>NW_026588368.1:6071580-6226846 GCF_907164565.1 Psammomys obesus | reverse complement strand
GTGTGTGTGTGTGTGTGTGTGTGTGTGTGTGTGTGTGTGTGTGTGTACCTTTGCTCACTAAAACAGGTATGCACAAGTATGTTGAATGTTACATTTTGGCTGAATCATCAGAAAAAAAAAAGTAGGTGTTCCACGAGCCTCCAAGTTGGGTGTATACCATGAGCGCAGTTAGCGCTTAGAGGTCTGTTAAAGCTGTGAAACAGGCTGGGTGAGGTCCAATATTTTTTGTCTAATTCTAAAGCTTTAGCTATAGAAGACGTAATCAAGACTCTTCCATTCCTAGACGAGAAGTCACCCATCCCCACCCCCAGCCCACCCCCACAGAGGCCTGGAATAGAGGAGTGGAGTATAAGGTACACCAGAGGCAGGGTGAGGCAATACAAGAGGCACAGCTGAAGTCTTAGCCGTGGGTCCTCAGGAGGTCATCAGGCCTCTCTCAAATGCTAGTGCTCCGTCGTCCAAATGACACCAATGCGCAGTTACAGTTGTTAACATAATGCATTAACCAAGCAGTACTATTAAGACTATATTAGCCACGGAGCTCTTCTTCCGCCATTTCAAAAATGACCGTGAGGCAGAACGCTGCAGAAAGGCAGTCCTCAGCACTGACCAGCCCTGACCATTCCTGGAGACACTGCCTGCCCACGATGGAGGAAGGGTGAGTTTGTGGTCTGACGTTGAGCCTGAGCAGGGCTCGGGATGAGGCGGCCTCTGAAGCTGCCGCAGGCTTGATGGCCCCGGTCCACCCTATTGAGTCGTCTTTGCTCAGCAGCCAGGCTCGAGCCTGCCAAGTAATGAAGAGGTGAAAGAAAGTTCCGAGGGAAGCTGGCACAAAGCAGTGAAGGCTCCGCTCTGTAACTCGTGTGGTGCTGCCAGCCTGGCGCTGGGAGGCTACCTAGCTCCTGTCAGATGTGATGGGGCTCAGATTAAACCAGGCTTTGGGCTGGACAGCCGACCGGCTGGGCTTGAAAAGTGGAAGTGGAGAAGGCGGTGTGAGCTATGGCCTTCTGGGGCTAGGGTGGGGTGGCTAGAGGGAAGAAGGAGAGGGAGGTGAAACCTTCAGGCCCACACAAGTTGCAAACTGACTTTCTGTTCTGAGTGGATCTCCCTAAAGCCTTCCAGATGGGTGTGAAGTGAGGATTGTGCTGAGGTGATATATAGAAAGGGATTGTAAAGCCTCGCCTGCCTTGAGCCTGTGGTGGCAGTGATGAATAGCCCCATATGTCTACGGCACGCACCGGTGCCTTCATTTGCATGTATGTGAGTGTTTTGTGTGTGTACGCGCTTGATTCCCCATTGCTTTCCAGCCCCTCGGGATCCAGGTTTTATTTATGGTTCTGATGACAAGCAGTGGCTGCTCTATCGTATGCCTGGCCATGCCCTGTACTGGATGTAGAGATGAATTGGCCACTGGAGTGGCTCTGGAAAGCTCATTCTAGTGTAGGGAGCTGTGAGATCCATATAAACGCCAGCACTGCACCAGGAAAAAAAAAAACTGGATGTTGCAGCCTGTTAGTCATCAGGAGCGCTGCTGAGAGCTCACAGGTACGTGCTTCATTCCGGGCATCTCTGTAACAGCTGAGCAACTCAGGCTGAATGAGGTCAGAGAATCTGCTTGTAAGTCCAAAGTCATCGCAGTGAGAAGATAGCATCTGAAGGCAGGTCTCACAAATCTACAGCCTACTGCTGTTCTGGGACCCATGCCTTCTGCTATGATTTGAGACGAGGTCTCTGTGAAATCTCTTTCCCTGTGAATGAGTGGCTCCCTCTCGGCATCACGCAGAAGCAGGACTGGAGGCACACAGCCATATGTGCTGTGAGACTCTGCTGCCTTCAACTCAAGCCCCAAACTCAGCGTGCAATGAAGTCTCTGCTAAGAAATCCTCATCACTCCCAGGGCTTATGGGAGACAGTTCTTTTCTGTTCCACATAGACTGAATTAGAGAGGCCTGGCTCTGGTTGCAAGCCTCATCTTCAGGGTGGCCATCAAATGGCTGGCAGATGAGGCTGGCTAGCAGTTTCTTTCTTCATAGGCCTCTCTGTGGAGCAGCTGCTTGGACTTCCTCCCAGCATGGAGCTGGTTACCTCTTATTATCGTTGTTTTAGGAGCCGGAAGCAAAATAGCTCACTCCTCTGCCAAGGGAAGAAACCATGAATCGAGGATGTCCCTAGGAGGCTTGATCACTGACTACTGCTGGAACTGAGTCCATTAAGAACTGGGAAGTTCCCTGGGTTTGGAAATGAAATAATTGGGAATCTCCCTGGGAATGTCCTACAGAGGGTCTGAGGGAGACCGCAGAGTCCAGCGGGTGGGCAAGAGAGCAAAGCGAAGGGAGGCTCGTTCAGCATTGACTCTTCTGGGAGCTGGCTGAGGAAGGAGGGAAAGAGCTGATGAGTAGAGAAATCATGGGTTTATGACAGGAGACATAAGCAAGTTTTTGTACCAAAACAAAAACAGCCTGGGAAACTACGAGCCTTGAAGGCCAGCATGAGAGATGGAGACAGGACGGGGGATAGAGATCAACGGCCAAGGGAAAGGATGGCCTGAGTCAGACATATTACTAGCAGCCATTATTGATCAATTAAGCTAACTCAGATTCAAACACTTTGTGTTTTGATTCATTTCCTCCCCATACAACTCTTCAAAGAAGTTCAGTTTTTGTTACAGATTGGATGTGGTTTGTCCCTGTCAAAATTCCTGTTAAAGCTTGCTTCCCAGTATAGTTCGTTATATAAAATCTGAAGGTAGAGTGACCTTTAGTAGGTAAAACTTAATGGGAAACGACTGGGTCATGAGCTTTAGGGGATGAATGCCGGACACAGAGCGATAGATTAATCCCCACAAGATCAAATTAGGTCCCACACTGGTGGCCTGTCATAACTTAGCTTGGCCTCTCTCTGCTCTCTTGTTCTCATACCATAGGAGCTCTGTCTTAGACGAGCCTGCCATCTTGTGCCAGCTGCCATGTTTGGGTACAACTAGGGAGACCCTCCCTGAGCCATATTGCTTGGACTTTCCGACTTCCAAAATCCTGAGCCAAGAAAATGTTTTGGTTTTTTTATGCCTGTAGCATCAGGAGTTTTGTGACAGTAATACAAGGCAGACTGGGATAGTTACAAATCTCTTCCACCACGAGGAAACAGCAGTAATGTCCATACAGCAGCATTAGGAAGACCTGATTAGTCACCAAGGCTTCTCGTAGGCCATGAGGTGAGGTGGGCTGCCAAGGACCCCTTCGGGCAGCTCCTGTCCTCAAGGGCAGGGCTGAATGAGGTACAGCTAGGTTTGGCCATGACAATCAAAGACTTTAGATTAGAATGTTTTCTCGAGTTTGGGTGTTTTATTTGAGGGAGGCCGGGTGGCTTTTGAGACAGAATCTTGCTCTGCGGCTCACCTGGCCAGGAAGTCACAACCTAGCACAGGTTGACCAGGAAGCCATGACACACCTCGTCCGCTACAGCAGTGGTTCTCAACCTGTGGGTCGAGACTTCTTTGGGGGGGGGGGGGAGGTCACATATCAGATATCTTGCATATCCGATTACTATTTTGTTACTATTCATAACAGTAGCAAAATTACAGTTATGAAGTAGCAACGAACTAATTTTATTCTACAGTGTGAGGAACTCTATTAAAGTATCGCAGCATTAGAGTGTTCAGACTAGAGTGTTCAGACCGCATGGGTAAGCCTCCAAAGCAGCTTTTGCTTCTGTTTAGCCTCATGAAGAAAACCTCTTTCCCCCCACAAAATTAAAGCTAATAAGCAGCTCTAATGGATAAACAGGCCACGTCCTACTTCCGGGAAATGAAAGGCATATGGTCCTTTCGTCTTAACTTTGATGTTTCTGGAGCCCTGGTAGGTTACCACAAGACCAGCTTCCTCTTCTGATAAGCTGCAGCATGCTCTCGAGAAAGGTCTGGCTGAGGGAGACACCCCCCACACTGAAATCATCACAGCCTTCCACAACCCTGGGCCGTGTCAGACCGGGAGCAGAGACTAATACTATTAGCCGTAGTCATTAAGAAAGTCTGCCCCTACACGGGGCTTAAGTTTCTCTCATGGCAATTTCCCAAACCAAATCCCCACAACTCAGTGAAACAATTTGGGGATGACCAGGCCATCCCAGAGTGGGCTGCAGTGTGTGCAGCTGTCCATCTTCAGCTCAGGTCATTTCTGCCACACATCCCAGGGACTCTCAGCCCTCAGGACCAGCTCCCAAATTTCTCCCATCCAACTATCCCACCCCTAGGTTCCTCATTATCCCATTTCCGGGCCCCTGCGCTCCTCTGGCTCAGTGGTGAGCCATCTGGTCTCTTCAAAAGCAATCTAGCAGGAAGCCGGAAAACACAGCATCTCCTCCTGCAGCTGGGAAGGAGGTTAATACTCAAGTGACCTAGGGTGGTGGGTAGTGGGGATTTAAAGATGAAATGGCTTAATAGCCTCTGGAAAAAGTAAGGAGGGAGAAGGGGGGAACACAGATTCGGTCTTTTTCTGTTTTAAAATCAGTTCTATTGGGGTGCGATTATATACAGTGAAATCCATGCACTCTAAAGGCATGCATGGTCTGGCGTGCTCCGACAGACGCCTGCCGCCGTGTAACTACTGTCATCATCAAGATGTAGAGCATTTCCATAGCCCCAGATGACCTGTGTTTCCTTCTGTGTCAGCCCCTTCTCTCCCATGCGGCTGAAAGAGACCCTCTTTCTGTCTCAGTATCTGCCTTGCCTAGACTGGCTGTGGCTTACTGGGACACGCTGGCAATCCATCCATATTGGGGCATGTGGGCAGGTTCCTCTCTATGTGGCATGTACTCCACCACACAGATATGTCACAGATGGCTCGTCCCTTTAGCACACGAATGGGCATTTAAACCACTCCTTTTCCCCCTACTATGAATGTTTGTTGCTATGAATACTTTTGTGTTCCGATGTGTTTTTATCTTAGGTGAATACGGTTGCAGGGGCATATTACCTCACTTGATAGGAGACTGCCAGACTGCTGGTTTTGCCTTACCAATGGAACTGTGGGACAGTTCCACTCGGCACTGTGGTCAGGAATGAAAGACCCACTTGCATGGTCTGCCCCTCATGACATGCCTTTCTGTTTACTGTTGTACTTGTTCCTCTTAAAAGTCCTGCAAGGCCAGATGTTGCTGTTGGCTATTGAGAACACGAAGGTCTTAGAAGATAAGTGACTCATTTGAACACATAGGGATTAGGATCCATGGGTGAGGATTTACAGTGTCTTGCAACTGTCCCACAAGCCAGCCTGGGATAGGAGGGTGGCCAGCAGGAAGAAAATGTTTCATGTGGGCACTGTGGATGGATGGACTATTCTCAGAGACACTGACCTTTCACACAGACAGGCTGTGACGACCTGTCTTACAAGAGCCTTGGGCAGGGGCCACCCAGAAAACCCCGGGATCAAACCTACTACCCCCCTTCCTCCTGCCTCTTGGGTTCCTTCACAACCTCTAGAACAGTTCCTCCAGGCGGGGATGGTTCTCCGGAAGGATGGGAAGAGAGGGAGGAAGAGAGAAAGAGAAGAGAGAACCTGTGTACTGAAGATTAGGGAATCAGATACAAGTTCTAAGACCTAAGCATCAGACCTAAGCAGAGACCTCGTGAGGCTGCTATTTCTGAGTTTGCATGCCCAAAATGGCTTCCTTCCCAGCTTCAGCCTCCCTGGAGCTTCAGCCTTTGTCAATGGACTGAGAGTCATCCTTGTGCCAGGCACTGATCTCAGTTTCCCAAAAGCTTTATAAGAAAGGGTGAGGGGCACACTCCCTGAAGCGGCCTGCTCGGCTACTGTTTGCTGTACCTTAGTGACCAGCCAGCCCTGTGTCTGCATTAGCCACCTTTTCTGTCGCACTGACCAAATGCTGATGGAAACTAGGCATGAGAGAAAATGGTTGTTTAGACTCATGGTTTTGGTGGAGGAGGGGTCAGTCCATCGTTCAGGTGGGAGGATGTAGAGGCGGTGTCAGCTCAGTTGGTGTCAGTGGGAGGGTGTGTGGACAAGTCCCTCACAGGGCAGCCAGACAAGGGAGCAGGGAACTCTGGTTAGAACTGGAACTGAATAGACTCTTCACAGACTGAACTCCATGTCTGAAGGGTCCACAGACTTCCAAGACAATGGCCACCAGCTGGGGACCAAGTGACCAAACGCATGGCCCTGGGAATTTTATATTCATGCTGTGACAATAAATTTGGGCAAGCCATTTACCTCCTTTCTCTTTTGTACAAAAAGGGGCTGACAGAGCACAACAGGGAGGGTTGCCGTAAGGAGGCAGGTGAGCACATGCAAACGTGATGTGTCCCTGGCAGCTCCCAAACACAGGCGCGTCGGTTTCCTCGATAGCTTGAGGAAGTTCTGGTGGGTACTGGGGTTTTGTAAAAAAAAAAAAAAAAAGAATAATAATATGTGTAAAATGTATAGAAACAATATACAGCGATAAAACACAATCAGTGGTGTATCCCTTGGCATTTTATCATCATTTATCTATCATCTGTCACTTTTCTATCATCTACCATCTGTCCTGATCACCTGAGACTTTATCTAAACACTCTCTGTTTTTCCACTGGTGTCCCTTTTGTGGTCCAGGACCTGGGCTCCTGGCACGTCACATGCTGTTATCTTGTCTAGTTAGTGTGCTCTGGCCGTGTCAAATTTCATCTCCTCTGGGGTTTATGTTCTTAGAAGCTTGGGAGAGTATTAGTGGAACATCCCTGATTTAGAACCTAAATGGTTTGCTGTGTTTTTCATGATCACACCGGGGCTATGAGTTCCAGAGAAGGAAGGCCACAGGGGAAGACCCTTTCCCATCACAGATCCTGTTTCATCTCTAGTGAGGATGAGTCAGTTCTTTGGCCTCCTCTTTAGCGCTCCCCTTCGGGAGAGAGGGAAGGGCAGTCTGCAAGCCCTCAGAAGCTGCCCAGGTCCGCTGGGAACTGTGGCTTCTCATTCCTGAAATACCATCATCTGACTGGGCAACAGGCTGCTTGTCTGCCTATGTGACTGATGGCCTGGCCAGGAGCTCTCAGCCTGCTGTGGACATAGCAGAGGCCGATGGACCGGGACTGGAGGTGTAAACAGGCTTCATCCTCATATGCTCCCCTCAGCCATTGCTGAGGCTCTAGGCTCTTCTACTTCCTGCAAGGGTCCTTCCTCCAACTCCCCTTTTCAAGCCAGGAAGTCCTGTATGTTATCACAATGTCTTTTGGTTCCAGACAGTTCTCTAAGGCTTCTGATTTGTCCCAGGAAGCCAAGCAGGGGGAGGAGGTGGAGGAAGCTGGAAGACTGACCATAGAACAATGCTAGACACATTGTCTCTGTTCTCACGTGAGTGGTTAGAGTCAGACATGTATTTTTCCTCCTCCTCCTCATTATTATTATTAATATTATTATTATTATTAATTCTGCCCCCCCTACTCCCTCTCTATATATAGGAGGGTATGTGGTCACTTGGGAAGTCAGAGGTTGACACTACATATCTCCTCCATGCATTCCTTTTTTTTTTTTTTTTTAATTGAACCTTGACTGGCCAGAGGATTTCTGGGGAACCTCCTAGCTCTCTGCTCCCACTGCTGGGGTAACAGACTTTATGAAGTGCTGGGTGGGTACCTGAACTCCAGTCCTCATGTTTGGGTGGGAAGCACCTAACTACTGAGCCACCACCCCAGCTCCAACTATTTTCTTTGCTGCCCTTTTATTTATTCTTTGGCCACATTAGACATTGAATTCATGCTCTTGTGTGTGCTAAGCCTCCATTCTCTCATTGAGCTATGTCTTCAGCCTTTGGCCTTTTACAAGCTCATATTCGTTGAATAATAAATTAACAAATCCATAATCATAGGTTGTATCTTAACCTATAATTGACAGTCTTTAAATTAGAAAATTCAGGATGAAAACCATGTGTGATCTCTGAGATGACATCAGTGTTTGTGCTGGTTTCTGACACTCTTTCTTCCCATCCAAGTATACATTAGTGTTTAATGTATTTATAGTAATGGAATGGCATAAACAAGAATTTATATTTAACTTTTTTAATCACTGCCATACCAAACATTGTTGTTGTTGTTTTTTTTTTTTTTTTCTTTTCTACTTCTGACCTTTTCTTCTCAGTTTCATCTGCTGCAGGAGCTGAACTTAACAGCTTAGTTGGCACATAAAACACAGAGTTCACACATGCAGAATTCACGTTTGGGGATGTCCTAGTTTGCGTTATGTTGCCTGTGATAAACAGCGTGACCAAAGGCAACTTGAGAAAAAAAAAGGGGGGGGGTTTGTTTGGCTAATACTTCCATATCACAGTCCATCACTGAAGGAACTCAGAGCAGGAACTCAGAAAGAAAACCGGAGGCAGTAACTGGAACAGAGACCACAGGGGAGAAACGAGCACTGTGGAATGGCTCATGACTTGCTCAGCTTGCTTTTTCATCCAATCCAGGATCACCTGCCCAGGAGTGGCCCTGCCCTCGGCAATCTGAGCCCTCCCATAGCAATGGTTAATCAAGAAAATGCCCCCAGAGGTCAACCAAACGCAAGCATTTTCTCAGTTGAGGGTTCTTCTTTCCAGATGAACCTAACTCGTATAAAACTAAGAAGCACAGGGATGGGAGTCCCTGTTTATTACTGAACTGGGCTTGTACCCTATACTTTTCTCTGCAACATCTTTCTCATTTAGCCACAAGTGTGAACATCTATCCACAGACCAAGAGATAAAGTGCTGGTTCTTTTGGAAAGGCATGTAATTACAAGATGTGGATGAAGGTCCCACTGTTTTACCACCCATTCCTTCCTGACTGGCTATTCTTTCTTCCCAAAAGCAACACTCCCTTAAACACCTTTCTGAGAAACATTTTTGAGTCCCTGAAAGCATAAAATCCCAGAAGTGGTATTTCTGGATGGGAAGGCATGTCCTCTCTAATTCCCCCCAAGCAGCTATAAGAATTCCTATCTACTCAGGCAGAGTGGGGAGCCCCTGTCTCCCACAGCCTTGTAACATTGGGAGTTAGCAATCTTGTTAATGTTTGTCCGACTGATGGATGGGCTATGGTACCTCAGTGCTACCTTAATTTGCATTTTTCCCAGCTACAAGCTATGTGGAACATCTCTTCATATATTTATTGGCTCTTTAGAGAATTTCTTCTTCTTCTTCTTCTTCTTCTTCTTCTTCTTCTTCTTCTTCTTCTTCTCCTTCTTCTTCTTCTCCTCCTCCTCCTCCTCCTCCTCCTCCTCCTCCTCCTCCTCCTCTTCCTCCTCCTCCTCCTCCTCTTCCTCCTCCTCCTTCTTCTTCGGACTATTTTCACATTTTTCTCTCTTGGCTTTGTCTTTTTCATTACGGGTGTATTAGAGCTCAATGTCTGCAAAGTAGCATAAAATTTCTGCTCCCCAGAGGCCTACTTGTTCCCCCTTTGTGGTTTTACAAAATGTGCTTTAAGTAAAATTTTGGTTTGGACAACGTACTCTGGACCTAAAAGAAGTCTGAAACCCTCTTTCGGATGACCCAGGGTCCTCTAGACCTGACATTCATTCTGTCACTTAAGAAAGGAGAGTTGACGACAGGGCAAGGTAGCCCCACACAAGTGCAGTATTAGCGCCACTATGTGTTAGCGCGGAGGGCGGGGCCATGGCGGCCTGGAGTTTATAAAGAGCCTTGGTGCTTGAGCCCCTGGCAGACCACGGGGCTCAGCGTCCCAGGAGTGCAGGACCCAGGCGCTGGTCTATTTCCAAATCCAGTGGCTCTAATGGGCAGCTGAGGTTGAGAACCGTTTCTCCAGCTCAACCTCCTGATCTCAGTAAAAGTGCAAGGTGTCTCAATCGATCACATAGACGGAGCCCCACAAAGGCAAAACATGAAGAAGAGCGGGCTACCCGGAGTTCCAGCTAGAACCCGCACTTAGACCTTCTCACCCCCTAAGACCTGGCAGCACGCCCCGAACTTCCAGGAGGCAACACGTTGGAGGCTTTGCGCGCGGTGGGCTTCACAGCTGTTTACTGATGCCGAGTCCTTGTGTTTAGGCCTTGTTCTGTCTTACACGAGACTCCTAAGGAACAGGATCATACAGAGCTAGGATAAAAGACAGCTCCACGAACAGAGAGTCCCAGGTGGGGGCCTCCTGCAGAGACGCGTACTGAGAGCGGGGGAAACCAGGGGACTGTGCTCAGGGCCAGTGTGATGACTGAGAAAACGTGGATAGACAGAACACCGGTTGTGCGCCCTCCTCCAGAGCAGTGTTTGGTGGCCTGCGCGTTCCACTGGGGGTTCCAGGCAGAGATGGGTGGCCAGGTTTGTTTGTTTTTTGTTTTTTTTTTTTTTTTTTGCGGGGGGGTGGTGGCGGGTGCTGAGGAGTCTTCAGCACAGGGCTAAGCCTGCCTTACGCTCTGTTCTTCTCTCTTCCTGCAGGAATGAGACTGTGCTCCACCAATTCTGCTGCCCCGCCGCTGACACCGAGCAGAAGCCTGCCTGCTCCGACCTGGCTTCCCAAAGGTGCGAACCGGACCTTCCTCCGTTCCCTGCTGCCCTCCTCCCCCTCTGAGCCCAGCGCCCAGTGCTAGCTGCTTTGGCCTCCTGTTAGTCTTGTGTGGTCTGTTTTGCTTTTCTCTGCCTCCTCATCCTCCCATTCCTCTTTCCTTCCTCTGGTCCTACGTGAGCGATTCCCATTCTTCAAGGTCATTGTACCCCATTGCTCTACACCCCTGATCAGCTTGTGTAAATTATGGATTTGGCAAACAAGAGCGATGAATTTGACTTTACAGATATGGGTATTCCTTGTGACGGGGTGGCTGGACTCCACAGATGCTCTACCCATGCACGCTGCCTGGCCTTTCTGTGGCAGATTCCGTTTTCCTTCCCATCTTTCTCCTCCCAAAAGGGGGCCAAGGAGACTGGCTTTGATCTTAAAGATTCCTCAGCCCTCACTGGGCCGGCTGACAACCTGGAGAGGAAGGGCATGGTGTCACTGTTCTGTGCTGTCCTCATTCTGTCTAGGCCAATCACACTCCCTCCTGCCTCCATCGTCGTCGTCTTTCCTCGTGTTCCTGTTGCCACGTTCTCACTGCGCCCCACTCCGTGCTTCTCTCCCTCCCTGCCTTGTGCTTTTAGTGGCCCTCCTCCTCACCCACATTACTCTTCACCTCCCTCTCTCTTTGCTCTTCTCTCAGTCTCCGCTGATTTCACTCCTCTCGTTTTTCTTTCCCTCACATCACTTGTGTTTCTGGCCCCATCTTGAATTTCTAGACATGGGAATTACTTTCATTCTTTAACAGCCCTGGCTCTCAGTTTCCTCATCGGTACAGTAAGGGCTGGGTCTGTCTAGAAAGTAGCGTCTATATGTAATGTCGCTGATGTCCAAGTAGCTCCCTGAGGAAGAGCAAGCGGTAACCAGTCCTCCCTGCTGTGCGTGGGTGGAGAGTGAGCCTGAGTCATGGGCGGCCCACAGTCATACAGTCAACACCAGCACCTGGGTGTGAACTTGGGGTCTTGAACCTACAATACTTACCATTTTCACACTTGAGATTCCAAGAGTCTATAATTTGTCTTCTTTAACTCCTTGGGAAACAATGAGGAATATAAAAAAAGAAAAAGCACACACACACACACTCACTCTCTCTTTCTCTCTCTCTCTCTCTCTCACACACACACACACACACATACACACACACACACACACGGAGAGGGGAGAGAGAGAGAGAGAAAAGTATTGCTACTCAGATGTCAGGTGGGCCAACATAGGAAGCATAGTGAGGGTCCTTAAATCCAAGGCTTAGGAAGAGGTGGGGTTCCCTGACTCTGGCCAGGCTGGAGGAGGGAGGGCTAAGTACACGCCGTTTTTGCATGGTCTCCGCCAAGTCTGGGGCCAAGTCCAAGTCCAGGGGCATAAAACACCCAAGGCTCACTTTTCTCCTTAAGAAGCCCTTTGCCCTATCTAGTAGGGCACTGGGATAACACCAAAGTGAAAACAGCTCATCAGGGAGTTAGGAAGAAGAGAAATGGGAGACATAAGAGGAGGGGAGATGAAGAATTCTAGGAGGCCCAGTTGACACTACAGGATTAGACAGAGGGCCCTGGCTCCTTCCTGTCAACTGTCACTGTTTGGTTGGCAGAGGAGAAGCGGCCTCCCACCCCAGCAGTCAGCTCCATCTTCAGTGAACATTGTGCTGGCACTGGCTTCTTTGGGGAGGGTGAACAGGGAAGCTAAGGGCCAGGTTCGGCAGACTCTTTCCCAGCTCCTCCCTTCCACCCTCACGTTCTTCCATTCTTCCGTGTTCTACAACCTGGCTCCCCTGGACCCACCATATCCAGCAGCCTCAGGAAGGAGTTCAGTACTCCTGTAAAGGGTGAAGTTTGTTTTCAAGGTTTGGGGTGGATGCTAGAAAACAAAACAAAACAAAACAAAAAACCTTCTTTTAGTTCCCAGGAGCTCTCCTGTGTCTCCTCTAGAAGTTCAGGCAATAGGCTTAGAGACTGAAAGTACCAGAGGAGGAAAGGCAGGAGGTGGGAGGTTCTCAGGAATGTCCCAGGAAGGCCCCTTAGGCCCCACATAGAAGGGGGAGTCATTTCTCTGTGGGGCAGGCAGTCATCCTAGGTCTGTGGCCTGTTCCAGATCTCAGCGATAGCCCTGACTATCTGGTTTAGTCTCCTATAGTCTGTTGTCTCTATCAGCCTGATGCCAGCTTCTTGGATCCTTTGGGAGGACTGCTCAACAACTCATGTGTCTGTTGGTCTGTCTGACTCTCAACATCTCCTGACCCTATCGCTGACCCCTACACAGCCCTTTGTCCCTTTCTCTGGACCAGTAATCCTACCTCCAGAGACAATAGACTAAACTTCCTAACTGTTCATTTTAAGAGGTCAGAGACCAGGCTGAAAGGCTTACACAGGCAGACCTCTGGACTAACCCTAAACTCCTTGCCATGGCCAGACTGGCTTCTGACCAACTCTGTTAGTGTCCAGACAGAGAGCTTCTTGAGAAAAGCTAACGGTGTCAACAGAAGACTTTGAGTGACAGGTATTCCAAAATCCAGTCAGTAAGACCTTTAAGCCAGTTCTGGAAGCTACACCTAGTCTTTCCCTGCTTTCCAGCCGAGGTCAAGGTCAACACAAGTTTATAACGTGTCATCCTTCCCCAATACCCAACTCTATACTACAGGTCTGAGTCAGGGGCCTACCTGTATCTTAATCCTTGGGCTCTTTTCCTGAAGGATGCAAGAGCACTTTACCTATCTGTTCAGTTGTGTTAGCCTGAGGCCAACGTTCTAGACAGAAAGTCACAAGGGGTTTGGAGGGACCCCCGCCCCACTGGCTCCCACAGGAGCAGAGAAGCCACAGGAAAGGGATGACAGCCTCTCCAGGTCCCCAGACAGGGAGCCTGCCAGTGAGTGAGGGAAGAGCTGAAACTGAAGAAATCCGAAAACTTGTCTGGGAAGGGGAGGCAGGGACAGGCTCCCTGGTGCAGTTATGGACGGGCAGAGGGTGCTGAAGCAGGATGAAGAGGCAGCATTTCAGTGCGCAGCCAATAAGACTGACTCCCACACAGCTCAAGCAAACAGTGTCTGCCAGCCAGGGAGGCGAACCTTCAAGCAGGAGCTGGGGGAGCTGGAGAAGCCCCCATTCTGCATCACTGTGACCAGGCAGGAAAAAGCAGCTATGTGCCAGGCTCTCTCTCTCTCTCTCTCTCTTCCCACTCCTGGCTGGGGACCTGGCCTTGCCCCTCCCTACCACCTCCTCACTACTGTGATGACAGGGCTGTGCTCTGGGAGCTGAATAAGCTTGTAATTGCAGCTACAGGCCCAGTGACATTCAGAACAATGGATGACCCAAGAGCTGGCCAGTCGCCTTGCAGCAGCTCTCAGAATTGCAGCCCACTTCTCTCTGTGGGTGGTAATGGGGCTGAGATGAGAACTGAGATTGGCTTCCATTAGAGTAATGGGAGGTGGGTGGGAGGTTAGGCAGGTGACAGAGGAAACCCAGCAGGAGGAGGAAGAACCCACAGCTCCAGAGCCTGAGGCCCCAGCAGCCTGAAGATAGTCATCCCTTGGTGCCGGCTCCTTCCCCATCATATCAGCCTCATTCCAGGCCGGTCATCCCAGCATAACTACATCTGTGAGACAGACGTGAGGTCCAAGTGCAGACAAGGATGCTAGGTGTCTTGGCAAAACGACCATGGCTTGTGAAATCTGGCGGTGAAGCCAGGTCCACCTTCAAGGCATAACCTTCCTGGATGCTGACACTGACACTGGGAGTTGTTGGTTTTTTTTGTTTTTTGTTTTTCTCCTAGAGCTGAAGGAAAATCCTTCCAGCCATTTCTTTTGATCTTAACTAACATATATTTTCCTTTTGAAAGTCTAGTGGATGAAGAAATAAAAAGAGAAAGATGAAAACGCTCTCCAGTCATACAGCATTAGCTACTAATAATATCTGAGTGGACAGCCTTCCACTCATTTGTTTCTGTCTGCCTTGGGTTTTACATTTCCCCACCATTTAATAAGAAGAAGAAAGAATGTATAGTCTGCATTTGCCTCTAGTATGCAGCATTATGGTTTTTCCAGGGCCTCCGGTCCTAACCAGGCTCTCCAGGCCCCACCATACCTGCCTTGGGTCGTTACTCGAAAGCCTTACTTGGTAATCAGCTGGCCAAGGATGCCTACAGCAGGTCCTAGAGATCTGCAGGATGCTGAGCCAGCTCAATAACCTCCCCCACAGCAGGATCATTCAGGAAGGACTATCAGGAAGAGATCCTGTATTGGCCTGGGGAACCCCTAATCCATCCACCTCCATCCTTCACCCAGCTGGCTGTAATGGGCCTGAAACAGACCAATGGGCCAGCTTGTGTTTACTAGACAATTACAGTATTCACATGCCTGTTCCATTCTTTAGTCTCTGAGGCCCAGAGGCTGCCTGAAACCCATCTCACCTCCTGATTTAGACCAGCCAAGGGGGTCATCCAGGCCACACTGCTGAGGGCATCTTCCAATGAGATCCTTCAAGATACCTGGGGTAGCCCCCTACCCTGCCAGGCCCCTGGCCCTGGGGCCTCAGTGTCCTCACACCAGGGAGGCAGTGCATGGCAGAGGAGGCAAATAAACGAGCTGACCTGCTTCAGGGTCCTGTGACTAGGTGGCAGAACACTTTGGGAACTCCTGAGGCTGTGGAAATCCTTCAAGTGTCCTGCCCTGACATGGCACTGCTGACTCACTAGTCCTCAGGTAGAGATGTAAACCTCCCCTATATGGAATATGGGACAGAGTGTCCCCTGCAGAGTAGGGAGACTGAACAGTGAGGTCTGGCCTTACTCCTCACTGGGGCTTCTGGGTACCCTAGAGACAGCCTCCATCTGGGCCTGGGAGCCTTGTGAAGGGATCCCCAGAGCACCAGGTCTTGGAGGGAAGAAATCTGACCTTGAGTAGCTGTGTGGCTCTCCCTTTTGCTTCCATCAAAAGCCCATTCATGAACTTCCAGAGCAGAGTGAACCCCCACCCCAGGAGTACCTGGCAGGGCCCACAGGGCCCACCAACACTGTCTGCCCAGTTTTCTGGTGGAGCCGTTTTAATTTTATTTACCCAAACTGTCTTATATGAATCCTTGGGATGTTCTTTTCTGGTTCCTGTCAGCATCGTCCTCTTCTTGAAGGCCTGAAGATTTTCTAACCCACAGCCTCCTAAGCTCTGTTTCATTTCCCTTCCCTTACTAGTTCTTTGTCTTTTAACTTATCACCTAACAATAAAAATAACTCATAATTTCCACAATGGCACCTAATGTCAGAGAAAAAAAACAAATCATATTTTTATCAAACAAGAGTGAGGGAAAGGAAAATGAAAATAAATAATAATCTACAACAACACTGATTTAATCGTATCAGGCATTCTGAAAGACATTATTGTCTATTTAGAGGCTTAGGATGCCTTGAGAGAGAGGCATCTAGAGGTTTCCTTTGAGATCTCTTTGAAAAATAAACAACAGATGTGGTAGCACATGCTGATAATTCCAACATACCAGAGACTAGTGGCAGAAACATTATTAGTTCAAGGCCAACCTCAGCTACATAGGAAGATTGTGTCAAAAGAAATATTAAGAAGAGGAAAATGTTAGTGAGGATATGAAGAAGGCCAGTGTGAATGGCTGCCTCTGGAAGGAAGAGAGGCAGAGGGGCGAAGAGAATGCATACAGTGGTGTAAAAGCATGGCACAGGAGGGGCTGGGCTCTCCACTGGAAGAGCCTTGTCATCCACGTTCCATTGAAGAATTTCAGGCTGATGTACAGTTGGGGTCCCCAGAAGCCCAGAACTTTTGCCAGCACAGTAAGAAAGGGGATGTCCCTTCTCTGTGCCTCAGTTTCTTCAATATGACATGAGCGATGTGCTGTTAAGTCCCAGCCTTTGTCCTGGAATTGGACACTCTTTCACTCCAGATCCAAGGACACATGTGATTTGAAGAGGCCTGAGGAGATTGGGCTCACCTTTGCTCTCATGAGAAGTTCCCTGACACATCTTCAGCTATGAGCTTCTCAGTACTCAAGTAACAGCCTGGGTACCCTCCTGACTGACTCTGGGAAAGAATTCTATGTCTCCTCAGAGAAGATGGGCCAGGAGGGTAGGGTAGAGGCTGGCAGAGGTGAAGACCAGAAGCCGTTCAAAGACAGCAATAGCCAGTAGTGGCTGTGGGCCTGCTTCTTTTGCTCGTGTTTGAACGTATCACTTCGGTTGGACCACAGGTACGAGCACCCACCCAGACTGGTGAGCTCTCAGGGTGGCCATCTCTCTCTGTGTCAATGTCAAAGCTTGGAAGGCTTAGGAAGTCAGTCAGGGCTCCTCGGGTCCCCAGGGGAACTATCTCACCAAACATATGCATAAGAGATTGATGTATCTCATCAGCATGATTTGGCTAATGCATGATGGGTAATCAACTTAGTGAACAGGATTCTGTCCAAGTATTACTAAAGGCATGAGTCCCCTCTCCTCTCCAGGGACCTTAGGTGATCCCTAGAGGGAAAGGGAAAGGAGTAGTGAGGTGCTCAACACCAGCAGATGGATGCAGGGAGACTTCAGGATGGTGCAGTGTGGAGCAGATGGTGACAGTGCCGACTAGAGTAATTCAAATATAAGTTCAACCTTGGTTAAGTGATTTAGTGTGTCTTACCTTCACCAGTGTGAGGTAGGGACAGCAATAGCTCTTACCTTTGGGGCATTGGGAGGGGGCATTAAATATGATGATGAGTTAGAAAGATGCCTGACATCTCCTAAGAACTCAATGGGTGTTAGCTTCCTGAAAGCTAGACTTTCTAGGAAGAGCTTGATGGTAAATTATTTACCTAGGACACAAGAGACCCTGGCTTTCACTCCAGCACTCACGCATGCACGGACATGCCCTCGGTGGGTGGGGACAAGGTTTTCAGGATAACTGAGAACTGTTTGGATCAACATCCAGTGGTGGACCCAATGAAAGACAGGTCAGGGCCATGACCTTACATGTTCTTACATGTTGCTCGTGCTCACTATGTGAGAAAATCAGCTTAAAGGATGAAGGTGTGTCTTGCCTCACGGTTTCAAAAGCTACAGTCAATGGTCATGTGGCTGGAATGTTTCTGGGAGGGAGCACGTGATGGTGAAAGTGAATCACTTCATGGCATCCAGGAAGCAGAGATGGAAGAAGAGATGGGCTCACAGGGAAGGAAGAGAACAGGAAAAGGGAGAAAAGGTTAGGGTATTTCTATCCCTCTAAAGAGCACACCCCAGTACCCTGACATCCTCCTGCCGGACCTCATGTCTTAAATGCTCCTCTATGTCCTAGTAGAGCCACAGATTAACACCCATGTAAGGTCTGGGGGATTCAGACTGTTATGTCTGAGTCATAACAGTCACTGTGCTGGGACCCTCAGAGAGAGGTCCTTTCTTAGGCATGGCAGGTGACAGGTTCACAGGAAGGAAACCTCATCCAAAGATGTCTGTTCTCATCTGTGACTGATGGAATATTGGCTGAAAAGAGCTCAACATTCAGGACAGACTCTGGATGCAGGAACTGATTTAAGGGAGAGATCATAAAGGGGACTGTCCCAGATGAACGCCAGGCAACTAGAGCAAACAGTTTTGAGGAATTTTTGAGACATCAGGCAGGAGATAGAGAGGTTAAACCAGAGCTGGGATGTCACCGCAGAGGCTGGGATGATATAGAGAACCAGGCATTATGTCAGAAAAAAAAAATCCTCCTTGCCAGCCCAGAGCTTGCCTGTCTGCTCCTCTGAGCAGGGAAATTAATTTAATCTCAAGAGTGAAGGGTTTATGGCTCAGCCCTGCCCCACAGCTGCTGAGCAAGCTGGGTTCTCCGAGGCTTCCTCCCAAAGTCAATATGTAGTGAAGAGGCTCTAAACGTCACCTCAGATGTTACGGCTGGCTGATGTCTCTCCCTACTAGGACTGCAGGAAATAGTGGCACCAGTCTGATATCATAGCTTGTGCTTTCTACTGGAGCAAGAAAGACAAAAGCATCGCAGGAGGAAAACTAAGAGAAGCTCCAGGGACGCAGTAAGGAGCCTTGTTCCATCGTTACTGACAGTGTTAGAAGGGTGCTCTACCCTACTGGCAATGCTACCATATCCAGCTCTCGAGTCCTGCAGTAATCACCTTGTCATAACAACCACGGTACCTGATAGAAACACATCAGGGAGGAAAGATTCATTGTGGCTCACAGTTTCCAGAGATTTCAGCCCAACATGGAGCAACTGGGGAAGTTTGGGGGTTGTCCAAATTATTATGGGCTGGGGAGCAAAGAAAGAGGCAGGAAGCAAGGGCTGGGTATAACCTCCAAAAGCTTGCTCCTTGTGACTCTCTTCTGAGGGCTGAGCCCTGGTTCTCCCAGTCTCTGGAGCCTCCTGTCATAATTTGAGGTTAAGGTCCACCATGGTAGGAAATTCACAGCAGTGGGAAGTTGAGGCAGGAGGCCACAGTTGAGAAGCAGAAAAACATGATTGTGTGCCTGGCTTATACAGTCTCCTTTTCATATGTCTACAATCCCTGCCCAGAGAACAGTGAGCGGACTTTCCCACAACACTTGCTCTAATAAAATAATCCCCCAATAACCCATCTCCCGGGTGATTCCAGATCTCACCAACATTGACAACAGATATTAATCAACCATCACGGCTCCAAAAACAGCACCACTGGTGGAGGGCTAATACTCAAACCATGAGTCTGGGGTGTCACTGACAAGTCAAACCAAAGCAGGGGTCAGGATACAGGTCTCAGCAAGTCCCTAGTCCAGGTCTTCTGGGGAGAGACAGTCTTGTGTCATGTGGTCACGCTGGGCCTGGGGACAGCTTTCTTCCTTGGAAATAACTCAGCGACAAAGAAGTAGAAGCAAGATGGGTGGCCAGGGCTGGAAGAGGAGGAAGGTATGATGGTCAGACTCTACAGGTGAGGAGATGCAGTCCCCTATCCTGTCTCCTGGGTGAGTCACACGCACAGGTTTGCGCAGTCACTCTGACAAGCTCTGTGAGGGGTCCTGGTAGATGGACAGTTAAGTCCTCAGCCTCAGAACGCTGGGCTTACACGCAGCGCATGCACAGCCGGAAACCTTAAATGCTGCCTGAACCAGCTGTGACACTACATTAGGCTGTATGTT
This sequence comes from Psammomys obesus, assembly GCF_907164565.1. NCBI lineage: Eukaryota > Metazoa > Chordata > Mammalia > Rodentia > Muridae > Psammomys > Psammomys obesus. Next base: position 6,207,231 of record NW_026588368.1, on the reverse strand, counting down.
CAGGGAAGGTTCTGGAAGCTCATCACAAGGCTCGGAGAGACAAGAGTATCGGGAGCTTCCTCCTCCAGATGAAGCAAGACAGTGCCAGCAGGGCAGAGCGCCTCTGAGCTGTCTACCATGCACTGAGAAACAGGAGCTCGTGAAACTGTGTTGTGTGGTGGCAGAGGGCAGAGGAAGGTCCCAGAATTCAGTTTTGATACCAGAACCCCATCGTGCTTTGGGGAACACAACATGCTTGGCAACATGAAGTCTTCATTAGCAACAAAAAGTCTGAGACAACGTAGGTCAGGTTCGGGTCCAGGAGAGATACCGTCCAGAGGAGGCTTTGAGACAAGCCACCTGGAGTGTCTTGGGATGTGGCAGACAGGTGATGGCTCTCACCGAATGGACAGAGCAGGAACTGCCAGCTCACTACCAAGGCCAGTCATCTGTGAGTGACCTGGGAGTGATGGACCTGAAGAGAAAGAAAGCTGGAGCTCACACAAGAAGCTACTATCTCTTCGACAGGAAGCCCTGGAGACAAAGCAAACTCAACAGTCCCCTGTAAGGTAGCTGGGAGGCCAAAGTGTCCATGAAACCAACAGGAAAAGAAGATAACTTCTCTCTCAGGGCCCTGAGGAGCTGATGGAGAAGTGCTCTCAGCACCAGTGGAGCTGTGGCAGAACCTGAAATGGAAGAGCCCTCCCTCATGCTTTTACAGCAGACCTAGCTTCTATCTTGGGTCATGGTGGTCAAGGAGCAATGGGCCGGGGGAGCTTGTATTAAATGCTCTAGGGAAGACATAAGAGGCTTTTGCATAGAGATCTGGGGTGGTCTGAGGATTGGGAGCATGAGCGGGGGTAGAAGAGCATGGCCTCTGGCTATGCACAAGGTGACAAGAACTGGGGCGCCAGCCACCTTTCTCTCCTTCCAGATAGCTAGGCATCTTGTGTAAAACAGGGCTGCGCTGTGAAACACTTGTATTCTCCTCTGTAAAAGAGAGGAAGCAGAGTCCATTAAGGGTGATGTCCCAGAGCCAGAGAACACGGAAAGAGGAGGGATCAGCCCCAGCTTTGTTCTGCCCACCTCGGGTGGGATTTTTCAGCCTGTTCCATGACTTGACAACAGGGAGCACTTTGACAGCCTATTCCCTGACTTGGTTCTTGTCTGTCACTACCACTGGCCTTCTCTAACCTCAGCTCTTCCCCAGTCCCATCTGGAGCCCGAGAAGACACTTGGCTTCCTATGCTCATTCTGACTGTCTAAAACAACTCTATTGATTCAGAGAAAAAGGAGGGGGAAAAAAAGGTGTTTTAGTGAAGGATGAAAAACCTTGAGGGGATGTGAAGCACGTTGTTAGCTTTTGTCTGGGAAATGCTTTGTTTCTTTGTCCTAGAAGAGCTTTGAGAATGAGTGGCAGAGTCGGGAGCAATCTTGTGTGGGTGTTCAGGCCCTCAGGAGGAGTCTCGGCATGAGGGAGGAGTCCATCAGCCTTCAGAACCCTTCCAGCGAGGTCTTTGGTGGTTATTGTTACAGCTTCTGCAGTGCAGGAAAATAAATGCTGCTTGCCTTTCCAGGGGCCAGCATCTGCTGCCTCCCATCCCAACTACATAATTCTCATCAACTTATCCCAACTGTGTGTGGCTCTGCCTGGGGAGAGGTGGTCCCCTCTCCAAACAAAGCCACAATCCCCTCTCCTGTTTCCTCCAGCTCCTGACACTGCAAAATGTGACCTACTGTCCTAAGGAGGCTAACAGGGACACTCCCTTCCCTAGTCAGTTCCCTGATAGAGCTATGAGAACACGCATGGTTTACCTGTGAGGTCACTCCATCTTCAGCTCTCCTGGAATGGAAGTGTTCACAGCTCCATTTTTTTTTTAAATGAGAGAAGGAGGCACAGAAGCGTTGGGTATCAGGCTGCTCAGGTGCAGAAACAGGGTCCTTATCCCTCTCCAACCTTTGATTAAGTGTTCCATCAGCACCGAAGATAATGACTAGTCCCAGCAAAGCTGTTTCAGCTGGTGCTTATTCTCTAAGCATCTTTCCTGTCTCCCCAGCGATAGCCACAGCTCTTGGCTGTTCTTACCTGGGTACGTGCATGAAGTTCCTTCAGCACTGATGCTATGGCAAAACATGGTAGATGTAGGAATGTACGCATTTTCCTAGGAAGAGAACCTAGTGTTTTTTTAGCAAAGGCCCTTGGACCTTGGAAATGATATATAGGTCTGAGAGCAGAAGACAAAGATAATCCTAGCCATCCAGAAAAGAGGAGGAGCAGAAAGCTCTGCTTCCACTGTGAGTGCCGTCAGCATACTCTGACCTCAGTGTATCAGCTTTTTACTTGCATGCAGCTGAGTGTTCTCCATAGAAATGAAGTGAGGGACACAGCAGAGGTAAGGTCCAAATGCAAAATGTCTGCCAGTCTTGGCCAGTCATTATCAGCATTGGCTGGGGGGGGGGGGTCCAAATGGTTCTCACAGACTTTTAATAATCCTGTTTTAGTTGGTCATATGGCATTCCTGGGGAGGATAACTTGGGGACAGCCATATCTCTATTGCTGAGATAGTTCATGGTAGGGATGATAGCACCCATAGCGAAAGAGAATCTCCCACAGCACTCCCAGTAGATGAGAAAGAAGCTCATCCTTGCGGGACAATTAGAATGGCAGATACTGAAGCATCCTCCAATGTCTCCACCTTTGGAAGAGTAGTAAAGATTAAGCGATGTAAACCTACCCACGTGTCCATTCATCTATCCCTTAACATTTATTATGCACATCTTATGAGCCATCCCAGTGTAATAAGTACCTGTGGTTTAAAGGGGTGGGGAGGGGGAAGGCATGTAGAAGTCTGGGGGAGGATAGAGACACACTGGTGAATAATTAGAATGTCATTGTTGAAAGAGAATCAAATGTCAAAACTTACCCGTCTAGAGGTAAGAGGGGGGACATCGAAGGAGGACCAACTCTTCCCACAGGCACTGAATGAGTCCCGAGTCCACAGGGAGGAAAAATGTGTGGGTGGAAGACTTGTGCAAAAAGAGAAGGATCCTGTGAGAGGCACAGTGGCCTGAGAGGACATGGTGACAGTGTGGATGGGGTGGAGAGGTCATCCAGAGGCAATAATTGTGAACGGACCTCTTCCCAAAGCCCCGGAATCATTGAGGGGTTCTGAGCAGAGGACTGGCAGGGAAATACCAGCATTTCAGGAAGGGAGCTCTGACAATGAACATCGTGGAAAGAATGGAGAAGTCACGGGAGGCTCAAGGGAAGACTCCCAGATGCTATTATAGGCCAGGATCAGGCATGCATAGCAGGTGCCTAGTGGTCCTCAAACCACAGGTCACTTTCCCACCTGAGTGACCTTCTCCACATGTGAGGATTAGTCCCAGCACATGGATCATCTGCTAGGCACATGTGATGGTCCTCTGAGCAGCTGCCTGTCCCTCAGCCTCCCAACGACCTCCACTTCCCAAGTGTAAATTACTATGTAAACTACTGCACTCTCAAGTACGGGCTGGTCTTTATTGGTGCCCTGGGCCCTGTAGACATAGGGGCCTAATGTCACATGGGTACAAAGCTGTCAAAGCTGTCTCAGAGCCCTTCCTTTTGGCGCCACCCACATTCTACTTTTTTTGGCCTTTTCACATGAGTGGCCAAGACCAAGGAAGAACCTGGCGAACAGTTCCACTCACATGCTAGCAATGTCCCAGGCAAGTGCATTGTCCCTGGACCTCAGGGAGCTCAGCCTCACCTAGACACCCTCTAGACTCCCAGAAATGAGACTGTAAGGAAGCCATTTTGTTTTCAGAATGAATGAAGGACCCACATTTATAGAACCCCTTTTAAGGCTAAGCTGCTTAGAACCTGCCCCACTGAGGAGCTGCAGAGACATAGCCTATGTCCTGGAAGAAGCATTACATGTGTACATACAAGGGGCTGCATACCTAAGATCATAGCCCCTAGGCTGGAGTCCTCCTCCATCAGTAACAGTATAACAGGATGGTTCCAGAATGAAAATCGCAGCAATATCAACCTAAACAGGGCATAGGGCCCATTCGGCTGATATTCAGACACAAATAAAGGTTCTGAGCATGCAGAGCTCTTCTGCTCCCTAGCCAAGGATCCAATTCACAGGTTTACCCAATGGACTCTGGACAAGGCCTATCCAGGGAAGGTCACATAGCAATGGGTACAACAAGGAGCCTACATGGAGGCCCTGAACACAGAGGGGCCAACAATGCCAGGGGTGATAGTGCTCAGAACAGGACCTGTTCTCCACGCACAGATCGGGAGCCAGATAAGCCTCAATGAAGCCAGTCCATCTGGAGGGCTGACAAAGGCCATATGTTATATGGAGAACCTGTCACTCAGTTCTGTGAAGGCTGGCAGAAGACCAAATGGGGACAGTACCTTCTAGTTCCGAGTGTTTATTTCATGCTGCATGGTTCTGGCTCAGAAACAAACAATTCCCTCTATTTATTTAAGCCCCACTGTGTGTCAGTCACTGAATGTATGCTTTACCTAATCCTGTGCCAAACTTTTGCCAGGTACTTATCCATTCTGTAGATGAACAGATAGAGCAGCAAAGATGGTGGGTAACGGGGCCAAGGTCACAGAGCAGAATTATAATTCATACTTCCTGACACTCTCTAATCTTGACCATGTTGGCAAGGGCAGGTCAGGGGGTTCAGGGCCACCCCCAGTCCTGTTGCTTATAGGTGAGTTCAGGGAAGGAAGACAAGGCTAAAAGCTATCGCCCAACCTATGATGTCATTGGCACAGCACAGCCATCAAAGGATAGCAACTCTGTGAAACCTCTTCATAGGCACATGTCAACAACCAAAGAAAGCAATCGGCAATGTAGCCCTGAGCAGCCCCCCAGTTCTCTAGAACATGAAGTGGCCCTGGGTGTCAGGGCTAAGACTGAAGCAAGGACATGCTGGAGAAGAGAGGGTGAGAGAGTGACCCTGCCAAGCCCTGAATGCAAAGTGACCTGTCAGTGGGTAGGGACCATTTCCATGCATTTGGGAGGGAGAAAAGGCACATGCTGTAGCAAGATGCGCTGACGTAGGATGGTAAAAAGAGCCTTCTGGTGACTGTGGTGAGAAAACATGTAAGGTGTCTAGAGTGCTACATCCAGCTCGTGGAGCTGGTCAGTGGCAACAGGGAAGTGGTAGAGTAAAGGCTCCTGTGGCTGAGACACAACCCACGAGCTCTTCTTCATCTGTGGGGGAGTAGGGAAGGCTGGAACAACTGATAGAGAAGAGGACAGGAGGGTTCTTCACCCCACCTCTGGGGTTGCTAACACTTTAAGGAGTATCTGTGTTCTCTAAGGTCAGGAAGAGGCCTTTTAGCATAGTTTGGAGTACCCCTTGTGGAGGGGGCAACAGTCTTAAAAGACGCAAATCCTCAGGTTTCATAGCTCTCCAGTGCCAGGGACACCTCGCTGGCCCCATGCTCCTCCTCTATAGAAGAAGTTGGGCAGGCATCGCTGTATGACGTCACTGTATGACCCTAAGGTCTCCACCAACCCTGACCTTCTGTTACTGTCTGCAGTAGACATTCCCCAGGCCCTTGGTTCTCTTCATGTCATACATCAGTAACTGTGTGCATTTATCATCTGCTCAGCTCTCGGCGGGGAAATTAGAATAGAATAGAACCCAGGCCTTGGCCTCTCGGAAGGGACAGTATAGAAAGAAGAGTTTGCTCTGCGCATACCCTACACTGAAACCCTTGTGCACACAGTGCGCATAGTGTTCCTCACTGTAACTCGTTAAGGTCAGTATTGACCCTGATTATATACAACGAGGAACGCCCGGCTCAGAGGCAAAGCAACACGACCAATGCCACGCAGTCGTGGGGGCTGGACTGGATGGAGCCCGGCTGTCAATAGCACTATTGTCTGTTGTGCAGTCCACAACAGCCCTCTGAGGGTGGCTCTCGGTGTTCTAAGACAGAGCGGGGAAAGCTACAGTCACCCAGAGGAGCTTCTTAGAGGAAAGGCTTAGCTCTGAGCCTTGAAGTCGGGCGCAGCTTGGAGGCTAATGGAGAAAGAAACAGCCCACGTTACTAACTCCATGTCTTCTGAAGGTAGGCAAGAGGAAGGCAGTAAGAGCCCAACCTGTTGGGGGCTCCATGGGAGGAAAGGAGAGCCCATGAAGAGCAGAGGCCTCTCTAAACCCAGCAGAGCAAGCTCTCATTTCTCCACAGGCCCAGCCCCAAAATGAAGTCTGAAAGGACTGATGGCCAATCCTGGCCTCTAAGTAACCACTCCTAGGGCCGTCTAAAGATGTAGCAAGTCCCAGTAAGCCTTCCTCATTGATGGCCATGGAGCCAGACCAGGGGCCACTGCAGTTAACGTTCCCATTTCCAGATTGGGAACAGGTGCCAGGTCCTTAAGTAACCTGCCAGGGTAGCCCAGCTGCTAAGAGACAGATCCCAGATGTGAGGCCAGCCACTCTTCACTATTCTTCTTCTGTTCTGAATTGTAGCCCCACATGCCCTCTCTCCTGGGGGTGCTCTCCCAATCTCAGGTTTAACCCTGCCTGGGGCTCTTCCCAGCCATAAGAGCCCTTCCCTAGTGGGCGGCAGGAGCTATCTATCCCATTAGCCCCTAGCACTGGAAAGGACTAGCACCAGGCAGGTCAGGCCACATGCTCCATCCCCCTCTCCCCCAACCGAGCACCGTTGCCTTCTGTTCACAGTGATGGCTCCTGTGCCCAGGCCGGTGGGGGCATGGAGGACTCCGTGGTGGCAGCGGTGGCAGCCGGCAGACCCAGTGCCCATGCCCCGAAGGCTCAAGCCCCGGAGCTACAGCAGGAGGAGGAGCGGCCGGGGGCGGGGGGCTCCCCACGGGCTGGCCCCCTCCGCGCAGCCTCCCCCGGCCAGCAGCAGCCTGCCCTGGCGACGGCTCTCTGCTCCCACACCCCTGCTGCCTCCGAGTACGAGCTCTCCCTTGACCTAAAGAATAAACAGGTACCCAGGGCCTCCCAGGGGGGGCGGGGAGGGTGGTGAAGGGCCCTGCCTTTTGGGGGCTGTCCAGGGTGCCAGGGACCTGCAGGCCCACTTTCTATGTTTCTCCGCAGCTGAGCTACCTAACTGCCCTAACCCTAGAGCCTAACTTCTCAGGAAGCCATGCTTAAACCTGTGCCTACCTTTACCTGGCAAGGTTCATGTCCTGCGCCACAAGGCCTGGAGCTAGTATGTCCAGGGACTCTGCCCTTTACAAGGTGTGAACCTCTAAGCAAGTAGCTGCCCATCAGGGGAGTCCCCACTTCCGCTTTATCCAGAAGAAATAGCCTTATTGCCACGCCTTCCAAGGGAAAGCCCAATACTTAGGCATGCCTAAGCAAAATAAGGTGCAAGGCCAGTGGCTGCTTATGGGTTGACAGGATTTCCAGGGCTGATGCAGATGAGAGCAATCGGAGCCTCCCTACCGGAAAAGGAACATGGCCTTAAAGGGTGGTGTGATGGTTAGAGTCTATCCAAAAACAGATTTGGCCTCAGAGAGGTAAACATGGGATCTAGTCCTCATGGTTCAGGAATACCCACAAAACACTCTGGGCATTGCTTTCCTCAAAACTAGGAATTAGAGGCCTCCAGTTCCTGCCAATAGCCCCGCCAGCTCCATAATGTGTAGGCCCTAATGAACCAGTCTTGGCCTGTGAGCAAGGCAAACCTCAGGAAGCTAGTCGGATTGAATAGAGTCAAACTAACTTCATTCCTTTGGAGGGACATTGATGCCAAGCTGTCTTCCTGGGTTGGAACCAGCAGTGGGCAATGTGCCCAACTTTTAACAAAGCATTTTGACAAAGTCCTTCCTGATATCTATGTGAAAGGAGAGGATTATACAGATTAGATGACAACACAGACAGGTGGGTTTTTCGAAGGTAGAATTTGTGAAACAGAAACAAAACCTCAGATCATGAGCCTTTTCCGCCTGGTGTCCATTCAGGGAAAGTGGCCACTGTCCTTCATTCTACCGGTTCCCCATTTTGAGGAAGCACTGGATAAAAATATGAAAGTTATAGTTATCAAACTTTCTGATGAGATAAGGCTGAAGGACAGCAGAACTGAATCCAAGATTTGTCTTTTAAATGGACAGAAAGATGTTTCAAATGAAAATAAGTCAGAGAAAATGGGAAATTATCGTCTTGCGATGCCCAAAGCACCAGTATTTTGTATGACCCCCAAAGCAGGAGCCTGGGGCTTTGCCTTGGTGTAAGCTCACAGATTTGCACTGTTTGTGAGGCTGGGGGTGCGAGGTGGGTGTGGCTCAGAGCAGATCCCAGAAAGCCAGTGGCTGCTTATGGGTTGACAGGATTTCCAAGGCTGACACAGATGAGAGGAGTCGGAGCCTCCCTACCGGAAAAGGAACATGGGCTTAAAGGGTGGTGCAATGGTTAGAGTCTATTGAAAAACAGGACAATGGCATGGCTAGCCAGCAGTCCTGTGCCTCACACTCATGCTGGATTGGAAAGGGAGAACTCTGGAAGTCCTGAAGAAGAATAGAATAGGTTGTGGTCATGTAAAGAAACCACTCGAAGACAAATTTGAAATACGAAAGGGCTGAGGTTTGGAAAAGCAAGGAGATACATCTTCCATCCTTCCGGGATAATACAGATCCACTGACATATGAACCCTGCAGATGGAGGACATTTAGCTTAAGGACTTAGACTTAAAGAAGTATAGAGCCTGGCCTGTGCAGACCTGGGCTCTTTATTACTGATGAAGCTCAGGACAGTGTGATGTGGGGGCATGGGCTAGCTGTGAGCATCCTCACAACCCCACAGGTCTCTCCACTCCTCTGGGACAGGACCCATCTTTGGTACTCTTCCCCCCAGCAAAGTGTCTTGGATGTAGTACGTACTGATAGAGTGGATATACTTTTAATAATTATTACACATGAAGCAACAAGCAGTGGGGAATGGAGGGGAAAAGTCAGGTTTCTTTAAACCCTGGAGTGATCACAGTCACATTTAGAATCCCCTCAGCTAAACCGAAGAAAACCTGGCCCGAGCAGGAGAAATTAGTAAAAAAAAAAAAAAAAAAAAAAAAAAAGGCAGCTGACGCGGTGGGAAATGGAGAATTGTGGGGAGATTCCGATCAGAGAGGTGACTTGTTAGTGGCGAAGCTAATTCTAACACATGGGATTGCATTGCAGGCCACTAGGGCTGAGTGAATAGACCGTGTGAATTCAGCCTGAGCAACAGCCAGCCTCCTGTGAACTTCTGTATCTTTCTAGACCAGCCATAGGTAAGGTAAGCAGGAGGAGAAGAAGGCAAAGGGGACAGAGGAGGCGGAGCAAGGTAGCTGAAAGATGGCACACACTTACAGTAGACTGAAGTCCTCTGCTAAAGAGCTATTTGGCCTTGGGCAACCTGTTCTCCTTCTCTGGGCCTCAACTACGTCATATATCGGGGGAGCCTTGCACAATGCCCCCTTTGCCTCTGGCTCTGCTGTTCTTCCTTCTGCCCTTGGCCTCTTTCCAGTCTGTTGGAGGTATGGCCTTGCCTCTCTGGAAGCTTCGCTTGCTTCTCATCTTTATCCCCACAGCACCTGGTATTAAAAAGATGTTCTGTGGTGGAGCGCTCACATAGCTTGTAGGGCTCTGGGTTTGATCCCCAGCACCACAGTGTAGTGAAATTAAGCCAGGGCAGAGGGGCATCTTAATGAAATCCTGTTTCTTAAAGAAAAAAAGGAAGACGTATGAAAATATCACAATGGAACCCGACACTTTTTAGGCCGACTTAAAAGTTAATTTTAAAATGTTTGAAAATATCAGAGGTATCAAGGGGGGGGAATCAAAAGAAAAAGGAGATGTTCAGAGGATGAAAGGAGAAAGAATGACTTTGTGACAAAGAAGGATGGGGATGGGCGTGAAGCCTCAGCTGGGTTCTAACTGCTTATGACTCTGACAGGGAGGGTTTTAGCATTCTGACCCTGCAGTTACCCACTATCATATGGGATCCGGCAGTTCTCAGGCTTGGGGTTTCCATGGATTCCTGAGTCCTCCCATTCCCAGGTTTCCCTGTCGGCCAGGCTACACCTAGAAGCATTTATCTGGCTCCTTGTTACCTTCTACCCTTACTGACACTGCCTCTCACTTCTTCCCACCCCCACCCTCTCCACCACTCCACTTTAAGCCAGGCCAGCTTGCCTCTTGCCTGCACCTCTGGGTCACCTCCCACAAGCTCCAGCTTCCGCTGTGCCTCTCCCACCTGGCCTCCACAGCAAGCGCTGAGTCATCCCTGCAAAGGGAGCTTCTGATCATGCTGCTCTCTGCTTGAAACCCTTGACGGCTGCCTTTGTGTGCGCTACAAAAGCTTCTCTGGCTCCCCTGACACACACCCAAGCCCACTTCAGGGTCCCTGCTGTTCCTTTTCACAGCCCCTGAATCCCCTAGCTACCCCTTGCCTCTGGCCCTTCTTCACGCACGCTGCTTCCTCCACTGGAAGACCCAAACCCAAGCTGGTTCCGATGTTCTTCTCAGGTGGTCTCCGTTTATCCTGAGGTCTCATCCAGAAGCTCCAAGCTGGGGGAGCACTTGTAAGGAGTGCCCATGGCTTACACTGCTGTCTTGTAACCAGCTGCACTCACACAGACAAGGGCCGCGTTGTTCTCTGGCTCCCGCAGAGTTGGGTGGACTGTGCTTTGAGCACTCACGGCGTGAGGGTTGGGGTAGAGGCAGGAGCTGTACAGTCATAGTACAATCTACACGGAGAGCTAGTGGTCCCAGGACTGCTACTCTGCCCTCGTCCACAGTTCTCCTGCACTCTGCATAGTCCCTGGATTCTAGGAAATGCTCAGCCTGGAATAAATGAGTGAAAGACATCTGCCCCAAGTTTGCCTGCATCTCCCTGGCTCCTTCCCCAAGACCCTTCCCCAGGAAGAGGGCCTCTTACACTATTCCGTCACCCTCTGCTCTTTCTTCAGTGTTGTTCACTTCCTTTCGCAATGATTCTTGGGGCTACAGTCTAGGAACAGAGAGACAGAAAGAGTAAGCATGTTGGGTTCCATAGGGGTGCCCTTTGGGAAAGCAGCTGTGGTAAAGGGTACATACTCCATACCCTCCATACTATGGGAGGTCCAGTGTGATTCCCAAGTCCTCCAGCTCGCCAAGGAGTTTGCACCCTGTTCTCTTGTTGTGGCTGCTAAATAGGCCATCTTGGCTGGCTGTCCAAATTTGTAGAGCTCCCTGATCTGGCCTAACCTCAGGGCCATGGAGCTGCGGTCCTCCACTCCAGGATCCATAGATGCCACATTCTGTCTCCCTTCTTGGCATATCTTCTACACCCCAAGCTTTCATGACCAGCCTAGGGCACCTTGCCAAGAAGTGGATGGCTACTTTTCTAAATCACCTTTCCTCCCTAAGCCTGTTTCCTCATTTGTGGGCCCAGGGGGTGCACTGAGGTGTCTCTAGGCTCTTCTCCCTCCAGAGGAGAGATTTTGCCATGAGTAAGAAGGGAACCAGAGGACCAGGCTGCAGAGGGTGGGGTTGAAGATAAGGCCACACAGAAGGGATACCCCACTTGGCTTCATTCTCAGAGAAAGGTGTCACACCATCATTCTCTGCTCACTGCGAGACCTGGTGACACCATCATGCAAAACACACAACCCTTTGGTCACAAAATTAGTCATCCTGTGGTGGATGATGACATGTAGGTGCCACCTAGGGCTGTCTGAGCACTGGCTGGCTGTCAGGAACAGTGTTGAGCCTTTGCCCTACATCATTTCCCAGATCTTCATATTGTTACAGTACCATAGTATGGAAGATTTAAGATCCACGGTCTTAACCTGGCTCCTTCCTATCTCTGGCCACCTCAGTAATCTACTTTTATAGGCTCCACAGATCAATGCGCACAGCCTGAGCTGCTGTTCCAAGTGGGCTCTGCAGCAGTGAGCGCTGCACTGAGTGGGGCGGGGTCTCTGTTCCCAGCCTGATCTTTGAGTTTGCTTTGCCAAGCCCCAGAAACTCATAACATGACTGGCAATAATGTTCTCAGTTGAGAGACCTTGAGCCAGAGGAAACCCCTCTTCAATTTGAAAGAAGACCTCGCCCAGCCCAGGGTCCTCAGCATTGTGCCCCTCCCCCAGCCAGCACCTCTCTCTCCACTCTCAGGTCCCATCTCAGGCTCAGCTGGCCTGACTTTGAATATAAAGAGGGGGGAGCATGTTCTAATGATAGTCCCTCATTGCTGCTCCTGGCGGAAGCTGAGCGATGGCTCTCTTGGAAGCAGGCAGGGCCACAATGAATTACCCATGAATCATGAGGCTCAGGGAGAAATGAACACACCTGCTCCATGGCCAGTGGGTCCAGCTGTCTCCCCAATCCTCCACCCGCTCCTTCCTGGGCATTCCAGGCTGCCACATAAGCTCTCAGCTCTCTTCCTGACCCTGTTAAGAACAGATCAGAATAACTGGGTGAGCCTGACCGGGGTGGGGGTGGGGGGGGCATTGCAGAGATCCTCAGTCCTATGAGAATAGTCTAGCAATATGGAGGGGGAGGAAGAATGAAGAATTTGGCTCCCAGACTAGACCAGAGAGAAAGTCTGGGTTTTTTATTTCCCACAAGCACAGGAAAGAGTTCGTTTTAGCTCATGGCCACACTCATTTAGCATACTCCAGCCTTGAGTCTGGCCCTGCACCGGGCACAAGGGATGGCTTTGAGGGGAAACATGGGCGGGCGTGCTGAGCAGAGGCGCAGGCACCATAGGAGGCCAGAAAGGACGGGAAGGCAGTACTGGAAACAGCTGGAGCCAGTAGGGGATGGCTGCGAAAAATGATTGGAGTAGAGGGTGATGACGTGATAACTGAACTTCTGTGCTTTCTATGAGCTGCTTCTCTGTGCTAGGCACTGCTCGTGTATCCAGGGTAACGGAGGCCTGGCAAATGTCTGCAGAAGCTGATGCTTCTGCAGAGTCCAGGGTAGGTAATCTAAATATCCCCCCAAATCCATGGAGAAACAGCGTGTCAAAGGTCAGTGTGAACAACACTCTGTCCTGGCTGGCAGGTTAAGCTGGCTTTCTGGAAGGGAGAAGCAAAATTTGGGACAGGTCTTGGAGAAAGGGGAGCATATGTACCCAGAGAAGAGAGGTTGAGCAGTGGCCCAGTGAAGAGCTCTTTGTGGGTAGCGAGAGTAAGCAGTGAGTCTGGCTGCCATATAAGCTGCATAGAGGAGGCCCAGACATATCCTTTGGGTTGGAAAAGCAAGGGGGGAGAGTTCCCACCTGCTGTGAGTGATGGTTCTAAAGCAACAACAAAACAAACAAACAACAAAAAAAAAAACTTCTGTGTTTCCGTCTGGTTTATAGAGGTGGATTAGATTCATAGAGTGTCAGAAAAAGGAAGGGTCAGAAGCAGGAGGCTGTTAGGGTGGCCTGAGGAAGTAGTCAGAGGCAGCTCCTTGTGGTGACATTGTGGTAGAAAGATCAGGGATGACTGCAAAAGGTGACGTGAGGGCTTCAGTCTGACAACTCAGAGGACAGAGGGAAGGAGGACACAGGGACAAACACAGCATCCCTAGGTCGGAGGGTGTAAGGATTAAAGTTTTAAGAGGCAAACAAAGAAGGCAGAGCTGGTTGGGATGAGGTGAGGAAGGGCACGGAGTGGTTTTGTAACAGCAGACAGGAGTGTGTGTAAGGTCCATTGGGCATGTGGCTCCATGGTCACGGGTCAGATAGACAGATCTTACACACATATGAGCATCATTATCATCTTCAAATATTACCAATTACTAAGTACATGCCATATGTCGGGAGCCTCACAGTCTCATTTAACCTTCACAATAAGCCTCAGGCTCAACAGAGTTGGCCTCAGCTAATATGGATAAGAGATGTTAAAAACATGGCCAAGGTCCAACAGCACAAAAGAGGCAAATCTGAAAGGGGCTATTTTCCTGTGTGATGTTTGCTCATAGAGTTATTAGAGTGGCATTCTGATAGTGGGCAAGGTATGAGGTTAGTCAGTGGGGAATGTACTTAGAGTCCTGACAGGCTATCCCGGAGGTGCGTCCTCTCTTAATTAGCTGCTAATTATCAGCCTTCATATGCTGCTCTCTGAGATTCCCAACATGGAAAACACAGAAGAGGCTTTGAAATGGATAGGAAAATGTATGTAGAGAATTTAAAACAGTGTGCATTTGGGACTGGCATGCATAGGGATTCTGTAGGCAGAGTCTAGGACTGATAGTCTGGCTGGGAACCAGGGTTCTGGGTGTCAAGGAGTTTCACAGGAGGAGTATCAAGAGTTGCAGAAAGGAGGAAAGAGGAGGGGTGAGAGAGGACCAGTGCTGAAGAAGTCATTTAGCTGGTCTTCTAGAGGGGCTCCAAAGTTGTAGGATGCGTAGAACAGAAGAACAAGGAGGCAGAGCGGGAGGGAGGGTTAGATGGGGAGTCTGGCTGTCTGGAAAGGAGACTGAGAGTCCATTAGCCTTCCCAGAGGTTCAGTGGAAAATAGAAAGAAAGTAAGCTGTTGCCTCATGGGCAGGAGAGTCAAATGGAGCATATTTTAGCTTTCAGAGAACTGGGAGAGAGTCTGAAGGCAGGAGACAAGCATCAGATAGAAGGGTGGAAGTTGGAAATGTGGGTAAGAAATGGGAGAATGAAGGAATGTCCACAGGAGACAGAGGCTGTGGGGTCATTTGCTCTGAGTCTGACGAAAACTTTAAGAGTCACAAAGATAACCTGGGGGGAATCATTCTTTCATTTATTCACTGCTGACTGTGTGCTGTGGATCTGGCAGTGAAAATGGCAGGCAAACCCTGTGCCTTCTCAGGGCTTTCTTTTGCTTTGCTTCCATTATATCTTTGCATCGCTGTGACCACCTGGCTCTCAGAGACAACTCAAGGGAAGAAGGAGGCTTGGGGGTCTCACAGCTTCAGCTCCATCCCAGCAGGGAAGGCATGGAGTGACAGCTTAGTCCACAGTTGTGAGGGCATGTGGTAGGACTCTTTCACAACACTACAGATGAGAAACCAGACAGTGTGAAAGGGAAAAAAAAAAAAAAAAACAGACTCTGGGTACCACCTTCAATGGTGTGCCCCCAGTATCCAGCAAGACTCCACCTCCAAAAGGTTCTATAACATCACAAGAGGATATCGCCAGCTTGGGAACAAGCATTTAAAATATGAGTCTGCGGAGGCCATCTCCCATTCAAGTTGAAACACTCCATCTGTGGATGTCATAATACAAAATGCATTTAGTACAAATTTAAACAGATCTAAGTCAACGGTTTCAACACCATCCGCAAGCCAGAGTCTCAGGGGAGTGGGAACGAAAGAGAGGGAGAGAGAAGAAGCAAATACTGGCAAAGTACACGATCTGTTTGAAAACAACTGTCCTTATGAAACTGAACACTAAGAACAATGAATATGTTCCCCCAAAAGTTGGGGAGGGGGATCAAGACTGAGGCTCACTAAGACTCAAAGCAATCTCTTAATTGTGAGCCTCTGTTGTTTTTTTTTTAAATGAGTTACATATTTCCAGTATGCAGTGTCACAGAGTCAATATTCATGTCCCAAAAATGTTGAAATGAGAACATAGAAACGAAAGGAAGAACTACAGCACGACCAAACCTCAGCAGGGAATATATCAAGTTTTCTAGCTCCATGCCTGAGAACTGGTGATTGAGGCATCCTCTAAGCGCCATAAAGCTCAGGCAGCCATGCCATTTGCAATCCATATGGCCTCTTTTTGTTTTCGTTTTTTTTTTTTGGGGGGGGTTGCCGATTCCACCAGTGCCTACATCTTTCCTTGGCAGACAGATGGTCCAAGTCCTTGGCGTCTCTAGCATCCCGAGATCGTATTGTATCTCAGGTTTTCACCCTCAAAGTTTCACCCATTTCTCTGTCAGGGGATGTGACCCCAGCCCTTCCTTAGAAATCTGGGTCCACGCCTCCATCACCTCGTAACTCTCTACATTCTGGATGCCTGCAAAACTGAGCGGGCAAGTTCTGCCGAAAGCTTTGGCAGTAGCTTGACCCTTTTAGACCAAGGCTACAACAGCCTCTGAGTGTCTCTAAGGTTGGACCAGGGAAAGTACTTCTCTGGGGAGTCCTTTACAAGCAGAGTGCCCCATGACACTCTTCTTGCGAAGGTGAGTCTTCTGAATGAGCTTGCAGTGCAATACCCTGAAGCCTCCAGCGGGTGGTCTCGCCACTTTAAATGTGCTGCTGTCTTAGCTAGGGGTACTCCTGCTGTGATGAAACACCTGAAACACCATGACCAAAAGCACCTCAGGGAGGGAAGGGTTTATTTCACTCACCGTTCATCATTATAAGCAGTGAAGGCAGGAACTCGTGCAGGGCAGAAACCTGGAGGCAGGAGCTGATGCAGAGGCCATGGAGGGGTGCTGCTTATAGGCTTGCTCCTCATGGCTTGCTCAGCCTGCTTTCTTACAGAAGCCAGGACCACCAGCCCAGGGATGGCACCACTCACAACGGGCAGGTTCCTGCCCCATCAATCACTAATTAAGAAAATATCCTACATGCTTATCTACAGCCTAATCTTATGGAGGCATTTTCTTAATTGAGGTTCCCTCCTCTCAGGTCACTCTAGCTTGTGGCATTGACATGAAACTATCCAGGATAGCTGCTATTCCAGACAAATGAGGTTCTTCACGTGTTTCTGCACCGCTTTTGCCCCAAATGGTGACTACATACCTGACTGAAAGCACACAACAACACCCATATCACAAATTGAATGCTGTGCTGTCTTCAAATTCCTGTTGCTTTTTAATTCAGACTCACTTAAAATTTCAGAGCACAGGCAGAAAGCAGACAAACTGTTCCCAGGCTGTATCCAAACGGCTGCAGCTCAGTTCCCAATAGAGTCACTGTTCCCATCTGAAGTCTCATGAGCACAGTCTTTACCATCCACATTTTTATCACCACTCTAGCCTCCGGAGCTCCAACCAATTAATCTCTGCTTCCAGGGTTTCTGAAACTCCTATCTCCAAACTCTTCCAAATTCTCCCTACGAACCAGTTCCAACAGCCTAAGCACCTCCCGGTCAGATTTAACTGCAGGAACAACCTCTTCTGTGGCACCAATTTTCTGTACTTGTTGGTGTTGTTATGACCACAACACCCAAGAGAAACAATTTAAAGGGGGGAGATGTATTGTGGCTCACAATACATCAGAGGGTTTGATCCATAATCGCAGAGAAAGCACAGCGTAGCATCTCAGCTTGTAGTGGTGGGGGCTGTTCACTTCCTTAGGAAACAAAAATGACAGGAGGAAGGGCTGGCTATCACCCATCTTTACTTACCTACTTCTGCCAGATAATCCTCACCTCCTTAAAAGGCTGCAAGTGTTACAAGCTGGGGTACAAGCGTTCAAAGTACAGACCACTAGGAGACCCTTCAGAGTTGCGCAGTGGAGGGTTAAAGCGTAGGAAGGATTTGGTAGGACAAAGAGAGGAATCTAAAATTTGGCTTCTTCAGACAGCATAGACATTGAGCTGGAGGGTGGACCCTCCTGGAGTCATCTTGGCCAGTCTTCTGCCTCTGAGTATGACAATAACTATCATAGCCCACTTTTTATTGCTGGGATAAGCACCATGACCAAAGGCAACTTGGGAAAGAAAGGGTTTATTTAATGGTCCCAGTCCATTGTTGAGAGAAGCCAAGGCAGGAACTGAAACAGAGACCATGGAAAATGCTGCTCCCTGGCTTTCTTTTTCATGATTTGCTCAGCCTGCTTTCTTACACAACTCAGGACCACCTATTCCAGGGTACAGCACTATCACAGTGGGCTGGGCCCTCCAAAATCAATCACTAATCAAGAACAAGCCCTGAAGACAGGCCAATCTGAAGGAGAGATTTTCTCAGTTAAGGTTCTTCTCTTCCCAGATGACCCTAGATTGTATCAGGTTGACAAGAAAACTAACGAGGGCGATACTATACCAAGCAGATGGAGTCGTATTGGAACTATCTTAGGTAGCGAGTTTCCACATCTTCCTTCAGTTGCTTACAGGATCTAATCACCTAATCACCTGCGAAGATACTCTTGGATCTTGGTTTCTCCAGGAAGTAGAAATGGGAAAGAGATGTGAAGTCTAGCCCTTGAATGAGTTCCTCATGGTCCCTGAGAAAGGATACAGCAAGGGGGGGGGGGGGGTCCACGGGGGTGTTGTTCATCTTACTCTCCACATAAAACATGGCAGTTTCTTCCTTTGAGGCACACAGGAAATCATCCACCTTAGGTTTTGTCTTATTTTAAAAGGTTTACCCAATTGTGTCAGACCCACCAGGGTGACTTCCCTTTCGGTTAACTCAAAGTCAGTTGATTGGAAATATGTTCCCAATATACTGTAAATTGATACGAACAGTGTCTATCACATCAATTAGACAGCGCATATTCAAATGGAGGAAATTATATAGGCTAAGTACATCAGGGTGAAGACTCACTCAGACCATCCTGGAGTTCTGCCTACCACATAGCTGGAGAGTAGCTCACCTGGTTTCTCTATGTAGCTCCTCGTTTGCCTCTGAGAAACCTGGCCTTCTGCCTTGGGGCATCTGTTCCTGCTCTTGCAGACATCATTCTAGACAGATAAGAAATCATGGTTTGGCTGGTTCTCAGTGCTGAATCCAGTATGTCCACTGAGGTGTAGAACAGAGATGCAGCCTTGACTCAGGTGGGAAAGCCCCTCAAAACTACTGCCCTACACAGAGAACCCAGATGAACTGTGTCCTGAGTACTGATGTAAAGAACATGAGAAAAAAAAATACATATAATTTTAAGCTGCTCAGTGTTTAGTAATCTGATAGACAACATACTTGGTATGATGTTTTTAATAACAAGATTTATTTATTTATTATGTATACAAAGTTCTACTGCATGTGTACTGCATGGTACCAGAAGAGGGCACCAGATCTCATTGTAAATGGTTATGAGCCACCATGTGGTTGCTGGGAATTGAACTCAGGTCCTCTGGAAGAGCAGCCTGTTCTCTTAACCTCTTAGCCGTCTCTCCAGCCCTGGTATGATTATTTCAAAGCAGTGTTGGGGATGAAACCCATGGCCTTACATGTGTTAGGCAAGGCCTCTGCCACTGAGCCATGTCTCCAAGTCCATCCTGGTATGCGTGTCAGTGTCACCTTCAAGGCTTCCCTGTAACACATGCACTCGACTCCCTGTAACACTTTCTCCCTGAAGCTTAGAGCCCTGAACCAACTATCCCAGACACAGCCTTCTGTGGCTTGAGTAGTTCAGGAGGAAGGCTGCAATGCTGTCCTGAGGGCTGGACCTGCCCTTCCGTCTGCTCCACGGAGAGCAAATCTACCTGTGCCCCACCCCTCGTGATCCCTGGAGAGTGGAGGAATGGCCGTGTTGCGCTGGCCCTCAGTGCACGCATCCAGATTTACAGCTGCAGAAGCACACGGTGTGTGAGCGGAGGGCAAGGGTGAGCGAAGCCTAATTTCAGAGTCCTCACCTTCTCGCACCCAGAGGGCTCAAGGGCCTTGCCGAGGAGTTCACAGCGCTACTGAAGCCTACGTCCTTAGTTTCAGCCTGCCCTTGGCCCGCTGTCCATCTCGTTACGTGCACTCTTATTAAGTTCTTCCCATGTGCCTGAATCTGGGCTGGTAATGCAAAAAACGGTCAAACCCAGACGCCAAGCTGTCGGGGCCCCCGAAAGGGAAACAGAAGCACCCCACCGCAGTGACATGAGTGCTGAGGGTGCCCTCGGGTGAGCAGGGGTCACGGTAGGGGTTCCGATTGTGTGTTATTGATTGATTGACTGATTGATCTTGACATCACTGTTTAAGTTTTCACTTTTAATTCTCTTTAATTGTCCATCTGTTTATAGTGTAATAAACTCCCACACAGCCATCATCAAGCTCCTAAGTATCTTTATTAACGTTTTTATCAATATTAATTATCATGCTAACTGGTACCTTTTTACTGTATTTAAATATAAATTCACGTATATAACTCATAAACACTGCATGCGTCTCTGATGTAAGCATTCTTTGATAATCAGATGATTAGCTAAATGGACTTCCATCCCCATACCCCTGTCCACTGCGGCAGGGGGCATCAGGAATCCTGGATGGAATCCTCCACCTTGCCTCTAGAAGTCTTGCTGCGGACTTCGGGCTTGGGGTCTGTGGATGTAGGCTACCGTGTGGGGTCCCTGCTGGGCCGTACCGATCTGATCCGCGCCACCTTTGCCCTCCCTAACTAGGCCCTCGTCTTCTCTCCGCCCCTGCTGCAGATTGAAATGCTAGAACACAAGTACGGGGGCCATCTGGTATCCCGACGCGCCGCGTGCACCATCCAAACCGCCTTCCGCCAGTACCAGCTCAGCAAGAACTTCGAGAAGATCCGGAACTCGCTCCTGGAGAGCCGCCTGCCTCGGCGCATCTCGCTGCGCAAGGTCCGGGCGCCCACGGCCGAGAGTCTGGTGGCAGAGAAGGCGCTCCTGGAGGGCTGCGGGCTGCTGGGGCTCCCGCTGGGGCGCTCGCCTTCCCTGCCGCCCACCCTGGCGGGCTCGCTCACCGAACTGGAGGACTCCTTCACCGAGCAGGTGCAGTCTCTGGCCAAGTCCATCGACGACGCCCTCAGCACCTGGAGCCTCAAGACGATGTGCTCGCTGCAGGAGAGTGGCGCCTACCAGCTTCACCAGGCGCTGCACCCGAAGCCCGGCCCCGGGGAGACCGAAGCGCAGGACGCCCCGGTGTCCGGAGAGGAGCCCGGCGGCCTGCCGCAGGGTCACGGCGGTACCCTCATGATGGCTTTTCGGGACGTCACGGTGCAGATCGCCAGCCAGAACATCTCCGTCTCCTCCTCCACCGCCCTGTCGGTGGCCAACTGTCTGGGCACGCAGACCGCCCAGGCCACAGGCGAGCCGGCGGCTGTCCAGACCGAGCCGGGGGACGGCGCGGCGCCGGAGGTCTCGGAAGCCCCGGCCTCGGGACAGAGGGAGCCTCCGGGTGAGGACTCAGAGGCGGCGGCGGAGAGCCGCTCCCAGAGCGCGCGCGAACCCGCGGCGGCCGAGGTGGTGGTGGAGGAGGAGGCGGCGGTGGCCGCGGAGGCCGAGGAGGAAGAGGAAGGGGCCGGGCCGGCGGGGAAAGGGGCGGAGGCCGAGCCCGCGGACAGCTCCGAGCAGTGGAGCAGCGGCAGCGCTTCCACCAAGTCGGCCAAGTCTGCCTCGGAGGTTTCCGCCAACGCCTCCAAGGAGGCCCTGCAGGCGGTGATCCTGAGCCTGCCGCGCTACCACTGCGAGAACCCGGCCAGCTGCAGGTCCCCCACGCTCTCCACCGACACCCTGCGCAAGCGCCTGTACCGCATCGGCCTCAACCTCTTCAACCTGTGAGTGGGCTGGGAGGCCCGGGGAGGACCGCAGGGAGGGGTCGCGAAGGTCTTGAAGGCTCCCATGCCCTAACACCATCTTCCCAGGGTCCTCCCAGGCGGTTTGTGCCTAGCCTGGTACCCGGGCCCCGCCGGAGCCCCCAAGGAGTGTGTAAGGCAGATACGTTGTATTATTTTTTTTTTTCCTCACAGCTATTACTCTTTAAGGCGAAATAGTGGTTTGGAAAGTGGGAAAATACAGAGTTGGGCCCAGGCGGCGTGAAGACTGAGCAGGAGAGTCGAGGATGAGAATGAAGTTAGGAAAGCGGTGTTATTTCACGGGGGCCGCGAAGATGAGGAGATGGTGGAGTCGGAGTGTAAAAATGAGGTCCAGTAAGAGGAGAGGAGATAAGGACAGGAAGGAAGTGTAGAGGGAACCAAGTGAGATGGAAAGGGAACCAGGGCATGGAAGGAGAGCAATTAAAGACTGCCACGACTCAAGAGACCCCAGCAAGACCGTGTAAGAACACACAGGGCTACACAGAGGAAGTAGGCACACACCCCCCCCCCCCCCGTGAGACATAAAGTCCTCGGGATGCTCAGTAACCCAATCCTTCCCTCGTAGCCCCCGGCCCAGAGCAGAAATCCTTTCCCGTGCTCATGTACTCATACAACTGTTTGTTTATTCCATGTCAGGCCTGTCCGGTGCAGATGAGTGAGACACGGCCTCCCAGCCTCACGATGCTCGCTGCAGTTCATAGCTCAAAATCCTCCCAGCCGTATCTAGAGATAGGGCACTCCCTCCCATTTCACAGACTAGCAGGCAGGCTCCCAGGCAAGAGGAAGGTGGCACACCACTCACCTGCCGGCAAGGGGTAAAGTGAGGCCGCCAGAGCCATCCACCTCCTTGTAGAGCAGGCTGCCCACTCTGTGAGCGTAGTCCTGCCCTAGCACACCACCGTGACCCCCAGATCACTTCTGCGTGCACACGAAAGCAGATGCTCCCATCTTTTAAGCCAGTTGATTCCCAGACTATTCCTGGTGAAGAACCGGTTTGTCCTCCCTCCTCCCCCCATATATGGGAAGGTGGCCCTTTGCAAAACACAATACAAGAGAATTGCCAGGAAGACAGCCACGCCACGCGCTTGGATGTCCTGAAAATGTCAAACATTTGAGGAACGGTTCCTGGTGCTCACTCAGTTCCTGCAACCCAGTAAGCACCAGCTCCCGCCTCACAGCTCACCTGGGGGGGTTTGGGGGTTATTCCTCAGGGTATGGACAAAGACAGGAGCGTCTCTACTTGTTCTGGGTTCTTGTTGAGCTAGATAGACCTCCTCTGTTCACTTCAGACCACATACCTGTCCCCATTTCCCTCTACCCCCAACCCCTTCCCCCATACACACTACATGTGATGTTCAGGTGACAGCTGCTTCCCTAGGGAGTCCGGGGGGGTGTCCCTAGGAAGTATGGGGGGGTCCCCAGGGTTTACGGAAGACAGGACAGCAGCCCCAAGCAGCCTCCGCTTCCTCTCTCCTCCCCACACCCACCCCTCTGCAGAAACCCGGACAAAGGCATCCAGTTCCTGATCTCCCGTGGCTTCATCCCCGACACCCCCATTGGTGTGGCCCACTTCCTCCTCCAGCGGAAAGGCCTCAGCCGCCAGATGATAGGAGAGTTCCTGGGCAACAGCAAGAAGCCCTTCAACCGCGACGTGCTGGAGTGAGTTGCGAACCCTCCCTCCTTTCACGTGTGCTGCTTGGGAGGTGGGAATCCTTGCTCCAGCTTCCTGTGTGGCTAGAGGTGCAGTCATTCATGGGATGATAGGATGAGCCTGGAGCCTTTGGACACTCCAGGGACACCCTAGGGCATAAGAAACAGGAGTCAGGAGGCGGGTATAAATAATAATTACCGAATTGTGCAGCTCGGGTTCGCAAGGCTCGTTTTCGTATTGGTGGAAGCAAAACGTGGAGCAAAGGGGCTAGACTGAAAGTTATTCAAACAGGGTTAGATTCCATAAAGATGAAGTAGCCAACAAAATCATCGCCAAAGAGCCTATGGCTGAAAGTCCAGTAGATGGCTGGAGTGAGGGCTAGCAGGACCACCTCAGCTACGCTGGGCTTTGGGCTTCTCGGCAGCTTCATCTGCAGAGGACGGGAGTGGCACTCCTCTGACCAGAGAGCAGAGCCTTGGAGCCCCGGAAAGGTGAGGAGAGCCCATGCCTTCTGCTCTAAGCCCTGGTAAAGCCGGTCGTTCTTGTTCTTGCTCCTGAATGGGCTGCAGAGAGAGGGGCAAGGGGCTGGGAGCTTGGTGGGTCACTGTGAGTGATTCTGGCCAGTGCTGGATGGATGATCAAAGAGATGATTTCTATTCACGGAGCAGTCGTGGCTCTCTTGAAAAGCAGACATGGCATAGCTGTTCGTGTCCCATTCTGCGAGGGGGTGGGGATTTGGCCCTCTGGGTGGACCAGTTGCCCCCTGAGAATTAGATTGGGCATTCTGGCACACCTCTTGGTCTGAGAAAACTTACAGGCCCAGATGGTGGCTCCTTGCATGCTCTGGAGCCACTGGTGGTGATGGGGGAGAGCCGTCTCCATGCAAGGGAGCCAGCCTGAAGGATCTCAGCCTCCCTGGGTGGCATTGGCTATGCAGAACCAAAGTCCTGCCCCTGCTTCTCCAGGAGCTGGGACCTGAGCCTGAGGTTGCACACCTAGAAGAGTACTGAGAACTGATGAACTCCAACAATTTCCATTTGCTCTCTTCCCTTCTCCTCCCTCCAGCCCGCCTTGCCCTACCCCGCCAGCCCCGTTAGCCAGTGTGTCCTGAAAGGATGCCTGGGAAATGATACAGGAACTCAGAACACGCCGTGCAATTCAGGAGGAGAAAGATCACATTTCCATCCTCTCCCCATTGTACCCCCAACCCCATGTCTCATCTTTGGCTTTCCGTCCCTTTCCTTTCCACTAACTTTCTTTTATCCAACTGGCCTACACTCCCAAGTAGGACAAGAATGAGCCTGCTCCCCTCATAGGCTTTGTCTGTTTTCTTCTGCCATGCCTCTTCACCATGCAACTTGGCCTGCATTCTAGTGCCAACCCCACATTTGATCCAGACCATGCGTGATGCAGGGTTTGTACTGATCAATGTATCAAAAACTTACTGTCACCCTTCCCAGGAGACCAGGCATGGTAGAGAATGAGTGGGTCAGTGGGGGACAAGAGCTCCAATCCTGGGCCTGCTGGTACGGGCTATGCCGGAGAAGACCAGGCTAGGGAGTAAGTTAGCAACTGAGGGGCCCAGGCTTGAGCTGAACCCGTATCAGTTAGCATTTCTGGTGAGAAATGGCTGGTGTGTAGCTTTTAAGAAACAAAACAGCTGTCTCTGCTCCTGGGTTCTAGGTAGCCTGGGAAAGGTGCTTGCTTAGGTCCTGTTTCCTTATCTGTAAGATGAAAATGTTAGACTGTGTGAATCTCAGAAGTCCCACTAAGTTCTGCAAAATCTGTCATCTTTCCCATTCCTTGGTGCATTAAGACAGATGACTCTCTACCCTAAAAGTGAGGACCATGCTTTGTCATCCTGTCAGAGAGTCTCAGAGCTGCCCTTAGGCTTGAGGCCAGTGCTGGGGCTTCAGAGAAGAATGAAATGACCATTTATTATTCATTCAACAAACACTGAGTGCCTATTCTATGTTAAGAATGGACCCAGACTGGGCATTTATATGTGGGAAAAAGCATGGCTCGTGGTCTCATAGAACTTATTGATGGGGAGGTATAAGAGATGAAAAGGCAATAAAAAACCAGGTTTTTATTGCTGGCATCCTGAGTATGGGAAGAAGGGGGGCATATAGAGCAGAGATATGACCTCCACAGGCACAGGATCTGAACTTCTGACACTCAGCCCCCACAGAAAAGAGCCTTATGCCCCAAGGTTATAACACCCTAGTTATGTCCCTGAGATATAGTAGCATTTACCTGAAAAAGGCCAGGAGGACATGGAGAGACAAAGAGAGCCAGGTATCAGCATCAAGAGCCAGACATTGGTCTCTCCCTGCCCATCCAGCCACCTACCTAGAAACATTATATAGTTTGCCTCCTCCTCCTTCTTCTCACCGAATGGAGAGGCAATAACAGCTGTCTGGTGCTGCTTTGCCAGGGCTGGGGAAGCTGCACTGGGATAATCTACAGCCCCCCTGACACTGCCTCAAGGCACCCAGCAAGTCACATCCACTCCACACAGAGACAAAAGGCCGTAAGTCACCCATGCCCTCAGAGACTGAGACTGAGACGTGTCAAGCCACAGAGTTCCCCAACAAGCGGCAGCAAGCGGGAAGACGGAGGTGGGATGACCCTGGAGGGAAACTGTCACTTTAGAGATGGCATTCAGACTTGTGATGGACAAGAAAAGGCTGGGGAAAGAGAGCAGACGCTGTCTCAAATGCTCACCCGACCCTGAGCATACCGTCAGGGCCCCAGACCCCAGCGTGCGGCCCTTGGTGCTCTGGATAGCTGACAGCTGTGCTCTGGTCTCTTTTTCACAGAAGACACATTTCATTTGAACGCAAAGTGTCGCAAGCTCATGTGCCTGATCCCCAGCTGCTTATGGCGGTGTAGACGTTTGCAGAAACTTTTAGTGTCTGCCTGATTGGCAGATACAAAGCCAGAGCAGGAAGGGTAGAAGATTATTAAGCCCGGCCCTGTTTCCAGCCCTATCTCTGTGCCTTCTCACCTGCTCAGATAGGAGCAAATTCTCCAACATTCCTACTGTCTTTAAGCTTCCTGACCAAGTTTTCCCAACCATGCTGAACTGTGTCCCCTCAAACCACGAGCTAGAATAAATCTGTTCTCATTTAGGTCATTTCCTCTTGGGTGTTTGATCACAGCCTAATACAGAAAAATTGGTACTGGGAATTCAGGCCATTGTTCTGATAAGGCTGACCCTGTGGTTTCGGGGCCTTAAGACCTAGTTAAAGAAAGAATATGTAAGAGTTTGGAGCTGTAGGCTAGAGAAGTCTCAGAAGGCCGTAGAGCAGAGAGCCTCGCTGAGGCATCAGAGAGTTTAGAAGAACAAAATGCTGATTGAAACAGACAACAAAGATCCAGCTCCTGAGGCTGCAGAAGTGATCAAGGACTCTACCAGGACCTGGACTAGAACCATTTGTGGTACATCTGTCAAAGCATCTGGTTGCAGCCTAGGCAGATCCTGAAATTTTGAGTGAGACTGAATTTAGAAGTAATGAACCCTGGTTTCGAGGCGGCAGTATAGCGCTGGAGTGTGGCATAGCATGACTCACTGCAAATACAGCAGGCATGGTCATGGGTGCTACCGTGATCCCCGGATGTCGGGTGTGAAGGTTCAACAGTTGGTATTTGCCATACTGAGCTTCAGTCTTGATTTTGATCCCATCCTTCCTTGCCGTCTTCCTGTGCCTGCCTCCCTTTGGAAACTGGAGTGTTTACTCTGTACCGTTTCATGCTGGAAATATGTAACCTGTCTTTGGGTTTTACAGAGGTTTACAACTAAGAGACTGCCCTGAGTCTCAGAAGAGATTTTGGAATTTTGAAGTGTTGGAACCATAGGACTCTAGTGATGATTTGTGGTTATACCGGATGCACTTGGCGTTTTGAAAAAAATGCACCTAATGAGGGCTTGAGGTGGGATGTGATGGCCTGAATGTGAAATGTCTCCTGCTCATGTGTTTGAACACTGCATTCCTAGACCATTGTGCTATATTGAAAGACTGTGGACCCTCTTGGACGTGGGGCCTAGCTGAAAGACACAGAGCTCTGAGGAAAGAACTAGTTGATTATAGCCTGGTCCCAGTTCCAACCCTAGCTGTCTGCTTCCCACACCACTAAAGTGTGAGTGAGGTGCCTGGTGTTCTCATTACTGCCTGCTACCACTTCCCTGCTGTTGCAGACTGTGTTCCCTAAAACCGAAAGCCAAAATAAAGCCTTCCTCCCTTAAGTTGCTTCTTGTCAGGTATTTGGCCACAGTGCAAGAAAAGATATCAAAGGGCCTTGCCCACTCAAGGGTATTAACTGTTTTGGAAGTCAGTGCTTGTTACATAAAAGTCATAGTATCTGCTGAATTGGCCTTTTTAAGTGCATGTGGCGTGTTGGACTGCCTGAAGCTCAGGAGGCTTGCTATAAATGTTAGCTGTTTCCATTTTTATTTTTCCTACCTAAAACTGAGAGACATTAGAACCTCTCGGCTGCTTTTTCAGTGCAGAAAAGCTTGAATGTGGCAGTTCTGGTTTGATGTCACCGGATGAGAACTTGCTAAGATTTGCCAGGAAGGGATCGGAAAGAACAAGGCGGGAGCGGCCATTGTGGAGGACCAACCTGTATCCTAAGGGCATCCCCCCTGAATGTAGATAAGAGGCACCTTTCAAGCCCAGGCACACATAGGAGACAGGCAAGGTTGGGATCTTTCAGAGCTAGCTCCTCCCACCCACAGTTTTCACATGGCTGGGAATTCAGCTCTGCTCTATTTCCTTCCTGAAGTGTTCGCTTCAGTGGGCTTGAAGGCCGGCGGATGGGAGAATGTTCAGGGCCGGCTGTTAGCAGTCTCTCTTCCAGCATGGATGATTCTTTCCGATGTGACTCACACGCATGAGGAGGACGCCTGTGTCTATCATTTTAGTGAAGGGTTAAGATTTCTGGCATGTTCCTTCCCTCTACTAGACTTCCTGGTCCTTTGTGAAGTTCTGGAACATATTAATTAGCATTTGATATTAGAACCCAGATTTTCATGACTGCACTTCCACCAGCATCTATTGGCCAGAGTGGAACAGACTCATTCTTGGGACATTTTGAAATGAAGACAGATTGTCTGTCATACCCAACAGTCTGGAGGATGTGGCCTTTCTGACTAGGAAAAAAAAAAAAACCTTACCCAAGGCATTGTGTGTAATTTCAAAGCAGACCTTTTGCTTGAGGAATTCCCTTGAGGAGAGGAAGATCAGCCTGGGACCCAGGGAGACCCTTCCAGGTTCTGGGGAAGGAGAGGGAAAGAGCCGTGTAGGAAGAAGACTTAATGCTATTTCCGTGGCTTTTGAAAAGTTCTCTGCTGCTACCCAGAGGGGCAAAAGCAGGGATAATATATAACTTAATGGTAAGGCACTTAACTTGGCGTGCGTAAAGCCCAGGTTCGAGTCCTGGCATTGTCAAAGAAAGAAAACCGGTGGTGTCATTTTGGATTTACAGCTTTGACCTCCCACCCCTACAGCCATACCAACCCATCCCTGACAGGGATAGACAAGGGTTGTGAGGTCCCTCACTCCTTGAATTGGAGACTTTGAGGATTCCAAGTCCTGGGCAAACAAATCCAGGCTTGAGGTTCCCTCTGGCATATAAATTGGGACTTTACACAAATGGATGCTTCGAACTCCAGCCCCTTTTTGGTCTCTCGGGCCCCAGCTCTGGGGTGGGGTGGGGGGGTGTCATTCCCATCCCTGTGCAATATTCAGTGGGAGGTTCCAAACAGCCCACTCTAACATGAGACTTCTATGAGGGCCTTCGAGGGAGTCGGTCTGTCCTGAGGGTTCTCAGCAGAGTATCCGTGAAGCACAATAAAGGCCACACACTGTCTCAGGCATCCAGGATGCTGATGGGCATCCCACAACACACTGCCCGTGCCCCACCCCTGGAGAAGAAGGGTGATCTGCGGCATTCGTGGTTCTTGTGAGTCTCTGCTTCTGAATCGCAGCACTGGAAAGCCCCGTGGGTGCTCAGCTTTAGCTCAGTCCCCTCGTCTTGCCTGGGTAGAACAGATCCAGAGAGAAGGAACGACTTGTCCACTGGCCAGCATCGGGGAAATTGAGCGGAGTCAGGCACAACTCCATCCCTCTAGCGCACTCGATTTGCTGCGCTCTGATCCTCTCACCTGGGAAAGAGCAGAGCAGGAAATGTGATTCCCAAGTCTCGCGAGGCCTGCACTAGATCCAGTTTCTTCCGCTTGGTGTGCTGGCTAATGGTGTCATGTCGGGCAGTCAGCCGCTGGTGTCCAGAGGGGGTGCGCTCAACGCCCGCGGTTAAGAGGGACTTTAAGCCCACTCACTCACTTTTCTGGCATGTCAACACAGGCTTGATCTCCGGGACCAGGACCTTTGCATACACTTCTTAAAACTCATTCCGGCCCTGCCTGGAAGACGTGACAGGTGCCGAGTCCGTCCTGTATGTAGATGAGGGAAGTAAGGCACACAGGGACTTGAACCAGACTGCTGCAGAGCAGAAACAAGACTCAGCCCGAGAGGCTTGATCTCTCCCCGTGCCCCACGTGCTCACAGCACACAGCCTTACTTCTCAAAATGAGGTGCCCCGGCTGGCGACATCAGCATCACCTGGAGGCTTCCTGGTGATGCAAACTCTCTCTGCTCCAGGCCCCACTGGATGAGACCATCTGGGGCTCAGCAACCCAGGGCAGAATGAGCACCAGGGGATTCTGATATATGTTTGGGTCTCATGACCCCTGCCCACCACAATGCTACCAAGTTCAGCAAGAGAGGGAGGGGGAAAAAAATCCGTTCTGGCATCCACAGTGACTTCTGATTGGTCTGGGTCGTGACAACTGAGCCCTCTTGATTCCTGGGTCCTCAAGGTGTGCCTGGCAGCCATCCCTTTGGGGGTGGCCTCAAAGAGGGCTCTCTGTGCCCCAGCGCCATCATGGCAACACTGGTAGGTCCCCTGAGTCAGCATCATCTTGTTCTGTTCTCTTGGCCACATTCACTTTTCTAAGAGACCTTAACCTTTACAGAGCATGTTATGACTTCTGACCAGAAAAAAAAAAATAACCCTCCAGCGGATGAGGATATTTTTAATTAAATTGTGTAAGCCAAGCACTGCAGAATAAAAGCCGGGCTCCCGCCTCTCATGGCCCTTTCGCCTGAAGCACAGCTACTCGCTTCCTCCCCGGCCTCAGCTGGGCCTCTCTGACAATATCTTCACCATCTCTTCTGGCCAATTAAAAAATCCCTGCTGTTTGCTATTACCTATTTTCGGCTCCCAAACAGTTCCTTTGTCTGAGAGACACTGTCTTGCTCTCCTTTAAAAAGAAAAAGGAGAAGAAGAAAAAAAAAAAATCCTGAAGTGACGCAGTTCGTTTTGATCACAGTTGTGTAGGATGGATGCCTCATTTCCCCGCAACACGAATTGATTGCGTGAACAGATCAGTGTTCACAAGCAAATTGATGTAAGAGTGTACTGTTCATACAGTGGGAGCAGCTGGCCCTCTGACCCCCAGCCTTCCCTCTCTGCCCCCCCAGCCTTCCTGACATGTCTGCTGTAGCCCCCACCCACCCCAAAATATGCAAGGAAGAAGGAAGCCCAAGCAAACCACCTCTTCCCACCCTGACCCTGATTTATTTGCTGATCTGTCCACAACCCTCTGTCAGGTCCAGAAAGAGTCTCTAGAAAGCAGTCCACAAACTCTCCAGTTCTTATTCACACACACTCACTTGCTTCTGCAGCTGGAGGAGGCGGGAAGTGTGTGTGTGTGTGTGTGTGTGTGTGTGACCCACTCTGCCTCACTGCCCAGCCTCTGCAATGCTCCAGGGCATTTCTCCGGCAGAGGTCTGGGGTCACTTCCAGATGTTCTTGGAAAAGACGGCTAAGCGATCCTAGGCCCCTGGCTGCAGTTTCCTAGGGCTCCGGAGTTTCTTCTCCAGACGACCTTCAACAGAACAAGGTCCTGTTTCATCCAGCCAATCTCACACCAGCTCGTTCAAGCAGTCACTGAGCAGCAGGAAACACTGGCGAGATGGGGAAGGTGGCCAGGCTTGCCCAGAACCTGTCCCTGCAGTGAGATCTGTGCAGTCCCCTCTCAGGGCCAGTCTCTTCTATGAAGCTGGTATGAAACTAATGGATACTAGTTAATAATCCCTCATAACATCCAGATGACTGGCTTCCTGTGTGCTTTTTGAGACTCTAAATTAGTTAATTTTCTTATCACTGGACAAAATACTTGACAGAAGTGACGTAAGGGGAGGACAAGTTTACTTTAGCTCATGGGCTCTGGGGTGCGGCCCATCTAAGCTGGGAAGCCATGGTAGTTGGGACAGGTCCAACCACAGCAGCAAGAGTACGAGACAACAGCCCCTAACTTCTGGGGGAAGGGGGTCAGGAAATGGAGGTGGAACCAGAAGCAGGTTGCCAGGGGCTGCCACCTGCCACCCGGGTCCCAAGGTTCCGTAATCTCCAATACAGTGCCACCGGGTAGGACCCAAGTGCTCATGCGCATGGGATTGTGGGAAATTTTGCTCATAAAACCCTCAATAAGCAAGGGTTAGAAGAAGCCTCCTGGCTGATGCTTGGAGTCCTGGTGCCCCACGTGCCTACGAGGAAGCCCCAGCAGAAAGAGGCTTCACAGAACCACGCAGAGCAAGTTGCTAGGTGGCCCAAGAGGTGCTTTGTGTAAAATTGGGAGAGGAGAAGACCCGTCAAGACACGAGGGACAAGAGGTGACCTGGGACCTGGGTCCCAGCAGCAGGAAGACTTGGCAAACAGTCTTCCCCTCATCAACAGTTTGTTCTCTTCAGAGAGCAAAGAAAGTGGCAAAGAAGGATGGGAAGGGGAATTTTAAGCACCCAGCTGATGCTACAAAATACAAGTATGGAGAAGGAAAATGAGGAAAGCAAAAGACGTAGGAGGTGCCAGCAGAAATCCATACTGAAGGATGAACCCAAGTGGTTAGGGTCACAGATGACAACCCTGAAGATGGCTGTCTACTGGAGCAGACAGCTGGGCAAGCACAGTCAGCCTCCCGGCTCCCCTTCCCCCGGAGCACACAGGCCCCACCGGGAAAGCAAATAATGGCTCCCTGAGTAGATGGTGGAATGGCCACTGCTTCTCACAGGGAGATGGATTCCAAGACAGCCAGAGTTTTATGTCCTTGTCCACCGACTGTGGGGGCATCTGTGGTACCTTAGGTGGTATCATCGTGATATCATAGGTGGGCTGTGAGTGCCCCCTGCTTTTGTGTCCTGCTTAGGGAATATCAGAGTTGAGATGAGACAGGACCCACAAGTTCACCCGAGCTAACCCACAGGTGTATGAGAAGTGACTTGCCATTATGGAAGAGTGAGGGCTCAGTCCTCCTCCGTGGCTCAATCCATTCTTCTCTCTTACAGCTGGGCTTTGCAGCCAGAAAAATATTAGGACTTCTACCCGGGATGTAAGGGTTCCCCAGAACCCTACTGTCAAACACTGAGGCTGTAGTTAAGAGTGCCGTTTGCTTTTACAGAAGACCTAGGTTCAGTTCCCAGCACACATGTGGCAGCTCACAACTGCCTGTTAACTTCAGCTCTAGAGGGATCTGATGGCCTCTTATGGCCTCTTACGGAGCTGCATAAATATGTAGCACATACATACATGTAGGCAAAATATTCACACATATAAAAAAACCACTGATGTCTCGAGGTGCATCACAGGGAGGCAGATAGGGAGTGGGTGATGTTACATCTATCTCTAATTCCAGCCCTCTGCCTCTTACTATCCCCTCACAGAGAGCATGAGAGCTCCCCTCCATTAAAAGGCTGGTCCCCGGGGCTTGGTAGTAGCTAGACTCCCATTTCAAAAGCTTCTGACGGGCTAATATTCTCCCTTCCCTTTGCTTCAGCTCTGCCCCTGGTTTCCACATTTTAAACATCACCCAGAGAACTGGTAAAGAATGCAGATTCCCGAACCAGCCTCCAAATGTTCTAACTCACTGGATCTGGATGGAGTGCGGAGAGCTGCATTTTAACTAACACAGTCTCCATCCCAGCTCAGGGCTCTCAGAACAGGCTAGAAGATGATGAATTAGAGACACCCCCTACCCCTATCTCAGGATGGGAGCCGTGTTTCCACCTGGCTGCTTCTCCTGACCTGCCCTTGGTCTCAGACTCTTGGCTCATTACTGGAGCTCTTAGCCACAGTCCCAAGCCAGTGAGCCGGTGAGCTAGCAGGCTACGTGTCACCTGAGTAGAGGACTGAAAACTAGGCCATTGTGCTTGACTGGGCTGATCCCATCCCTCCCAGCTGCTACTTCCTTCCCTGCCTCCCCCATAGAGCCCTGATTCCAGCACCCACTTCCATTATTTAGGAAAGAAACCTGGCCCAGGGCTCTGGGGGCAGAAGGACATGGAGAGAGGCTTCTGAAAAGACACCAAAGGGAAGAAAGTGTTCAGGAGCCCATAGCAGAGGGAGGGAAGCAGATAGATGGACTGCAGATAGATGGGTCAGGCCTGCAAATGAGATATCAGCTCATTATGGCCGAAGGGCCAGCCTGGGCCTTGGAGGAGCCAGGACCTCTCATCAGTGTGAGCGCAGTTGAGGCCACAGACTTCTTTCTTGTCCTCATAAGGGTCCACAGCTCGGGAATAAGAGGATGCAATGTGTCCACCCTCTCCTCCTGCATGCTCAGGCCCCTTAGCCAGTACTTGGAGTGTTCCTCAACCAACATCATCTCCCCCTGACTTTCGCTGTCTCTTCCTCTCCACCCTCCCGTGTCTACACCTTTCTTCTCTTGTCCGTTTTCCTCTTGTTCTCTCTGCTCTTCTCCGATTACCTCCTTCCTTCCTTGTCTCTTTCTTCTGTTCTCCGTTGGCCTTCCCTGACCCCCTTCTCTGTGGCTCTGGCTGCAGGACTCCTACTACATAAGTTCGGTGTCCGCCCATAACTGACTCTGGTTGGGTTCTGTGTCCATATCGCACCAGCTCTGCCTCTCCTCTGCCTCTTTGCCCTGCGACGCACAGGCTGTTTTCCTCTCCAGGAGAGCAACGCTATGTGTCTCGATGCCGGGCTCCTGCCAGGGGCTGAGTCGTGGACACCCACAGATGCTTACCCTGTGGCGCTCCCTCACGGTTCCCACCAAGCTGAGGAAAGTGCAGAGCAGAAGCAAATGCTCAGATTTCCATGAGAAATCAGAGTGGTCTCTGCCTGGGTAGTCTTGGAGACTCTGCCATCCAGCATCCCTCTCCAGCCCAGACTGACTTTCAGGCTTGGCAAACCTCTTGCCTCCATGTGCTTCCTGTCGCGTCCACTCACCCACCCTGACAAGCTCAAGACAAACCTAAGAGAAGCCCGGAGAGAGGGTGGCTATGGCTCTGCCCAGGGCAGGGAGAGGAGAGGGGAAGGATCCTGCTCCTTCCCAGGCCTCACTCTCCTCCTTGCACTCTCTGGGAGCTGACCTCTCTTCCCTCAGTGTGGGGCGGCAGAGTCCACACACCTCCATGCCCAGATCACACTCTCTTTGCTTTCTCTTGACAAAAGGCAGCAGAGTTTCGAGTCTTTGGATCTTCTGGGAGCATGGAAGAGATGGATCCTGCTCAGAAACTGTCTAGGTCGTTGGCGGGAGTGCCGGGTACTGAGCTGCCTGCTTGGCTCACAGCTAGGGGCAGCCTTGAAGGACAGGGTGGCTTGTGCCCACTTGTGCTGTGATGCTGTCTTCCGGGAGAACTGAACAGAGAAGGGGCAGGCTGTAGAGGGGCCAATAAGGAGGACTAGGTTGGGACATGTGACAGAGATGACAGCAGTCCAGCTCTGCGAGCCTGTGGGCACCTGCCAGACATACTGTGATAAGCTTCTCTTGGCGGGAAGGTCTAATGTTGGAAGTGCCAGATCTGGAACATGGCCACATCCAGATTCCTACCACCCCACACAAGACCCTGGGAATAGAGCACCAAAAGGAAGTGAGGCAAGATGATGGGGGTTGGTCGAACAGGGAGAACACACTGTGCAGGCGCTGTCCTTTCCAGGAAAGACTCACCAACTTGGAGACACCAGTGGGAAGAAAAGGACCTTCTTATCTGTCTTGATAGGATATATTATATATAACATTCATCATCACCCCATTATGGTACCCAGGCAGCCCTTCCACCTCATTATTCTAAGTAGCTAGGACCATAAGTATGAGCCACTGAGCCTGGCTCATTCCATTTACAAGTTTTGTTGACCCTGAGATCCTCTAGGGCTCGGGTAGAATTTGAATCCAGAACAGAGAATACCTTCTTTGGTGGCACTGTACGACAGCTGATCGCACTAGGCCTTGGGTATTCAGCTATGGGATGGTGAGGGCAGCCGATAGCTTGCCTCCCAGGCTGCTGCATGATAGGAGAGATGACAGGAGAAAGCTGTCCTCCGGGGTTATTCAGAGGAGACCCCAGTGTGGGTAGGCAAAGCCGTAAGACACTACTCCTTCATTCCTGTCGGGCTAGAAACAAGCCAGGTCCCCGACCCCTCCAGGATGGCCTCACCCGACCCCTCAGCTCTGGAGGAGTTGACAGGGATTGACCTCGCTCACTACCCCCTCCTGCTTGCCCTCAGCTGTGTGGTAGATGAAATGGACTTTTCCAACATGGAGCTGGACGAAGCCCTGAGGAAGTTTCAAGCCCACATCCGAGTGCAGGGGGAAGCCCAGAAGGTGGAGCGCCTCATAGAAGCTTTCAGGTGAGAGCCCTTTCCCAGCTCCTCTTCCCAAATCCCCAAGCACCATCAATTCCTGAGAAGCCGGGGTGGTGAGAAAAGCTGCCATGATTCCAGGCACAGAGATACTGAGCTGGGTGAAGCCCTTCTGATAAAGGCGAGAAGGTGGGCTGGATGGGAAAAAAAAGAACAGGATCTTTTAGTGAGTCCTCCAAGCCGGGAGCCTCCCATGGATGCTCCTTGCTCACCTACAGACAGCCCATTTTAACACACACATGTGGGAGGTGGGTATGGGAGGATGGGCAGAGCCAGTGATCTCCCTGGCTGTCCCCAAACCCCTCAAGAGCTGAGGCTGGGAAGCTCATGGTTCTACCCAACCCCCCCCCCACAACAGCCAGCGCTACTGCATGTGCAACCCCGAGGTGGTACAGCAGTTTCACAACCCAGACACCATCTTCATCCTGGCCTTTGCCATCATCCTTCTCAACACCGACATGTACAGCCCCAACATCAAACCCGACCGGAAGATGATGCTGGAAGACTTCATCCGAAACCTCCGAGGTGAGGAGGCTAAACTGGGTGGGGAGGGTGAGGGTGCCACACAGCACAGCCCGGTCCCGTTCGTGTTGATTCTGTGAATGTGAGCCCTGACTGTAGATGTTCTTTGTCTGAGAGGACCTAGCCACCCCTAGCAAAATGGGGAAGTTGCATCCTTTCCATCATACTGAGTCTCCAGGTACCATAGTCCTACTCAAAGCAGCTGGGTCCTATAGCAATGCCTTCTGCCTTCTGTGTGCTGTGGGCCGTCCCCACTGCGTGACCTCCAGGACATCGATGTCTGGGCGGGGCCAGTCCCTCTCACTTCATGACACAGGAGGAGAGAGATGGAGAGTACGCTTGATCGCATCCACCGAGGAAACCTTTCTAACTGATACCAGGCACCTCTCACAGGGACCAGCTCAAAACTATCAGTGCATCGTGTAACATTGATAGCTTTGGCCATTAAAAAAAAAATCAAAGTTCTAGGTGTGGTGCCACACATCCGTAATCCTCAGCACTTTGAAGGGTAAAGCAGGAGGGATGCTAAGGCTTGTTCAAGGCCAGCCTGGGCTGTAGAATGATACCTTCTCCCCCAAAACTAAAACAAAACAACAACAACAAAAAGTATCAGTTAGTTATGTTTGTGTGTATTTAATAACATAAAATAATTCTACAAGTTTCATTACAGAAAAAAAAAAGAGCCTGCCCCTTTTGCCTGCCATTCCCTCAAGCCACACTTTCAATAGTTTTCAGTTGTTTATTGATTTTACGGAGCTAGGATGGAAGACAGGGGACTTCTGAATGCCCGACAAGCCCGCTGAGCTACAGCCCCAGCCTGTTGGCTATGTATTTAGTGCTCCTTAAAGGTCATGCTGTTTCTTCCTGTCCCTTGTTACAAACACAGACTCTATAAGATGTTTAAATATGACCAGAGTTTCTATTTATGAACATCCTTGTAGCCACACCTGTGTCTACAAACCGGCCATTTCCATCACCCAAGAACCTTCTCTCTCATTCCATCTCACCTGAGACTCTTGTCTGAGCTTTGTAAGCTTTTATTTTAGGCATTGTTTAAGTTTTCTGTTCCACAGAGGTCTTATCCACTTTCTTCACCCACTGCCATTAAACCAGTGCTGAGATAGGAAAGCTCAGTAAACACAGCCCAAAGCTCTGCAGCTCTGCAGAGTGTCATGACTATAGTTTTTCCATCTTCCTTGGAGTTGTTGTCCGCCTTCATTTTCAGCTTGGCTCCCTGTGTTTCTACCACTAAGACATCTGACCAGACCCTGAGTATCAACCCTTCACATCCGGATGGTACCCTAGATGTTTCACCTCCTTGTCGGTGTCCCCCGGCATCTCCTGTGCTGGTTCCTGGACACCACAGCTTTCTCATTTTTTAAAGTTGTTTTCCAAAGAAAGGACACGTTGGGTACACACCGGTAACGTAAATTCTGAATCTGCCTTCACGCGTGATTGGGATCTAACTAGAAACAGAATCCCAGGCTGGAATCCAAAGGTGAGGTGTGGGCACTGAGGTGCTGCTGCGCCATCTCAGCACCTTCGGAAGATTGTTCTTCCTCTGTGTCTAAAGGCTTATAAGTTCTTCTGTCTGTCTTTGTGTAGAAAACTTCCACAGGGATATACCTTTTTTCATCCACTGTAGTTTTTGGTCACTTGTTTTAGTTTAAAAACGCATATCCGGCTGTGTGAAATTTTCTGATTCATAGCTATCCTTCCATGTCTGCAAGGAATTGTTTGCAGGACCTTATTGGATGCTCAAGTTCTCTCTCTCTCTCTCTCTCTCTCTCTCTCTCTCTCTCTTTCTCTCTTTCTGTGTGTGTGTGAGTGTGTGTGTGTATGTGGCATATATCCCTCACACTCTCTCCTTTGTACTTTAAATCATCTCTAGACAAGTTATAAGACCCAATATAGTGTAAATGTTATGTAAACACTTGTTATATTGTATTATTTAGGGAATAAAGACAAGAAAACCAGTCTGTACGTGTTTGGGACAAATGCAGAGCTTGGACTACTTTTTGATTGACGACTGGTTGAAAAGCTATGGCTACAGAAGTCACTAAGTGCCTTCTCCACGTCCTTATCCCTTTTCTTTAGCTCCTGTAACTCAGGTGTCATAACCCTGTTTCATTTACTGTGTATAGTAGTTTTCTATACAGCCATTTTCTTCCCTGGCTTTCTGGAAGCTGTTCCTCAGCCTTCCTTCCAAGTCTTCTTCCTGGCTGTCCATTCCCACTGTCACACTGCTTTTTATTTCCAGCCAATAGCTCTTTTGCTCACCAAAGGTTACCAGTACCTAGCATTGGGAAGCAGGACAGGGGAGGGTCTTGCTGCCTGTGCCACCTCAAGCCTCCTGTTTGCCTCCTGCTCAGCTCTTAAGCTCCCAGTGAAGGAAGTCTCCTGACACCCGATCCACAAGTTGTTTGGCACCCTGGCTAAAGGGGAGGGGCAGACCCAGAGAGAAAAGATTGCAAAGAACACAAGATGATCTTCATGCTCATGAGGAGACACAGGGTGGGGTCAAAACAAACACACAGAAGACAATTATAGTCAGGCAGGAAAGTGGCCTGGGAGATGGTTGCAGAGGACAGTAGCGGACCTGGCTGAAGAGGGTATCTTTCCTCTCGTGGGAGTGAGAAGCCAGTTGTCAAAGGTCCTAGACAAGACACAATCGATGCCACCCCCCTGGTGGTGGTGGTGGGGGGGGAATCTTGTCCCTCTTGTCTGAGGCTCTGACCCCTCCACCCTGGTAGGTGTGGATGATGGCGCCGACATCCCCAGAGAGCTGGTGGTTGGCATCTATGAAAGGATCCAGCAGAAGGAGCTCAAATCCAATGAGGACCATGTCACATACGTCACCAAGGTGGAGAAGTCCATCGTGGGCATGAAGACGGTAAGTGCCCATGCCAGGCAGCACTCCCAGTGGCTCTCGACTTCCTCTCCCGTGGTGGGCTACATGGAGTTTGTGATGTGTGCCAGGCACCACATCCTTTTCCGCCTTTGCACGATTTCCTCATCCCTCTTGCCCCCAGCTGCTGTTAACTAGGGTGAGATGTCAAAAAGGACTGGCTGGTGATCTAAGGTCAAGCCATGTGGATGGCCAGTTGAGGACATTTAGAACACCCTTCCTAGGAAGCAGAGGATAGTAGGCGTGCCTGGATAGCCCAGATGAGTAGAAGGCAGAAAATGAATACGTAGACATAGGCTGTGGCAACCTGGGCCCGGGCAACACGGTCTAATGTGCAGTGAGTTTTAAAGCTGGCATCCTCTGCAGGCTCTCTGCACTACTGCCACCTTAAAACTGAGTGCGGGCAAGGCAGGGAAGGCCCCCGTCCCTCCCACTGGAGGGCGCCTTTGAGCTCTGCTTGTGAACTCCCTCCTCTGTGCAGGAAGGATTTTTCACCTCAGAGCCTCTTTGGCTGAGGGATCAGCACTTTTCTCCTCAGCAAGCCAGTTGATATTGTAGTTTCTAGGCTAGATCCCGGGGCTCTTCTAATCCCCTCTCCCTTGCACACTTGCATTTGAGTGTGCAGTAAAGAAATGGGTAAGGGTTTCACACACAGACGGGGATGAGCTGACAGATTCTGAACACTCTGAAGCCTTATTTCAGTTTCTGTTCTTCATCCCATAATCTCATTACATGGGCATAATGAACCCTTTCCCTGAGTATGCTGCCCTGGAGGCATGATGAGGGGAATAGGGGCCGCAAACCGTGCTCCCCGCCCCCACCATGAGAGGTCAAGGGTCAAGTGGTGGCCTTTACGTTAAGAGCAGAGCCCATGACCACTCCCTGGACCTCTATCTCATCTTCTGGAAAATGTCATAGGCTGGGAGGAGGGCTGTGGGGTCTTGGGGTGGGGGTGAGGACAGGGGCCTCACTTTAGAGCCCTTTTTGGGTTCCAGGTGCTGTCCATGCCTCACCGCCGCCTGGTCTGCTGTAGCCGGCTCTTTGAGGTGACGGATGTGAACAAGCTGCAGAAGCAAGCCGCGCACCAGAGAGAAGTGTTCCTCTTCAACGATCTGCTGGTGGTGAGCAGTACAGGCCAGGGCAGGGGGCGGCTGAGGCTGCTGTGATCCTGAGCCCTTGCAGTACAGGCCTTGCCTACAGGGACTGGACAGGGCAAGACTAGGCATGGAGGCAGGAGCTGGGTGGGCCAAGACCATGGTTGGGGAGCATAAGCCGATTCCTACTTGATAAGCCATAAATCCGAGGCACAGAGTCAGGTCACAAGGTACCGAAAGCCAAGGGCAGGGCACACAGCACTGGCACCACATTCCTGCCCAGGACGTCATCAGAAGGCCACTGTCCCTGAGCCCAGGGAGTGGCTGGACAGCATGTGTGTGAGTGGCGTGTTTCTCTCAGAAAACAAGTGTCCCAACCGGTAAATCAGTAATCCATCCCACTATGCCAAGTACCAAGAAGCAGGCAGGGGTGAGTGAGCTCCAGCAGATTTCTGCTCTCCAGCCCTCTCTGTGGGTCACATGGAAATCCTTGCAGGATCCCACAGAAGCTCTCTCCATCCTGCCGTTCTGGCCTGGTGGCCCAGTGACTATCTAGGGTCCTCCTGTAACCAGAACAGCAGAGCATCTTGGCACCTGTCACTTACAGAGCCAATAAGAAGAGGTGGAAACTGAACCTTGAAACTGCTTTATTCAGAGAAAGGGACAGCCTGAGAAGACAGTGGATTAACATCTTAAAGACCTGTCTTGCATCTCATCTCCCCTCAGCAGGTTATACAGGGGGAATGGGATAGGGCAACGCAGGCCCTGAGTCATTCTGGAGGCCAGTCCTGCCCCTCCGTCAGGCAGTCATTTTGGGGATTTGTGATGGCCACACTTCCGTTGTTCCTACCCTTAACTTCTTCTCTCACATGGTGGAAGTTTGGGCAAAGGCGCTTATTGAAACACCCGAGTCTAGTCAGTGACTGTGTTAACCCCTTATTCCTGCAGGAGCATTGGGTCTAGGGGGAGGGGCTTAACTCAGAATGAGCAAACCATTAACAATGTGTGTGGGCAGCCAGTGATGGCGTATACGTGCTGGTTCCTTTTTTCACAATATGGAGTACAAATGAGTCTGTATAATACAGGATGTAAAAACGCTCCTCGCAGTCCATCCTGTCACTTCCACAGGGCAGCGGCACCTTTCTGGAGTGCACATCAGGGCCTGCTCCCTACCAGGCTCCAGTGGGATGAGAAAGAAGCCCCATCTTTTGCCCTAGCCTCCCCCCCACACACACATACACCCGAGAGGTCTCTGAGCTCATTTTCTACGCACTCCTGGATTGCTCTAACATAGGGGCCCTAGGAGCTGCCTCCCACTGGCCAGTCCTCTTTTCTGGTTGTTCCTTCCCTTCTGTTCAAAAGTTCCTCTGGATGTGGTCCCCTCCCTCCCTTTAAGCAGGTCTCCAATGGAATGTGACTTCCCATCCGTCCCTCCGCGTCCTCTGTGCCCAGCTCATAAGAGTTGCTAAATAAAATATAAGTTTATATATTGAGCAACTGGTGAAGTGACCTTTCATTTTAGGGAGAAACAAAAATCAAAGAGAGAGGAAGGAAGGAAGGAAGGAAGGAAGGAAGGAAGGAAGGAAGGAAGGAAGGAAGGAAGGAAGGAAAGAAGGAGGGAGGAAGGGAGGGAAGGAAGGAAGGAGGGAGGGAGGGAGGGAAAGAAGGAAGGAAGGAAGGAAGGAAGGAAGGAAGGAAGGAAGGAAGGAAGGAAGGAAGGAAGGAAGGAAGGAAACGAATGAGACCATATTCTATGGGAGGAGTGCTAGGTGGTATAACAGAGTGACTGGGTCACAGGGAGACGTGGGGGTTGCTTTTAGCTTGTGTGTTTAAATGGGATTTTGAAGCTTTCTCTAAGGAGCATTTGGGTTAACTTAAATAACGAGAGGAATCTGGCTTGCAGAAAGCCACAGGGAGAGTTATAGGAAGGAAATGGCTGCCGCAGGGCTGAGCTAGGCTGTTTCAAGCTCCAGTAAGGAGGACAGTGTGAGGTCAGCATAAAGCCAGCCTGGACCTGGGAGGACACACGGGCCAGCTCTGCTACTTCAGAAGTAACGGGTTCTGGTGTGCTTTAAGCAGTGCCGGCCCGTGTGTACGTGGGCCCCAGGTTGGGGGATGGGAGGACTGTTCTGATGAACATAGGCGTGCACCTTTGCGTAGTGACGGCGTTGACGGCGTTCACGGCGTTGGTGCCTGCCTACGTGCGCACGTTCTTACGGGAGCCCCCTCCTCTGTTTCTGTCCCTCCCCCGGGCAGATTCTCAAGCTGTGCCCAAAGAAGAAGAGCTCCTTCACGTACACCTTCTGCAAGGCAGTGGGCCTGTTAGGCATGCGATTTCACCTCTTTGAGAATGAGTGTGAGTCCTGGGGCCCCGGAGGGTGGGAGCCTCCCCAAACGCCAGCCCTCCCCGCGCCCAGCTGCCCGAGCCTCCCTGCTGCACGGAGCTCACTGCCAAGGTGTGTCTGGGTTCCAGACTACTCCCATGGCATCACTCTGGCAACTCCGCTCTCGGGCTCCGAGAAGAAGCAGGTGCTGCACTTCTGCGCCCTGGGCTCCGACGAGATGCAGAAGTTCGTGGAGGACCTGAAGGAGTCCATCGCCGAGGTGACGGAGCTGGAGCAGATTAGGATAGAGTGTAAGGACCGGCCCCGGCTGCCACGGCGGAGAGGTGGGGTCCGAAAAGGCAGAGGCAGCCCGCACACGCACAACTACCTCTGTCCCCCCTGAACTGTCATGCCTGAACTGCCCTACCCCCACCGAGCCCCTCTCTCACGCCCTGCACTCCTAGCCCCACTGTAGCTCCCCATGCTGATGTGGGCCTGCTTCACACTTGAAGTGAGCCCCACCTCCCAGGGTACAGAAATGTGTGTGCATGTCCGCTAGCCATGTGGGGTGGCCAAGGGCCGAGGTTTCTCACCTAGAACACTGCTGTTGCCTGTGTTGGCCAAGACAGCCAGGGGAGCTGATCCAGGCAGAGCTGATCCAGGAGTCCAAGGGGCAAAATGGTTCAGCTGTGTTCTACTTACATTCCCGGACCGTGACCCCGTGCTAGCACACAGGCAGAGCTGGCATGGCAGTTGAGTCAGGTGCTTGGTCTCATTGTCTTTCTACTGTGAGACTGAAATAAGAGGCTCTGTGTAGAACCTCTAAGAAAACACTCAAAATTGGGCTAAACCGAAACCCAGAGCGCAGGTTGCTCTGGGTTTGGGGGGGGGGTTGAGGGTGTGATTTGAGTACATGCTCATTTTGTACGACGTTGGTTTCCTTACACTCGGGTATCACAGGCTCTTTTCAAGGTCTGGACTAGTTACCTAGAGGGCCCAGCCTGGCTATTTGTTCCTGAACGTTCTTAAGGGTGTGTCTTGAAATGGGTTTACTTTTCTCCTGGTCAGAATATCACACATGGCTCCAAGCTGCTTAGAGAGCCACTGCCTGCCTGGCCTCAGCCCTCCTTAGGCAGAAACTTTTCTTCCAGTCCCGGGGCTTCCCAGAAGTCCATTCTCAGAGCAACAAAGGAGCAGATCTGGTTAGAATCCATTATATCAAGGGGTTGGGGGGAGAGCAGCCTCTGCAGCTGACTTGGCGGACAAGAAAGCCAGAAGGAAACTAAGTAGAGGGCTGGCTCTCGGTCTTCAGAGAAAGAGAAAGTGAGGTGACAGTGGATGAGAGAAGAGGGATGGCCATGCAGGCAGGCGGGGGAGAAAATGAGTCCCTAGGGAGGTAAATGGAAGCCACAAGCAGCCACCATTTCGGGATCTGCTACACACCTGGCACTGGGCAGGTGATGGGATCCATCGTTTAATTCCTACAACTTCCCATGTGTGTGCATTGTTCTCCTCCTCTTACCAGCAAGGAAACTGAGGCCAGCACAGCTTAAAAAGGGAGTCCAAGTTCTTACAGTGAGTGACAATGAACATCATGCCCAACTTACGGCACTAACTCCTCCAAAGCCAGGACGACCCCCTGGGGCCCAGCAAGCAACTGACTGAGCTCAGTGAGAATGCATAAAAGTGAGGGATGGTATGGTTCTGGCAACTAGGACAAACTTGGCCTGGACGCTTACTGTTTAGTGTCCCTGGACAGTAGCCAGCCAGAGAGACAACAAATGCAACCCAAGTGGATGGTTTTAATAAAGGAATCTTGAGTCGTGTCCCATGGAACCAAGAAGCTGAGAGAGGGCTTTAATAATTCCTGCCAAATCTACATGGATGGCAAACTAGCAGTTCCCTAGAGCCACTCAGAGAATAAACTGGATAGTTGCTAGTGCAGAGAGGCTCCAGTGGAAGACCAACTGGGGCATGTGTCCCAGACACACAGATTATGGAATCTACCCCTTGGGAGAACACTGAACACCTTGCAGCAAGCTCAGGAGCTGGCTGCGGGGCAACAGTCCCGCTAGGGATACATGGATGGACTAGATGTCACCAGCTGTGTCTAGGAACCATGCTGTATTTTCTTGCACATTGTTCTAATGCTAACGCATGGACCACTTGCCCGTGTCAGGCCTTGTTCTGTGTGTTTTACCTCAAGTAATCTTCCTAACGGCATCGGCCAGTGAACCCAGCCGTCTGCACAAGTGAGGCACAGAGGGCTGTGTAGCCTGCCTAAGAGCCATCAGTCCAGGTGCCAACCCCAGCGGTCCACCTCCCTGCCCCACACCA
Source organism: Psammomys obesus (assembly GCF_907164565.1). Classification (NCBI taxonomy): domain Eukaryota; kingdom Metazoa; phylum Chordata; class Mammalia; order Rodentia; family Muridae; genus Psammomys; species Psammomys obesus. The sequence continues at coordinate 6,162,340 of NW_026588368.1, read as the reverse complement.
GCCTCCTCTCTTTGGCCCTCTGGCAGTCAGGCAGAGCTTGCCATTACCACTCACAGATACTGCTGCTGGCCAGGTTTAACCGGTTCTCGATGCCCCAACCCACTGTCAGAGTGGAGAGCGCTCCCTTCCTACCTCCTCCTGTTCTACCCCGTATCCCCTTGCTCACTGGGACTGGGGACTGTGGGTGCTACCTCTTTTCACATTTCTCCCTTCCTTAGGGGAACTGGAGAAGCAGCAGGGGACAAAGACACTCTCTGTAAGGTCCGCTGGAGCCCAGGGGGACCCACAGTCGAAGCAAGGATCACCCACAGGTGAGACTGGGCTCTGCCCTCACCCAGCCCGTGCAGAGGCCACCACACCAGTCTCTGGGGGCTTCGGGTGGGGCCGTGCTGTCTCTCCAGCTGCTACTTTCCACGAAGGAGCTCCAGACTTGTGTCCTTAACCTTTAGTCCTTAGCTCGGGGTGGAGAAAGGTGACAGAGAAATGTATCCACTTTGCAAACTGTCCCGACGTGTGGGACTGTATGTGAGACGTCACAAGTTGCCCCACCACCCCGCCACCCGGGGCCAAGAGCCGGGTTCCACCCAGATGAGCCTCAAACTCTATTTCTTAAATCTTTTCTTCAGATTAAATTTCCCCACCAGCCAAGTAGAGTCAGAGTGAGCTTAGAGGACTTGATCTTCCCTTGCTTGGCCCCTTGAAGCCTGCTTACCGCCCGACTGTATTCTTCCTGCCAGCTGGGAAAAGCATCTCTCTGAGATGTCGCCAATGTGCCACCGCAACTCTCCACCCACCTAAACCAAGAGCCTCGCCACGTGGGTCCTGGCTCACTTTCAGGGCTGCCAGGATTTTTTACCACCGTCCTCAGCTGATGACATTCATCCCCCCACCCCCTCCCCTAGCTTCTCCTGTGGGAGCTGCAAGTCCCTGTCAGATCTGGATGTGTTATCTCCAGGGTCCTGCCCGTGGTGCCCTGGTCTGTGCAGTTTCCTTTGCACTTTGGGTGGCAGAGGGCTGAAAACTGCCACTGTGGGAACGGGGAGTGAGAAACTCAAGGGGCTCAGGTTCAGAAGGCCTTAGCAAGGAAGGGTCCTCGAGCCATTCCTGGGCGTCCACGGGGTTTCCTGGCGCATACCAGGTGGTGAGGAGCTGTTGTCATAATTACAAGCCGTTAGCAGCTCTGTGCATGGCAAACACCATGACTCCACAGCGCCCCTAAGTCCTAAGTGGCAGTGATCATAGCAATTGACAGCCCCCTCCTTCAAGGGACCTATGATGGAAGGAGGCAGATTTACACAGTGCCTACAAATCATGGCCCACGTAAAAGCCAGCTTTTCCAGACTGTACAACAATTCGCCCGGGAGAAAATGACTCCACAGTGCATGATAAGAAAGAATTCCAGAGGCCTCCTCGTCTGTGGAGGCCCAGAGAGGCGCAGTCCCCTCCCCAAAATTACACAGCGACTGAGTGGCCTAGTGAGGCTGCCGATTCCCAGCCTGCTGTGCCAGGCAGCGCCCCAGTGGAGTGTGTGTAACCTACAGTCTTGCTACCCACACCAGCTAGAGGGTAGCGATGCCGGACGGGGAGGAAGAGGGCCAAGGGTTCCAGGCAGGACTGGTGGAGAATGAGTCCTATGCTGTTTGCATTCAAAGCCAAAAGGGAAGCGATGGCAGGAGAGAAAGCGGCGGAGAGCTCGGGGGAGGTAAGTGGAGGCCTGGTGGCGTCCAGGTGAGTGATCCTGTGACCCCCTGTCCCTCTTCTCACCGTCTCTGTTGTTTCTCTTCTCAGGTATTAATCAATGTCTCCCCAGCCCGACTCACCATTTTACCAATTTCAAGAGATACAATTAAAAGTCACTGCTAGCATGGGTAATGCCACTCTTCCAGCGCCTAGTTAAGCCGCAAGCACTGCCACACTGCTCCCCAGCCAGCCGACCCGGCCCACTGCCCTCCAGGGCCACGCTCCCAGGCCAGCCCAGGGAGATGAACCCACAACACTCTGTTCCACGCTCTTTTCACACCCCTGCCCCCACCCACCCACGCCACACAGTCTTCTTCCCTCCAAATGTGTTCTGTGTCGGAGACTCAATGGTCCCTTTCTAGGTCCTCCCATTTCCCTGAACAGGGAGCCTGGGCTCCCCCCCCCCCAAAGACACTCCTAAAGTCAAGTCATCCCTGATCGCTCTTAGGGACATTTGGATACCTCCTGGGGAAACGGGAAGAATGGGGTTGTGACAGTGAGAAGGAATTTCTCCCTGAAACAACAAGTCTCTGGTCATGGGGTGGGTGAGCACAGGAGGAAAGGAGGCAGAGCTGGGACGCCTCAGAGTTTTTCCTAGGGGGTGAGCTGATAAAGCTAACGACCCTCCTCACTGGAGGAGAAACTGCCATCTCCAAGCCACGAGGGAAAGGGACCTAGGCCGCGTACCCTGCCTCCCATACAGACCCTCCCCCTTGGCTGCCAGGCCTTGAGGACCACCAGCTGCTCATAGACAGCCCTCTGCCATGCCCACTAGCAGGAGGGCTCCCCTAGCTGTGAGGGAGATGCCCACCCAGAAGCCTGCCAAGCCCTTGGGGAGCCACAGGATACCTGGGAATTCAGTTTCTCTCTGTCCCCGCACCCCACCCCCCACGTGTTTCTGGAGGAGGCACCTTTACCTGGAGGAGCTCCCCGCCCCAGCAGCTGACCAGCCCCCAGGGTGGGTATTCCATCCCCTGCCCTGCGCCCGCATCTTCCCGCAGCTGCCCATTCTCAGCCTTGCAGATAACCCAGTCACCAGCCACCCAGCTCATCCTCCTGCGGCCACCCAGGGAGGACGGGCCTTTTGATGCCCCTCTTCCCTTCTACCTGCCCACATGGCTATCTGCAAGGCTGCCCTGCCCCTCCAGCTAGCTCCAGGGATCCTGCCAGCCTCTGCTCCCCTAAGCAGAGGGCAATCTGGCCACCCCATGGCCTTTCGGCTTGGCCCTAGCTCCTTCTCCCCTGGCATTGCTTGGCCCAAGCCCCTATGGCAGGCGCTCTTCCATCTCCTCCGAGCTATTGTGACTGCTACTCATGTTCATATTCTCTCTCTCCCTCTCCCTCTTCTCTCTCTCTCTCTCTCTCTCTCTCTCTCTCTCTCTTTCAAAAAAAGTGAAAAGTAAGCTTTTCACTTACTGAAACTTAAAGGATCCGGGCTGGGGTGGGACTGTTAATGCACACGGAGGGAAGTTGAGACTGTGCACAGGCTGAGGCTGTGGGCTACATGGCAGCAGCTGAGGATGACGGAGCTCACTGGCCCTGGGCTGGGTAGCCTAGCATTGGTGCATCGGACACAAGGGTGCTGTGAGATTAGGAAGCAGAGAGGGTGAGCCTGGTGAGGCAGTCTCAGGCCGCTTCTCCTGGAGAATTACTGCACAGAATATGAGTAGGTATGAGGTTAGCCTGCGCCCTGTGTTAGCAGCGGTGACATGCCCTTTCGCCTATGACATCCCCTGGAAGGACAGGGATGTCCTCTGTAGGCTGTGTGCCTTAATAGCAATGAACTCTGGACACCTCATCTAGGGTGATTTCCAGCCTGGGGAAAGCAGTCTAGGCGGAGGGAGAGGAGGGAGAGAAAAGCCTCGTGGCTGGCTTGAGAAAAGCCTGGAGCTGGGGCTTGAGAATCTTGAAAGGCATAGTCTTAGCGAACCTTACGGGAGACCGCACAAGTCTAAGAAAGGCGTCTCTGAACAATAAACAAGACTGATAAATGCTGCTCTGGGACCCAGAGTGCAGCGAGCTGTTCCGGCCCGGGACTGGAATAAGGTCCTCTCCCCTGAGGCCTCAGCATGACCCTCTGCCTGAGAAGTTGGCTCTGCAAGGTGGTACCTGAGGACAAACAGGCCCAGGAGAAAGCATCAAGAGGGACAGACTGTTATGGGATAGGGAGTTTAAGAGAAAAGTTATTAGCATCCCGGACAGAGACAGACAGACAGACCAGAACACGGTGTGGCTCTAAGGAGAAGCCCCAGAACCAGAGACAGACCATAAATGGGGGGTCTGAAGAGAGGACTCAGGGCCCACATGGTAGAAGAAGCATGGGCCTGCTACCGGGCTCTCTGAATCACAGGCAGGAGTCAGGGATGTGTGTATACCGCCAATACCCACTTCGATGTTAGTGCATGTCTCGGTGTGAGAATCCCCAGGACCTGAAAGCCTGCTAGCTAGGGACTGAGAAGCCGTGCCCTCAGGAGGCATCTCTCAGTGTCTGCGGGAAGGAAAAGGCTGCTACTTGCGGGTATTGTAACCTGAGCAGCAATTCTGGTCTGGTCTGCCCTAACCACCTGCTCCTGACCCATGCAAGAAATCAGGGTAGTAGCTCTCCATCTATCTCTCTGCTCTGTAGCACACAGTTCTAACCAAGACCAGCTTGGGTGGGACAGGAAGGTGAAGGGGATTTGACTCTGCCCTTGACTGTCTCAGCAGCTCTCAAATGCAGGTGTCATGGCCTTGAGGAGTATTAAGAGGACAGGACAGGTTAGGTCCACAGGACCCCTTCAAGGTCCCCTGGCATTCCAGGCTCAGGTGCCTTGATGCTAACTAAATGATGAGACTCTCTCTTTAATAACACCCACACACAGGGAGGATGGTCCTGCTTCTCAGGGTACATGGGGAAGAGTTTGCCCTGCAGAACCATCTCACAGATGAAGAGAGTGGGATCTGGAGAACCATGGCTGTCATAGGCACTCTGTACTACCACAGAAGAGTAGCATGAGAAACAGTTCCTTTGTGGGTGCAGAGACCAGCATGGGGTCAAAGGCAGGGCTGAGAGCATCCTGTGGATGGCAGAAGGGGGGGTCTGGGAGGCTCGGGTGGCCAGCCCCAGCAGCTGGGAATTAGTGGTAACATTTCATGCTTCTCTGGCTGTTTCTAAACTAGGTGTCAATTCACAACAGGCTTCAAACGTCCCAGCACAGCCCCAGGTTGGGGGTCGAGAGGGGAGCGCCAGCACCATCACCACCAACATCACCACCACCGTTGCCGCCAGACCCACAGCCTAGCCCCCTGAGGGAGCAGCCCCCACCGCTGCCACTGCCGCCACCCACACCCCCAGGCACCCTGGTGCAGTGCCAGCAAATTGTCAAGGTCATTGTCCTGGACAAACCATGCTTGGCCCGCATGGAGCCCCTGCTGAGCCAGGCTCTGTCCTGCTATGCCTCATCCTCCTCAGACTCCTGTGGCTCCACACCCTTGCGGGGTCCAGGATCCCCAGTTAAGGTCATCCACCAGCCTCCACTGCCCCCACCGCCACCCCCATACAACCACCCTCATCAGTTCTGCCCGCCAGGCTCTCTGCTGCTCCGTCGCCGCTATTCCAGTGGCTCAAGGAGCCTGGTGTAGGCTCTGCCCTTAGCAACCAGCTGTTCCAATGGGCTGTCCTTCAGGAATCTGGGCTGCCCCTTGCCACTCCTCACGTCTTAGCATAATGCCTTCCTGGCCACTGATCACTGTTGTGGAAAGGGAGTGCCCCTGGCAAGATGGTTTGCTTCACTAAATTGCTTTAGTACTTTGCCACAAACATGTAACACCACCTCACTCTTCCTAGGGGTCCCACATAGCCAGATGGGCCATGCCTTTACCTCTGTGTTCACCATGCTCCCCTAACAAGACTGTAGAAGGAAACTATATGAAGGAAACTGAAGCCAAAGGGCCTGTGGGCTGATGGGCTTGCAGTCTTGGTCTATTAGTCCATGCCTTCGGCCAATAGACAAGAGCAAAAGGCTGAACTTGCCAGCAACACACCCCAGGACAGGGCAGGCTATCCTAGCATAATGTGCCATCTATGGCCAAGCTGAAGAAAGGAAAGCTAGCCCTGGTTCCCTGGAGGGACCTGAGATTAACAGGGAGGGTGCTTGGTCTGCTCTTCCTGTCATCCAACCCGTAGTTGGGGGCCTGGTTCTCAGCTCCCAGGGACATTATCTCCCTTAAACCACCCCAAGAATTGTCTCCTGCCACCCCAAAAGTTCTGAGCTACCCAGATCCAGGAAAGATCCAAGAAAGAGGAGGGGGCAGGGTATTTAGTTCTGCCTGGGTCAGTGCAGCACGGCCCTGGGAGGTCCTATCTGCAAAGCTCGCTTTCTGAAAGCATTTCTCGGTTCTCCTGCCTCAAACATTTAGCCAGTACCAAATGCACACAGGCAGTTATCCATAAACACACGTGAGAACCGAGTTGATTTCACTTCCTTGTGGAACCAGAAGCAAGGGGATGGGCTGCCAGTCCGCCCAGCGGAGGTGTGACTCGGCCTGGAGTCAGGGCTTCCTGGCGTCTGACCGCAGCCTCTGTGCACAGACAAGGCAAAGCAGTAGGGACCTAGGGTCACTGTGTCACCCTGCTGCCCTAGCCTTGAAACAGTCCCTTCCTGGCAAATGCAGACTGGCTCCCAGCAGGGAAGGCCGAGAGTTCCAGGACATTCAAAACTGCAGAGCAGAGCCAAGCAGGGCCCATCAGACTTCCAGGCCTGCCAGGACCAGAATCAGCACAGATAGCCCTGGCCCTCCAGAGCCTCGGACAGATGAGGCATCCCCGAAGACCACAGGAAGGGGGGTGTCATAGGATGTCACATTCATGGCATCTTCAGGGACCATCTGTCACAAGCCAGGCCAGCCTCCTTTGTCCTGTGCCAACAGCTATTCCTGACCTTCCTCAAGACGCTATCCCAGTCAGAGCCTGTTTTTAAAGTTTTAAAGAGAGGAGAGAAGCACAGTGAATGCTGCCATGGTTGGAAGTGACTTGGCTTCTTCTGGTCCCTACTATACACTCCAAAACTCAATGCTTTGGACCAGATAGGAGGCAGAAGTAACCCAGACTCTTAGAGGGACCAAATGACCTCATTTCGTGCACATGCATGTAAGTTTATGGTTCGTGCGTGAGTGCCTGTGTGTATCCTCACCCAGAGGTCATTGTGATATCACCCAGGGAGCTTCTGGCCCATTCCTGTAACTCTTGGCCAATAATGCTCTCTCCCCAGGGACTCCCAGCCTGTGATTTTTCTGAGTTGGCTGCCTTGGGTCCCTCCGTGGAACACCTGTATTTCAGAAAATAATCAGAACCTGTCGGAGTGGAACAGCTTAGACACCTCCCCCAGCTGGGCCAGGGCAGAAAGGGTTAGGGCTTGGGGAAAGCACAGAGCTTCGGGTGGGACAGGATGAAGGAGAGGGCTGAAAATAGAGGGAAATTCATGACTAGTAGGGAGGAAAGATGTGAGTTACAGCCCTGGAGAGCTCACTTCCCTTTGCCGAGTCCTGCTCCCTGCTCACACCTGGCTTCACGCTAACAACACCCTCTGTCCCTCCAGCCTCAGCTGAAGCCTGACTTTCCAGATGAGCTCCTGCCTCAGCAGCAGTCTGGAGGCTGGCCTGCATGGGCAGGCTCTGGGGGCCCAGATTCTCAGGCATCATGCACCTTTCTCCAGGGCGAGGTTGCTACAGTAGCTGACCTAGACCCTGCTAGCAGGAGCAGAGCCCTGCACAGGAAGTCACACTGCTCGGGGCCACAAACTAGAACAGTCCTGAGCTGGCTTTGAGCCCCAGTAGCTCAGGGCAGGGAGGAACTGATGGACCTTACTGGTCAGGCAAAGTTAGAGTCCCCAGCTTGGGTTGTATTTCTCCCCTGACCGGACAACCTTCAAATGGTAGGATTCATCTGTATCTCAGTCCCCAGAAAGCTGGAAGCAGCCTCCTGCCCCTTCCCATGGTAGTGGCAATGTCAGGGCCTGCATTTCTTTCCAGAAAGAGGCTCTTGAGACTCCAGTTGTCTCAAAATTAAGGGAGCAGTGGAGTGCTAGCTGAGCTCCCAGATCCAAGCACTCTGAGATACCCTCATCCATCAGCTTTCTAGGCCTTACTTTGGGGATCCCGGGCCCCTCTCCCAATGTATCCATTTGGCCCCAAGTCCAGAATCAAACAATCAAATGGGTGGCGGAAGCACCTTTCCTACCTGCCTTTAGCCACTCCCACCTCCAGTTCGAATGCAGGCCCTGTCTTGGCAACCTTTCCTGGAAACCAACCTGTCTGTCTTTTCGTCCGCAAAGATGTTTTGCTCCCACAAATATGTATCGGTCCTGGGTCTTTGATCCCCCACTCAACCTGTCCAGAGCCTGCCAGAATGTCTCTGTGACCCAGTAGGGGTTCCTGATGTCATTCATCTGTCTGTCTCGGCATCAGCTGTCCATCTTCCTGCGGTACCTCTCCTCCCTGCTCACCCTCACCGGATGGAGTGGCAGTTCTCTGGAGACAGGCAGGGTGGCTGCACTCAGCAACTAATCCAAATGGCAAATATTTTGTAACAAAATAGCCCAGAGGTATTTTATCTGTTCAATTCATAGAGTTTTAGAGATTCTATTGAAATGTGTCACTTGAGCAAACTTGTGTCTGTCTGTTGTTTCTTTCACTCTCACAGGGTGGGGGGGAGGCATGGGGGCGGGACCACCTTACATTAGAATGTCTCCCTTGCCAGGATCTAGAAAGACAATATGCTGGCTCTCAGCCCCTGGGGCTACCCAGCTTCCCTCTGGCTATCACAGTCATTCTTTCCCCGGGATAGACCATGCCTTATGGTGTAACTCCATTAGGAAGTCCCATCTTAAGAAATTGAAGTTCAAGTGCTGGAATAAGGAATAGACCTCTGGTGGGTGAGTACTGGAGCAGAGCTGAGGTGGGTCAGAAAATGGCTCTGCAAATGCAGCCTGCCTCCGTCGTGTGCATTCAGTGGAGAGCAAAAGCCTAGCTTATCCGCTTCTGATTATCACTAACATTCACACCCAAAGCTTGACATGTAAGGGGTGGCAAAGCCAGGATAACAGGCTTGGGTGGAGGAGCTGCGGGATAATGTCAGGGAAAGAGCTGCCTTAGTAGCGGGACAATAGTTCTAAAGCCCTTCCATGCGCCAAGTCCCCCTGCTGGAAGTAGAAAAGGAACCCAAGGTTTTGGAAGGAGTAAGACAACAGCCAAGTGGTTATGAGATGGGTTCAGAGACGGACATAGTGGCTTGCTCCTATGATCCCAGCACCCAGGAGGCTGTGAATTTGAGACCTACCTGGGATACACAGTCCCATGCCGGCCAGAAACATATGACAAAAGACTGTGTGAAGACACAAAACAGAAAGATGTGTCTAGGAGGCTGGAATAAGAGCAGAAGAGAGAAGGGCTTATATGGGTAGTCAAAGCTAAGGACACTGATCAGATCAGATCAGTAGACAAGGCAGGAGGTTGCCAGAGGTGACTGTCCTGGCAGGGCCAGAAGGAAGGATCTCAGCCATGCAGCTGAGACTCTTCTGAGGAGGAAAATGATAGGTACCTACAAAAAAGATGCCCAGCTCCCCAGGTGACCAGAATCCTGAGGACCTACACATCCAACCAGCTCCACAGGCTGTTTCTGAAGTCCTCTGTTAAAACCTTGGGAACGTAAGTTCACCCTTGCCCAGGAAGTGGGAAATTCCAGAAGAAGCAGATACCAGCTGGGAACTGTCCCATCCTGGGAATTCTCTGACCCCAAAAGCAGAAGACTGGCCCCTTGAGAGCACCCTTGAGGAGATAAGCTAGAGCTTATCTGGAAGAAAGCCTAAGGCCAAGAGGACCCCAGGACCAGTGATGCAATCAGGCCAGCAGGCAGCTCCAATCTCCCAACATTCTCATCCTTGCAGTGTAGTCCAGGAGAAAGGGCACCCTCCAGGAAAAACAAAAAAAAGGAGACCAAAATGTTCTAATGGAGACTTTGTGTCCATCTGACATAGGTCAGTGCCCTTGGTGATATTTTGTAGATGGAGGACTCATTCATTGGTGACTGACTTAGAAATTTTCCAGAGGTCCCAGAATGTACAAGTTTCTGACTCACAGCACTGGTCCAGAATCAGATGCTGGTGCCAGAGCTGGTGAAGTAAGCTTGCCCACAGCTGACAGCACTGGCAGGAATAAAACATCACTACACACAAAGCTCTGCTCACAAGCGAAAGCCCACAGGAACAAGAAAGGCCCAGCTGTATCTATATCTACACAGTGTGGTGACAGGGGAGGGGTGATGAAGACAGGTGCTGAAGTGGGTATTCAAAGAGAGAATGTCCCGAACGGCATTTCATCCAGGTCAAGGTCCGAGAAGCCGTATCTACAAGGTAGGGTAGATGCAGCTTTTTGAGATGATCTGCCAAAGGACTATGAGAGAGAGAGAGAGAGAGAGAGAGAGAACCTCGCCAGAAAAATCATAAAACTGGCCTTCTAGAATATCCAGATCAGATGACTGCCAGAAACTGAGACCAAAGAAATGAAGGCCTGACAGTGGGCAGGCAGATAGCTCTGAAGAAGCAAAGCCAGGGAATGAGGGTCTGTGGGACTGCCCCTGTGGAGGTGCGAGGCAGAGCAGGACAAATTTTCATGAGTCTGACACCTGACAACAGAGAGTCCTCTTGAAAGCAGCGCTCCCTGGAGCTCCCTCGGATGTCCACAGCCGTTCTTTCTGGGCAAACGTCCAACCCTGACAGCCTGCCAAGTAACTTGTCCACTGGGCCCCTTCATTTACCTCCCCCTAACTCCTTCCTCTGACACACAGGCTCTCATGGCAGGTGAGGTTCCAGCTGTGGATGAGGAGTGAGGAGACACTATGAGAACAGCCAGCCTATCATAGGGTACACGCGTATGACTCTCTGAAACAAGGTCTGTTCCACATCCCTCCAAGCAGACCTGCAGTCCTCTCTCCTGGGAAGAGGCCCAGGACAGAGCCCAAGAACCAAAGTATGTTCATAGTCTTTATTGTTCTCCTGTTCTTCCTAGGTAGGCAGCCAGGCCCAGAGCTAGGCGTCTGGAAGCAAGGGGGTGAAATGATCAGGGATTGGGGAAGGGGCAGGTTCAGAACTGGTCCCATCAAGACAGCTCCTTCCTGGATTAGGCCAGAGGATACAGGCACTGGAGATAAGCAGGAAGGATGGAAATTCTTCCCAACCCCGCCCCCACCCATCCACCCCCAATGGGTCTGTGCACTTTGCTCCCTAGAGATCCAGCTAGCCCCTTGCCATTCAGGGCTTCCTGCTCTCACGACCTCAGGCCTGAGTGACCTCAGGCCCAAGCCAGACTGTGGGAAAATCATGGCTAGCTGCTGAGAAGGCTAGAGACTCTACTCCCTCCTCCTACCTGCTCCCCCATTTCAAGCCTCCTAGGCAGACGTGCCTTATTCTCCTTTCCAAAGAGCCTCATCTCCTTTGCCTTCAAGACATCTGGGCTCTGCATCACTTGGGACATAGAAGAGGGGGTGACAGAGCCTTGTCCCCTTTCACAGGATGCACAGGATCCTCAAGGCTACTTACTTCAGCTAACTAGTATCTATCCCTCTTCCGGGTGCAGAGATATCTAGTTTCAGGAGTTGGAGAAAGAACAACTGAACTGTCCAGAAAAACAAGTAGAAGGAAAGAAATAAGAAAGACAGAGGGAAAGACGAAATAGAAAACACGTGCACAACAGAAAGAGTGATAGAACGTAAACCCATGACTATTGCAACGTCTAATATCCAGCAGAGCCAGGGATGGCAGTGTATGCCATCCATCCCAGGACCTCTTGGAAGGCTGAAACATGAGATTTGTGAGTTCAAGGACAGCCTGGGCTACACAGGAAGGCCCTTTCTCAAAAAACCAAAAGTTTTTCTCACAACCCAGCCATCTTAGTTAGGGGGCCATTCTTATACCTAAAGCAGAGAGATGGCGGCCTCAAAGAAAGCCAACTCTCTCTGGAGATGATCACCTCTACGCCCCAAGTTATGAAAAGTGGAAAGCAACAAGCAGCTTTGAAGATGATCACAGAGGGCAGGGCACAAGGGTCCGTCCCCACCAACTGCCCAGCTCTGAGAAGGTTGAAACAGAATACCACAAGAGATCGGCCAAAGCTATTGCCCATCAACACAGCATTGAATTGGGCACAGTGTGCCAAGAATACTATAGTGCGTGCGCATGGCTGCCATTGATCTGGAGGCTTCTGATATTAGAAGCGTGCCAGCACAGACTGAAGAAAAGTAAAGCAGGAGAAATTTTTCTTTAGTAAAACTTGCCAGAGTTTGTTTAAATAAATAAATAAGGAAAGAGAGAGGAAAAAGAAAGCTTGAGGTATATGATAATGACGTTTTGTTAAAGCCTGTACACATACTCCCACAAACCTCTATGTGACGCTGGGTCCGGTGACTGACTACGCTCTGTGTACACTCAGGGAACAGAGACTGCTAATCTCACAGGAACTCCTTCGGAAGAGACAAAACTATTCCCAGCCTCCTCATGTGTAAGTCCAGCACAACCTTAAAAGCAAAAAGACCCCTCTCCCCACTGCTGATAAGGACAGTTTGGAAAGGAGAAGGCAGGGGCCAATTTAGCCTTATGAGCCTGCATAGAGGAATTATACACAAAATAAAAACAAACAGAACGTGGCATCAAGTGATAAAAAAAAAAAAAGAACAGCATTCTGTGATCAAGGTGGGTTTGTCCCAGACCTAGAAAGATAGCTTAGCATTAGAAAAATCTATTTGTAAACTTCAGCATGATGTTCAGTAAAAGAACCATCCTGTGATCAGTCCAATAGATGCAGGGGGAAAAAAAGACAAAAGTTAAAAATCGGCTCTTCTTTTTCTGTTTTCTTTTGGCTTTTGATTTTTGAGACAGGCTGTCACCACGCAGTCCCACTGGCCTTGAACCCATGATCCTCCTGCTTCAACATACTAATTGCTGCACCTCCATACCCAGCTCAACCCTTACTACTAATTTCAAATAAAACAAACTCAGAGCCAACGAAACCTCATCACTTAATAAACGCCGTCCATCAAGCATTCGCATTAACAGTCTCAGTTAGTGCAATGTTGAGATTTTTGTCAAAACTGGGAAGGAGGCAGGATTCCGCCTGCCACCAGTTCTAGCCACACGGTGATGGAAGACAAGAGAAAGAAATAAGGAAGAGTGACTGGGGAAAACATCTTGTTCCAGACAGACAAACTGCCTGTGCGAAAAGCCCAGAAGAATCAGGCGGAGGCTACAATAAGGCGAGAGAACTCAGATCTCTTGATGGCTGGCTGCTCCCAGGCTGTCCTGACAGCCCGTGTGTCCCCTGAGACCATTCTCTCAAGGTAGATCAGTCGCCCCCTCCCCTGTAGATGGCTGACCCAACAGGGATAATACGAGGACCCTTTGTTTACTCCCATGGACAAACATCCTGCCAGACCAGGTCTGCCCCAGTGATGAGGGGTGGCTATGGGATCTGGCCTCAGGGCCAGCCCTTGGGTGTCTGTCCTCACTCTGCTGAGACTGAAGTGAACAAAGCAAGCCTCACAATGTGTCTGTCTCAGTCCTGGCAGATTCTTGTCACAGCAGTGGGAAAGGACACTGATCCTACGGATAGACCTGGCCACGGAGGGCTTGGGCTTTGATATCCAGTCTGTCTGTGGCAGTTCTATGCTTAGCTGTGTGGCCTATAGATAGGCTCCTCAGACCAGATGGGAGACCCAAGCCCACTTATCACGTGAGCTGGGATCAGGATGCTGGGCCTGGGGCATCGGCCCACCTCAGCCGGGCTCCCGCCGATTGTGTTTGTTTCCCAAACATGTATGTCCTTCTCGACCTCTCTCCATGGGTGGTTAACAAGCTTTTCATCCCTGTCAGATCCAATCGGCCCTTGTTACTTCACTGAGCAGCTAAATCAACAAGGAAGCCATGTGGATTCGGTCGCCAGGGATCTAGACATGAGAGCAGAGAGAGTGGCAGAGGCAAAGGCAGCCAGCCCCTCAGAGTGAGGAGCAGAAAGGAAGTGAGTCACAGAGCCCTGGAGATACCCAAGAAGGTGAGGACAAAGGAGAGGCCAAGGATACAGACAGGAAGAGCAAAAAAGAGCCACTGTTTTCTTAAGAGGGAGTGTCCACACAGACAGTTCACCTTCCATGGTCCAGGTGGCAGAGCTGAGTGCCAGCTAGGCACTTGACCTGATTTCTAAGAGTGTTCTCTAGGTTATACCAGAAAAAAAGATGGGGGATGGGCAGTGGGAGAGGGGGGCATTGTTCTGCTTTCCTCTGCCACCAGGGGACAGAAAAGAGCTCCATACCGACCCTACAGCAGGAGCCTGAACTCTAAGACTTCTAAGAATTCCTCTCTTGGACTTCCTATTTTTCTCACTAGCTGGTCCAATAAGGATTAGCAAGGCACACACAGTAGCGTAGAAAGAGACAGAAGGGGCTGCCAGGAGCCAGGGCAGCTAAAGTACTTGGAGTCAGAGGTGTTCTTTCTCAAGAGGAGAAGCCTTTCAGACCTGGGTGACAGCAGGGAGGCATGGAGGCTATCTGAATGGAAGCCACATGGGTCAGGCCGTGGACTGTTCTTCTGGCCGCTGGGCATTATCTCTGCGTGACGTTTACCTGTGTATCCTTTCTCAGGGGTGTGCCCAGGACGGTGTCCTCAGTACCCTAGTCCCTCCCCACCCTTCTCTTCTAAAGGCCCACCACAAACTCATCCACAACCTGGAACCCTCAGGAGCCTGAGTCTGCATGTTGTATGATTTGGCAAGTGTGAAGGAATGGTTGGGAAGGGCCCAGAGGGAAAGCAAAAAGGAGAGAGAGAGGACAGCGCTGGGATGAGAAGGCTGAGAGCTGGGGGAGAAGTCTGGTAGACAGAGGCTGGAAGGAAACTTAACAAGGCACATCCCCATCCCTGGGCGCCTGTCGGGAGGTGACCTCCCACCCGTGAACAGCTGGAGTGGAGAGAGACAAGGAAGAGGCACGCGTGCAGGATCGGGTATTCTGTAAAGGCTTGTTATGGAGGCAAGGGAGAGGCTGAAGGCCCAAGAGCCTCAGCAAAGAGCAGCAAAGTCCGAGGAGGCTCTTGGGCTCTGCAGAGCATCACTCTGCCTGTCCAGCTCTTGGTTTCTTAATCCAAGAAGTCGGGGTTTTGAGTACAAAGAACATGGCAAACACAGCTTCCTGGAGCACGGTTGGGAAGGACTGAGAGGTTGGCCAGCCATTCCAGCTGCACAGAAAAGTGGCTCCCGGAAGGGCTTTTCCAGAGACCTCGAAGGCCTCAGCAGGACGGAGCAGAGGTTATCCCTGGGTGGAAGTAGCCTTGACCAGGTTCCTGGCTCTGGAACCACCTGGCCTCTGGCGCTTCCTACAAGTGTGTCTCCTTCTCCCAGGCAGTGAGCTCTTGCTTGGCAGGAGAGGAAGAACAGTTTTGAGCAGGGGAGCCGTCCCGAGGTGGACGCTGCTGTGGCTGGGGCAGACTCGGGTCCGGTGTGATGAGTATTTGAAGGCGCTGTGGAGAAGA
Organism: Psammomys obesus; assembly: GCF_907164565.1. Classification (NCBI taxonomy): domain Eukaryota; kingdom Metazoa; phylum Chordata; class Mammalia; order Rodentia; family Muridae; genus Psammomys; species Psammomys obesus. Next base: position 6,147,056 of record NW_026588368.1, on the reverse strand, counting down.
GCAGCAGGGGGTAAATAAATGAAGGGGTGAGCGGGTGAGCGGGTGAGCGGGTGAGCAGGTGAGCGGGAGGACGCCCTCTGTGGTTGTGTCCCCAGAAACAAGGCCGGGCGCTCATGGCTGAATGCAGAACGGTTCTGAGATGAAGGTGGGAAATGAGAAGTAATTAAGAGTGCAAACTCAGCCCGGCGTGGTAGCACACACCTGTAATCCCTGCACTAGGGAAGGCAGAGGTAGGCGGATCTCTGTGAGTTCCTGGCCAGCCTGGTCTACTGAGTGAATCCAGGACAGCCAAGGCTACACAGAGAAACACTGTCTCCAAAATTCATACTCTCTTTTTTTTTTTTTTTTTTTTTGAGACAGAGTATGAATTCCCGGTTTTCCGGTTCTAACTAGAACAATCTCAGGTAACTCACCTAACTCTTCTATCCCATCAGTCCCCTCACTTTCCTAATCCATGAAATAGGGGTAACAACACACCTAATGGGACAGTTCCTTGGCCCAGGACAGGTGATAAGTGCCATGACTGTCCTCACTACCCTTCTAATGACCATTGTTATATGCCCCCTTAAGTATTTTCCAGTTATCCCCCATCTCTGACCTTGCTGATATGTATTCGTATAGCAAGAATTCAAAAAGCCCATTCAGTTAAAGCACTGTAGACACTTCTCTATTACTACTGAAGAGTCTGACTTTGACAGACAAAATTAGTATCTTTATGGGCCATTGGCAGTGACTTCCTCCAGGAAGACATACCCCAAACTACACAGGAGCCACCGGCTGGGCCCCAGCTGGGGCTATGATAAGCAAAGAAACTAGGAGCCAGGGTGCGCTTGGCAGTTTTCCCAAGCCAGGATCTATATGTGTTCTTTAGCCCTTCTGCATCTGACCCCATTTGAACCTTGTTTTTCCCTTAACCATTAAGCAGCGTGTGGCTAGCTGGCCTTCGAGGTCAGCCTGAGGTCAGATTCTATGAACTTGGGACTCCGGAGGCCTGATCTTCAAAGGTCTCAAAGACCTCCATGTAGTCTCAGGGCTTTCTTCTATAGGGAGCTGACATGGGCCCCTCGCCTAAGCCTCTGTCAGGGGCCTCCTTCACTGGGTCACCTCCATGGCCACCTACCTTCTTGAAGGAACCCTGGGTCTTCAGGAGGGTGATGATGATGAAGAGTGGGACACAGCCCATGGAGGAGAAAGCCAAGAGCCATCCAATGGAGTATCCCCAAGAAGGGTACGTATAGACATTGTTGTATTGGAGAGGTGTGTACTTGCTCAAGGAGAAGATGAAGGTGGCCTAAAAGGGAGAGGCGTGGGATGATACAAGAGCCACCCAGAGTTCCTCCCTGGCTATACCAACAGCTAAGGGCCGAGGATCACCCACCCACTCTGACAGGCATCTGAGGTAGGACAGTGCTGCTGATCCGTCAGTCACAGCGACTGAGGCAGATGACGAGCATGGGGTTTAAGGAGCTCAAGACAGACAGGAAGAGGTCTGTCAGGGGAAAGTAAGGCTGTGGAGGAGGGAGAGCTGAGGCAGAAGGGAGACTAAATGAAGACAAGTGGATGAGAGGCCCAGGAGAGAAGGGAGAGAGAGGGACCAGCACCTCTGCTCAGGCAGGAAAGAGCCCCCAGGTACCAAGTCCTCCTCAGACAAGGGGGAGAAGGGGTGGTGAGAAGGTGCATACCAGGCAAAGGCCAGGGGTCAGGAAGAGCCAGGAGATCTTCACCAAGGGCCACGGCCGGTAGCCAATCATGTCCTCTACGTTGTCATAGAAACGGTCCGCCCCTGGGCCAGGATAGAAATGGTAACACCTTAAGGAGATGCAGACTGGACGTGACGGTGGCGGTGGAGGTGGCGGCGGCAGAAGCTGCTGCCCACCAGCTGTTGGAGCAACCTCTGCTGTCCTGTCTAAGGATGAATAGAGCCGTGCTCCTGATTCTAGACCCGTGACTTCCTCACACTGGGCACTGTCGGGTCGGTTTGCGCCTAGTGAAGACGCTCACTGGCTTTGCTTATGTCAGCTTTCACCCTGGCCCTCGTTTCAGGCAGGACCAGGATCTCCTTGGATGTGACAGTCTATTCACCGGTGGCCACGTCTAGGGGCCTCCTCTAACCCCAGCTCACTGCCTTCCCACTGATCACTGGCATATGAATGCCAAGCTTTAACGGGCCACAGCTTTGACTTCTGAAGACCAAAGTTCCAAGCCCAACGTTGCCAGGAGGTGTGTCCAGCCCCTGGACTGAGTTTATTGGTGCCTTTGAGAACAAAAGTTGCAGGAGAATCAGGCAGATATCTAACACTTAAGGTGGGAGGAGGAACAGGCTCCAATGACAGGAAAGGACACCATAGGAAGGCCAGGGTTGTGAAGTGAGTACCTTCCTGGCTTCCTCTGAGACCCTAATATGAGGTGTCTACTCATTCTCTCTGTTCCAGGCCTGGTGACATTAGCATGTTGTCCCCAACCTGTTGCCAAGCAGCCCACAGACCAGAATCAGAGATGGCTTTTCCATTTAGTGATTGTGCAAGAGCTTAGGCAAAAAATAAATAAATAAATAAATAAAGGCCGAGATGCAGGTCTTGAAATGGCATGTGACCTGCCCAGGGCAGTGCCTGGAACCTCAGCTATCACCAAGCATTACAATGGCTTAGACACTGAGCACTGGGATTGCTACTGCTGTGGGGCCCAAGCCATCCCTGGAAGTCAGGACAGGACAGAATCCTCCTCCCTGCAAGAAAGCAGTGCCTAATGTGTTCAGTGTTCCACAGTGTTCCAAGCCTATATACCTGGCTTGGCTGTTGGAAAAGCAAGGAGGAAGCTGAGGGTGGGTGTTGGGAGGAGGTGTCAAGCCAAATGGCCCTAAAGGTCCCCTCTGACTGGGATTCCACCGATAAAGAAAGCCTGTTTTGTCCTCCCCTTAACTCTCAGAGAGACACCGGGCCTCCAAGCATGTCTGACACTCCTAGCAAAAGCAATCAGTCCAGACAAACAGACCAAGACTTCCATCCTGGATGGATCCTGCCCTCCTCAGCCCTGGGGCATCTTGTTCCTGCTCTGCAGCCCCCTGCCCCACTTACCATACACCCAGCCGATGCAGACCACCTCGAACAAGGAGAGGAAGAGCAGGCATATGCCGCTAGAGGCATAGTAGTCAAAGAGCTGGAAGATATACATCCCGCCCTGTGGAGAAGGAGGAAGCTAAGGCCTGGGCAAGGCCAGCACCTGCCCCTATAGGGAGGTGTGCTGCCCTGCCCTGCCCTGCCCTGCCCTGCTCAGGAGAAACCTGTTACAGGAGTCGGCTCGGCCTAGTTCTGCCATCAGGAACTACCGTCAGCCTCGGGACAATCATTTCTGATACCCCAAGGCGCTGGGGGTAAGGGACCAGTGGTAGTGTGTTATAGCTCAGTATCCCCTCTTGGTGGAACTAGCACCCCTCACTCCATTTTTTTTGGGGGGGCGCAAGGTTATGGCAGTCCTCTCCCATGTTGTAAGCCTAAGGAAGGGTCTCAGCCTGAGCACCTGTCAGACTCAAGAGAAAGCCTGCTTGGCGGAATGGGGAAAGGTACCAGGAGCAGAAACAGCCTTGCCTGATACCATGTAGGGAGATCTGCCTAGGGGCCAAGCGACCTGAGGAAAGGGAGGTGGGGCTCATGCCCAACGGTGCTACAGGTAGAGTCATGCCAAAACAGCGGCAGACTCTGCTGTCACCCGGCCCCATTCAGACTCCCTTGGTGTTTAGGGCATTTGTGCGTGGCTCCCATCACCCAGCACTTAGATTCCAGTGAGTGGGACCTTCAGCCTCACTCCTGGACAGAAAGAAGGAAGGAAAGGTTCTGAAGGGTCAGCAGCCCCCCCCCCCCCACTGTCCTCTCACCTCAGTGACCAGAAGAAGCCCCATCAAGTAGCAAACAATAGCCACAGCCAGGATCAGCAGCTCCCTGCGGCCTCTCTTCCGGAGCTGCTGAGGGAACATGTCCATAGAGGCGGTCACCAGGCACTCCATACAGACGAACTGTGAGCCAAGAGATAGCTGTGAGGCCAAGGCACAGGCCTTGCCCGGCTCTGCCCCCCGCCCCACAACCCTGCCATGCATCACTCTATTTGTCTACGCTGACGTGGGGGAAGGGGCAATGAGGAGCCAACCCTGTCCTGGGCTACAACTTCATATCCCAGGAATCCCATTCGGGAGGGTTGGGAGGGGGAGGGACTGGACCACGAGTCTGGTGATGAGTACGCGTCTATGGAGCAGACTGGCAGCCCTTTCACAGCTGGGGCTCTGGAGGCCTGGGAGCACCCATCAGAACACCAGGGGAAAGACCCAAACCACAGTGAGGGAGGCCTCTGGGGCGTGGTGGGGAGAAGGCGTGTGAGGAGAAGTGCAGAGGCGGAAAGAGGGACCCCCAGACAAGGGTGCCATACCTGGCTATCCAGCCCTAGAAAGAGGAGCATGATGAAGAAAAGGCAGGACCACAGCTGGGACAGAGGCATCATTGTCACGGCTTTGGGGAAGGCTATGAAGGCCAGCCCGGGACCTGCCAAGCACACAATACAGCTATGTGAACTCCAGACCACTCACTACCTGAAGAGAGGCCCTCTCCCTAGCACAACATGCACCCAGGAGTGTGTGGGGACAACTGTGTGCACCTTGGCTTGCCTGTGAGTGCCCATGAGTGCCCATGAGTGTCTGTGTGCCGTTAGCATCTATGTGTGTCCATGGGCGTCTGTGTCTGTAAACACAAGCGTCTGTGGTCACCTGTGAAAGCCCGTGTGCCGCTCTGAGCGCCTGTCTCCGAGTGTTTGTGTCTGTGAATATCTGTAGGGCCTGCGAGATTCTATGCACGTCTGTTAGCGTCGGCATACACCTGCTAGTGTTTGTATAAGCCTTGAGTTTATGCGAGGATCACTGTATCTGTGAGCATCTATGAGGGTGGATTCCTGTGATTTCTATGTGCTTCTGTGCTCATTTATGAATGTCTGAGTGTGTGAGTGTGTGTGTGTGTGTGTGTGTGTGTGTGTGTGTGTGTGAATTTATACATATGATTTTTTGTGAATGACTAATCACATCTGTGTGCTTGTGCCTGTGAGCACCTGTGTGTGGACTTCTGTGATCTTCTATGTGTGTCTCCGTGTGTCTGTATCTGTGAACGTCTGTGAGTCCTGAGCATTTTTGAGTACCCACATGAGAATATGTTTGTGAGCAGATTTGTGTGCCTGTAAGCATCTGGTGTAACTGTGGGCCTCTATGTAAGCATGTGGGTGGGCAGGGCTGTTTAAAGAAAACAAGTAATTCCATTCTGTGTGTGTTCTTCCTTGGGACTAACCTTCAGGTAAGCTTACACACACACACACACACACACACACACACACACACACGCACACATACAGATTCTAATCTGATTCTCTCTCTCTTTTCCTCTCTTCCTATCTCCCTCCCTCCCTTCCTCTTCTGCTTTCTTCCCTTCTCCTTGCTTATCTTCTCTCACGGTTCTAAAAGCTTTGTTGATGCACAACCCCTCAAGCTAAAAAGGCCTTTTGTCCTGGTTTTGTGATTCCCCCTTCTCATCAGGAGGGCTCTGTCCTCCAACTTTCCCTCCTGGCCTCTCAAGCAGCCCGTGGAGAGTGTCTCCTACCTGACTCAGCCACTTCAGAAATGGGTATCCCCTGTTCTTGAGACATGAAGCCCAGGATGGAGAAGACGACAAACCCAGCCACGAAGCTGGTAGCACTGTTCAGGAAGCAGAGGGCGATGGAGTCCCTGGGGGAATAAATAAAGTCAGACAGAGATGGGGAAGAGAAGATAAAGGAGAAGAGAAAAGGCAGTCCAAGAAGGACAGACCAAAAGATAGAAGGGAAAGGAGAAAAAAGAGGAATGGAAAAACACAGAAGAAAAAAAAAGCAAGAAAAAAAAAAAAAAACAAGAGCGATATGGCACAGGTAAAGCAAACACCAGATGTCAGGGCAAGAGGAGGGGACCAGGAAAGGGGGAAAGAAACTGGGCCTCAGAAAGGTGTCCACACAGGCCCTGCTTAGCTCCCACAGAGGCAGGGTTGCCCTCCCCTGACACACCAGCGGCTCTCACCTATAGCAGTTGTTGTGGTACTTGTTGTAGCTGCCCAGGGCCGTCAGGCAGCCCTGGCAGATGGCAAAGGAGAAGAAGATCTGGGTGCCCGCATCCATCCACACCTACGTGAGGCCCAAGAAAGTGGTAGAGGCAGCCAGGGCCTAGAGCTCTGGCTAACAGAATGCAGCCCCTCACTAGAGCACAGCCCACCTCTTCATGTCCCACACAGACCACGCCTGCAGCCTCCTCTCCACATCCACCTTCTCACAGGCAGGACCCGTTTTCAGTTTGGCTCTGTGCATACTCAGAAAGCAGCAAATGCATGTGGGACTGCCCAGGCGTCCTCTACAGGCCCAGGCTGTCCCTGGACCTGATAAACTGAATTGTCTCTGGCATTCGTTCAGCCAGTGTGTCTGCATGGCACCTTTCGAACTGTGACCTGGGGCACAGGCTACCTCATAAAAATATAAAGAAATCCACCAAGACTTGGTGGAAGCAAAAAAAAAAAAGGGGGGGGAGGGGGCTTGGACAAGTCCTAGAGGAGGAAATGTAAATGGCCAATACATTCATGAGGAAATGCCCAGGGAAAAAAGCCAGGCGTGGTGATAAACATCTGTAAGCCCAGGGCCGATCCCGGGAGCACCCTAGCCAGGCAGCCGCTCCTGCCCAAGTCCCAGGCCAGCGAGAGACACACTGGGAACGGAGGGGTGGGGATGGGGAGTTAACCAACCCTCAGATGAAAAATATTCAGAAGAAAAAACCAATTGTACCTGTCCTAACAAGGACCAACCTTTTTTCTTAGCCCTGTCCCCTGTATGGACACGACAGAACAGCTGTTTAAATGCAGCTGACATGGTGGCATCACGAGCCATCTAGGGATGATTTAATGGATGTGATAGGATGGGCCCGGGTCAGACAAAACACTGAACCGTTCCTAACGAGAGACCCGAGAATCTGCGGGTGTGGTGTCGTGGATAACCGCCCTCAGATACTGACAGATCATGTATATTTGAAAGCAGACATCACCTCAGTGCCCGAGGCTGGGGTTCAGGGTTCAGCAGGGGAGGGACATGGCCCACTTTCTCCACCCTTCTAACCCCAGCGTCAGGCAGTAAGACGCTGTTAAGATGCCCTCCGGATATTTTTGTTGAATAAATTATGTTTGGAGGGGATATTCTACAGACGCTGAGATGGCATTTAAAGATAAACTTAATGGCACAGGGAAAGGCTTATAACACAATTTAAGTCAAAGGATCCATTTCTCTAAATAAAATTAGCTCAACTGTGTTAACACATCCACACCGCCTTGTAGGGGGGGGGGCGGGCGGAGGAAGTAGACGAAAAACGCTAATAGTGGTGGTGGGATTTCAAGCGACGCCCGTCCATTTTCTCCCAAATTCCTTCTATGATATCTAGTTCTTCTCTGGTACACATCTATTTCTCTCAAACCCAAGGAAAAGCAACAGGAGACTTTAAGAGTGCAGCAGAGTCTGGTGAGGACACATATCAGTTAAGGGGGGGGTCCCCTCGTGGTGCCCACCTGGGGGTCCTTGAGGCGGAGCAAGTCTGGCTTCAGGTAGAAGACGATGCCCTGGTAGGCTCCAGGCAGGGTGACACCCCGGATCAAGAGAATAACCAACATGAGGTAGGGGAAAGTGGCTGTGAAGTAAACAACCTGGGGGGAAAGCAGACCAAAGTCACTCCTGGCCTGGGTACACAGAGGCGGGAGGGGGGGCAGGGCACATCACTCCACATCCATCCCGGTTGCTCAGACCTCCCCGATTCATCCACACAGCCGATGGCGAGTGCATGAAACTTTCCACACCTCCCTTTACACATTCCAGCGGATCTTACTCCCCAGCAGAGTGTTGATACACATCGGCAGGGAGGAGAGGAGGGGAGCGCAAGTGGGGAAGACAGGGAAGACTGGGAGAAGCTCTCAGCCTACAACGTGAGAGGACTTTTAAGTACAGAACCTGGACCCCACCCACCACCCTGGGTACCCTCCCTGGAGCCCCTGAGTGTGGGCTCCTCTCCAGGAAGAAGGTGGCCAATTTCGCCTGGCAATCTGTGGGTGATCCAGATTGTACTTTTCCAGGCCCAGGTTGGGGCGGCAGCAGTGGCCAGAGCATCATAGAGACTCAAAAGGGACTCCATGCTGCCCTGTCAAGGTTGTATCTGCCTGGGCCATCATTCTTATCTTTCCTGTTGTTGCCCTTTTTTGACCACAACCCAGGGAAGGAGTATCACCATTTAGTTGTGAAACGTCTCCCGGGCAGGTTCACATGCTAAAAATCTTGGTTCCCAGCTAGTGGTGCTACACTAGGAAGTTGTGGGGCTTTTGGACAAGAACCTTAGCTGTGAGATGGACATTGTTACAACCCCAGCCCTGCTTCCCACCCGCACTCTCTGCCTCCTGTCAAGCACATTTCCTGGCAATGACCAGCAGCCTCAAGTTCCTGTCCTGATCCATCCTCCCTCAAACCCCACTCTGAAATCAATACGTCCTCCCTGAAGGAGCTCATTGCAGGCCCAAGGCCAATCCGAACACTCGTCACCTGCCAGTCTTGTCTTTGAAAAGCAGGAGGCATCATTCCTCCAAGTCAAGGGGACTGGAAATGATGCTCAGGTCTGAAATCTCACCCCATAACAAGCCCACTGCTGCCCATTCTTGGCTTAAACTCCTCCACTGATTGGCACTTACCCCCAAAGGCGGTTCTGTTTGCTAATACGCATGGGAACTCTTCATGTGTCATTTACATGCAACAGGTATGTCATAAGAACAAGAGACAGATACACACACGCAAAGGAGAGTAGGAGACACCACCACCCTATATTGCTGACAGCTTGGAAACCGATGAGCTTCAAAAGGGGGATCCTTACAGGTTTGTTTCGCTCTAAATATTACTTAGATAAACAGGTCTTGTGAAATCTTCTTAGGAAAATGTCTCCCCTTGTATCGAGCTCAATCCCCGTGTTCCTGCAACCTCACCTGTTCTTACAAAAATAGATCTTTCTTTCTGCTCTCCTGAGGGGCCCTTTCAGCTATCCCTGAGGACTCTGAGACTGTAGGTACTCACAAGGAGCTGGGACACCTCACCTTGCCCGTGGACTTGACCCCCTTCCAGATGCAGAAGTAGCAGATAATCCAGGCGAGCAGAAGGCACAAGGCCAGCTCCCAGCGCAGGGACCCCAGGTCATGGATGCCGGACGTAATGCCCAAAACCCGTCTCCTAAGGGATTGGGAAAAATAAGTAACCAGTTGAGAGACCAAAGGGGACAGTCTGCCTCCATCACCAAGTCTCCTGATTCAGACCTGACCCAACAGGTAACACTCTCCAAGGCCATCCCTCCCCTGTCCCTATCACCAGCAACCTCTCCACAGCCATACCAAGTTCCCACCTGTGGTCTGAGTACCCCTGGCTGTTAGAAGGCCAAACCACCGTAATGCCACAGGCATCTGTGTCTTTCTAACTCATCTAGGTTTCTCTGTTGTACGGAGAGATAAAGAGCAAGTGATGGAGAATGGACACACACACACACGCAGAGAGAGGTCAGAGATGGCACAGGATCAAAGGGAGGGAATGGAAGTATGTTATTATCAGAAAATGAGGGTGGACATGCGTTTGCCTAGGAGAGAGGCCAGACCACCCAGAATGGGCAGGTGAGAGGGCAGGGATAGACAGGTGAGTGTGTGCAGGGAGAATCGGTGTGAGGACACAGGCAGACCACGAGGAAGAGCAGGCAGTGCACATGGCCTTCCGGGGTGGAGGCGTACATCATCCATCGTTCAGGAGAGGGAGTGATGAGCACATTTACCAGTCAGTGTCAAGCTACCGACTGGCTACCAGAGAACACACAGATGCCAGAATATAATAAAAGTGGTCTCCCTGACCGTGTGGACAAAGAGGTCTGCGGATGTGTGCGTGCAGCCAGAGTATGCAGACAGCAACAAAGGGCAGCCATGAGAACAAGTGGATAGAGGCGAAAAAGTGCAAGTTTGTACAGACATGTGAAGGCTTGGGGTACGTATGAAAGCATAGGTAGGTAATCAAGGCTGACTGTGAAGGTTCCCTTATTCCTAAAGGATACGGGTCTAGGGGGCAGAGGACCGGTGATGCTAAACAGCATGTGCAGAGCCTGAAGCATGCACCACCAATGTTCAAGTTTGCACAGTGCAGATATCCAGGCTTCCTGTGCTTAGGGCCCCTGGTATATGGCAACCAGGCCCAGGACCTACTCCCAGAATTCCATGACAGGTGAGGTGACATTCTCCGAGTGGCTCACTGCTCTGGCTGCTGAGTGGTTCAGATAGTCCACGCAGTGCTCTGTCGGGGACAAGGATGGGGAAGTATATCGGTCAGGGACCCGATGAGGGAGGATGCTCTTGCACTTACCGCTGGCCCGTTACCCAGAGCTCCCCACTATTTCTAGGCCCAGGAGTTTCCTCAGGAGCCAGGATATGGGCGGGCGGGGGGGGGGGGGGGGGGGGCGGCCCCCCCCCTCCCCCCCCCCCCTCCCCCCCCCCCCCCTCCCTTACAGCCTGTGTCCACTGCACCTGTCTGGCCACTCCTATGAATGTGCCAAAACCCTCCAGAGCAATATGGAGCACAGACAAGCCCAGCCCACAAGGGCAGCTCCCTTCAATAGGCTGCCTGGCCTTCCCGTGTTCCACTCAAAGAGCCTAGACCCTGTGCTGAACTTTCCCCGTTCAGTTATCAAGATGGGCTCTAACCTCCCCCTGTTATTCTATATTTGCTGTACTTTTTTTTTTCTCCCTACCCATCAAGGGCAAGTCTGGCTTTGCTGATTCATCTTCTTCTACCGCGGCCAAGCCAAGCCCTTACTCAGTGTTTGACCCGTGAGAGGCGCCCAGAAACGCTTGCTAAATGGAGGCATGCTGCAGTTGTATGACAGCCTCACTGGTTCCCCCAGTGGCTAGTCCGTCTGGCTGCACAGAAGGGCCAGCCTGTAGCACTGAAAGCACAGCCCACGCGCCTCAGCTATAAGGCAAGGTCTGTGATGCTGTCACCAGCCGCCACGGGCCAACCTCACCGGCAAGGCCCCATGGTAGGACTGACACACAGATACCTGTGTTCCAGGAGTTGGTGCAAGTTGTCCAGGGAAGCTCCCAGGTGAAGGAGCTGAAGAGGTAGAAGAGAGCCCAGGCAAGGATGATGATGTAGTAGATGTTCAAGTAAGACTCAATGACCACAGATGCCATGCCAATGCCTGCAGGAGCAAAGCGAGAGTCAAAAAGGTCAGCATAAGCCAAGACACATTTCACACAGCGCCTGTGCCCCTACACCAAACTTCGTATCACCCTCTTAAGGGAAGTTGGATAGATTCATTGTCTTACATATCCTCCCATGGCAGTGGGAACATTTCCTTCTTTCCCTCTGCCTTCCCTCTGTCTCTGTCACTGTCCCCATCTCTCTCTCTCTCTCTCTCTCTCTCTCTCTCTCTCTCTCTCTCCCTGCCTGCCCTTTCTATTTTTCTATTGCCATCATATATCACCTGTAAAATGAGAAGCGACAAAGCAGGAAGGAGCAAGGCAGGATTGGCAAGAGCGTGGACAGCTGCTGAGGCTGTGTCAAGAACGCGGTCTCCTCAGTGGAAATGAGTTCTCATGGTGACCTTAGCTGCAGTGCTTAGCTGGGCCGTGGCCCCAGTGGGGGTCTCCTAGATACTACCAGAGGCCAGCTACAGCCCCAAGAGGTGTAGCTTGCAACTAGCCTTGCCTTTTCCCAGTCTTTAGTTAGGCAGCTAGCCTTCTCGGGAGCCAGGACACAGTTCTCCCAATTTGGTCCCTTTCTGGACAAACAAGCCAGCTAGCCTGGTCCCTAGTGATCCTTCAGGTACTAACATGAAGAACCTTTTCTGCATCTGAGGTGTAAGAGATGTCTCAGAGACAAGGGGGCTCTTGGGCCCTCCACCGTAGCCCTGGGAACTAGGTAAGCCACTAAGGGAGGCTGGTAAAAAGGCAGCCTGGCTGCTTGTGTCCACACCACAGATTGACCAGAGAAGGATAAGCTGTAACTAATGAAGGCAAGAAGAAAAGGCCTCGGGTGTTTAAACTCGTGGCGAATGACCTCACTCTCTGTCTGTAGAATGAGGTCAGTGTAATGAGAGTAACGAGAGGCTCACATGAACACTGACACAGCCAGGTTCCAAAGGTGCTGGCTATCACGCCACCAGCATTCTCGTGCTGATGAAGTCTCCTGAAGCCTGTTTGAGTCATGACATGGAGTCAGAAACATACTTTCCCTGGGGCCTGCCTGCATCTCCCAATATCCACACTTAATTTTTGGTATCTACAATTCTATACCGTTTTTCTCGACACACCCTTCTCCCTGGCTATCTAAACTTTGGGCCTCAAGAGGCTGATTTCACACAACACAGGAGAGGAGAGCCTGGCAAGTGAAGCTGGGAACAGGAAAACAAGAGCAGGGACAACAAACAGAGGCAGGCAGGATGGTGGGTCCGAGGGGAGAAAGGGGGAAGGATGACGCTCACCTTGGAGGAGGGGACAGATCTTCCTCCAAGCAGTAACACTCCCCTGGCTGCTATACTGGCCCAGTGCCACCTCCAGGAAGAACACCGGGATGCCACAGCTGAAGAAGAAGATGAAGTAGGGGACGAAGAAAGCACCTGGGAGGAAAAGAACGGCGGAGTCTGAGCCGCTTGCCGCTTCCAGACCTTGAACCCCTAGCCTCCCCCGACCCCTGCAGTCTCATCTCTCCTACATCCAAGACCCTCAGTGTCTCTGTCTAGCCGCATGCCGTCAGGGGTGCCCAGCAGAAGATCCTGACACAAGCCCCAAATAAGTCAGGCAAAGCCTTGGGGAAAAAAATAAAATAAAAAAGAAAGAAATGAATCCTGAGATGGAAGCTCCAGCAAATGAACTATTTACTGTGTTTTACAAATCAAATCACGTATTAGTTTTGAAAGAAAGACATGTGTTCTGTGTAATTTGATACGCTTATTAAGCTATCAAGATGGGAACATTTTAGAAACAAACAAAGCCAACTTGGGAGCCTTCTTTTCTCACCAGGAGTTTTCCGAGGGCTTTCCTCAAACCCTAGGGGCAGTCTGCTCCGCCTGCCCTGAAGCCCTACAGCGACCTGAGAGCTGCTGACTACTGTCTGGACCCCGAGGGCCCTCACGGAGAGAGGATTCTTCATTTGTTTGTTTGTTTTCTGGTTTTGCTTTTGTGTTTTGTTTGTGTTTGGTTTGTTTTTTTTTTGCAACTTAGCACTTCTATATCAGACCCTCTTCTAAGCTTCACCAGCACCGACCCTCACAAGTCAACCTCCCGCGAGAGAGATAGGTTCTCATCCCCTTCACAGATAAGAAAACCCAAGCCCAGGTGGCAAACACAAGAACTCAGGTACGCCTGAGGAAACGAGCACAGCACATCGGTGACCCTGAGGCTTCACTCCCGACCATGATGCCTCTGAAGTCCTCACTCCCGCCGACGAGAACCAGGGAGCACAAAAGGAATGAAAGCACAGAGCAGTGTATATCCTTTCCAAAGCTTGCCTGCCTGCATGCCTGCATGTCTGTTGCATGCTTGCATGTCTGTTGCATGCCTACTTCATACCTGCCTGCCTGTCTCCCTCCCTCCCTCCTTCCCTACATCTTTCCCTCCTCTTCTTCTTCCCTGTTTTCCTTCCCATCTTTTGTTGGCGAGATGGCACTAGGCTGACAACCCAGAGCCTCACACACAGCGACCAAATGCTCTACCGTGGAACTGTACCCCAGCTCTTCTTTCAGAATCTGCCTGGTTCTGTTTCGTTAGACAAGGTCTCACCATGTCATCCTTCTGGCCTTGATGCTCCTGACTCAGGGACCCAAGTACTGGAATTACAGGCCCTCTCTCTAAATTTCTTGTAAGCACACACATTTCTTCTTTATGAAAATTAGAATGTTTTATATGTCATTTGGCCACCACTTCTAAATCCATATCACAAACCTCTATTCTTGACAGCATTTCAGCACCCATAGAATTTTCTAGTGCAGGAAACGGTATTTTCTTATTATTTTTCTCACTGGACTTTTAGTTTTGTGTTTAGTGAAAACCACCCACATCCTAACGCACTTTTTGATTTTTGCTCCTTTAGGCGTAACTGCTGAGATCTTCCTCTTTTCTCGGTGTGTATGTGCATGCTGAAAATATGCAATGTAAGTACATACATTTTTCATAAGTTTAGAATCCCATAGCACTAAAGTGTTCTACCTCCAGAGAGCTTTTTCATCTTCCCAAACGGAAACTTTGTATGCATCAAACATGAGCTCTGCCTCTTCAGCCCCTGCCAATGACAGTCTACTTCCTGTCTCTCTGAATTTTCCTATTCTGGCCACCTCACATGGAATACGTGAATGGAACCATAACATTTATCCTTATATATTTGTTTCATTGATCACATCTTCAAATTCACCCATGCTGCAGCATGCATCATAATTCCCTTTTAAAGGATAACTAATAGGGCTGGAGAGAGATGGCTCAGCTGTTAAAAGACCAAGGACCATGCATGGAGAGGACCTAGACCCCACGTTCAATGGAAGTCCATTGGCTGCTCAGTTCCCCAGTGGGTTCCCTAGTAAGGGGTACAGGGGCTGTCTCTGATGTGAACTCAATGGCTGTCTGTTTGATCACCTCCCCTGGAGGGTGGAGGGGGTGCAGCCTTGCCAGGCCACATAGGAAGATGATGCAGCCAGCCTTGATGAGACCTGACAGGCTAGGGTCAGATAGAAGGGGAGGAGGACCTCCACTACCTGGAGACTAGGGAAAGGGCATAGGGGGAGAGGAGCGAGGGTGGGTGGGACTGAGAGGAGAAAAGGGAGGGGGCTGCAACGGGGATACAAAGTGAATAAACTGTGATAAATAAATAAATATATAAATAAAATTAAATTTAAAAGTGAATAAATTGTAATAAATAAAATTTTAAAAAGAAAAGAAATACAAAGATTTGCTCTCACAGAGGACCTGGGTTCAGTTTTCGGTACCCACATGCCAGATCACAATTATCCATAAATCCATTTCTAGGACTCACTCCAACACCCTCCTCTGACCTCCATGTGTACCAGGCTGTGTGAGCAGTACACATACATACATGCAGGCGAAACAGTCACATATAAAACGAAATAAATTTCAAAGAAAAATTCTAAATAAAACAAGGCCAATCAGTGGCCCCTGAGTACAGTTTCCACACTTTGAAGGAGGTCCTTCAAGGAAGTCCATGGGAGCATATGGCCTACAAGGCCCTTTCCACCAGCTGCAGGCATACATTTCCTGTGCCCTGGAATGCGGGCTTTTGCCCCCACAGAAGATGCAGAGCCCTGGAGACCCAGAGACAGGCTTTCCTCGGGCCATTTGGGGCTAGATGGAGGCTGGCTCTGGGTATAGTGCAGGAAGCCCTTGGCGCATGGCTCTCTACTGAGATACCAGCACTGCAAATGTCCTCTCCTCAAATGGGCTTATTAATCCTAGCCCGGGAACACTGCCTGGCCACAGTCTCATGGTGTGTAACCAGCTGTGCAGATAAGCAGCCTGACAGTGTCCACGGGGACCTTAGCCAATGGATTTCAGCTTGAGGTTCCTTTAGACTCTCCCTCCCTCTGCTGGTATCTACCTTAGGCAAAGGCCTGGTTTTCACTGAACCAGAGTCCTGCCTCATCTGGGGGTGAGGCATTTCTTAAGGACAGCGATGTTAAGTGGCTCCACTCTCTCTCTCGCAACCAGAGATGACCTTATCCTAACACGTTATTATTTTTCTACTTTTTTGAAAGGTAATCTCCTCTGCAGAGTTATGCTCATTAACCAATGATCAATGAATCTGTTTACATATTTTAATAAAAGATAAACTTCCTGTGATCTGGAGGAAGTGAGCCTTGTTAACACAAGGAGTTGGGACAATTCTAGCCTAAAGCAAAACAATGATATTTAGATTCATCTGTGACATCATGTTCCATATAAATCTTTTGCCAGCTGGTCTTATTATTTTTCTAGAGCCCCCAGAAGATCTCTATGGTGGGAGCCTGGGCCTCATTGTGGCCCTCGTGTTAAAGATGAGAGAAAGAAGGGTTGAAGTGAAAGTCCAGCTGCCCAGTTATAGGCAGCCCCGGGGTTAGTTTGGGAGAGAATCATTTGGATGCCAGAGCCCACAGTGCTCAAGCCTCTCATATAAAACATCACATGCCTAGATACAGGAACCCCCAGCTCATCTTAGGATGTCAGACTGTACTGTCAAAGGAACAATGTGGAAAGGCTGCATAATTTTACTACAGATGCAACTTTAAAAAAAAAAAGAAAAACATTTTTGATCCACAAGAGGTTTGCCTCCATCAATGCCAAACCTGGGTCAAGGGGCTGGACACACCTACTAGATATTTATCAGGTTCAGTACAAATAGGGTTTAGAAACCTTTTCTAAACAATGATTATCTCTAAGTGTGTTTTCAGTTCCTGGAACAGTTCTGATATGTATTAGAACAAGCCATTGCTGCAAGAAGAGCTACCTTCCAGACCCAAGAATGAATCTCATCGGTCACAAAGGATCCCCTTTCACCTTCTTCATGTCTGCTTAGATGTCACCCAAGAGTCCCTCTCCCTTTTTCCTGTTTTTCTCTTTGTGGCTCAACTCATCACCATGACAGGCCACGTGTGTTTCTCGCCTGTGATGTGCAGCCTTCATCAGAATGCAGCACGCAGGCCAAGTTCTGGCTTGCATCTAGAACAGAGCCTTGGCTCCTGACAGCACGCAGTCATGAGAGCTGAATGAACGGATCGATGAATGAATCCCATTAGCCGTGATAGCCCTCAGGGAGTAATGCAGAAGCTTAAGAAGCCAGGCCTCATGCTTCTGCTTCTGTGTCTGGCTTAAACCTCACACGGCCCTGGATGTTATGTCACCCCCAGCTCATAAGGAAGGGCCCTGAGGCTGGAGGTGGAGGTGAGACCCAACAGGAGCTTTCCAGATTCATGGCTAGCCCCCTTCCACTTGACCACACTCCCAGGGGAGATCCCCACCACACCACCTGAACGTGAACTCACCACCTCCATTCTTATAGCAGAGATAGGGAAACCTCCAGACGTTGCCTAGCCCAATGATCTCCCCAGCCACTGACAGCACAAACTCCATCTTGTTGGTCCATTGGCCTCGATCCTTCATCTGGTCCTTGCCTTTCTGGTCCATCATCTCTCCCTCCTCAGGGACCCAAGAGACCACTGGATACCCATCTTCATGGACTGCAACTTTTCTGTCCATACTGGATAAGGAGGCCCTGTAAGGTAAGGCAGGACCGTAAGGTAAGGCAGGACCGTGAGATGCAGAAACCTGATAAGGGGAGAATACACATACGCACTCTCTCTCTCTCTCTCTCTCTCTCTCTCTCTCTCACACACACACACACACACACACACACATACCCAGCCTGCATACCCATCTCCCTTCACCCTGATCTTTCTAGCCCAGTCCTTTCTGTTGGCATATTACCTTTCTTCCCAAGCTCTTGATGACATTTCTGCCTCAAGTGACACTCCACTCTCAGAGTTATGAGGCTGAGCCAACAGGAAGCAGATCTTAGCTTGCCAAGTCTTCAGCAGACAAAGCAGGGTTTTAGGGATCAGAGACTTGCTCAACACCACCCAGGGGCAGAGCTGTGACTAAAACCCCATCACTGAGGAACTTAGAGCTAAAATTCCCTTTGATCTTTATAGCCGGCCACCATGCGAGCTGGCCCTTCTGTCCAGATCTTCAGTGTGCTGTGAATAACAGCGACCTGGCCTCTGGCCTCCAGACCAGAAGGGCTCAAAGGCTGCCAGGGGTGCCAAGGTTAAAGGGCAGGTGTGGCCGAAGTGGCTCACGGGGCTTTCCTGAGCAGTTGTGATCAATAGAGGCCTGGTAAACATGGGAGCTGGCTCACTGTGGGGTCTGATTGGGAGAGAGCTGGAAGGTGGGGCCTCTAAGAAGGGCCAGCGGAGGACAGGCTTGGCATCCAGTCCAGCCGTAGGCCTTCAAGGGAAGCTGTTTCTTTGTATGTCTGTCCTGAGAAAGGTAGGGGATCTTGGGGCCAGCAGGGGGCACTTGGATGGTGGTTATGTCAAGATGACCTCAAGATCAGGCTGAGCGCGTGGCTGGAGCTTCTCTCTGTGGCTTACAAGGACAGCCTGGCCGGAGCTGCCCTTTGTGGCTGTCGCCATTCCCTTCCCCCGCCATCTAAACTGTCCAGCACTGCTGAAGCCTCCACGGGACACTGTCCATTCTGTTTTCTGTTCCTCTTGTCTATTTGTCAATTTCCAGGAGGTAAACTGCATCTAGAACCCACGCCTGCTTCCTCCTTCCTCTTTGCCTCCATACAGCTGGTCATCCTGAGGCCACTATTGGCCTTCCTCCCAGGGAGATGCCAAGAAGGAGGTGACTATACTGTCAGGAAAGCACTGTCCACTGACCCTCACCTCCTGGGATATCCAGGGAGTCAAAGTGACCAGGCCTGCTAGGCAATCTCTACTCCTCCGGGTGCTCTGGGAAAACACAGGGAGTCTTTTTATGAAGGAAGACTCTGTGTTTATTTGTTAGTCCTTTTAACCCAGGCAACAGCCCAAGCCCAAGTCCGTTAGAAAGGCGTGGGCAGAAACCAGTTAGGGTTGTGGAAAATTTTGAAGGTGACTTGGCGGGTGCAGGCTATCCCAGGAATGAGAAAGCATGGCAGGGTGAGGTTCTGGTATTGGGATATGCTCAGAGTTTCTAACTCTGTGAAAGCTCTGTGCAGGAAAGGGAGAAGGAGAGCTGGTGCAAACTCAGGGCTCCGGCCTCTCAGGCACAAGGAAGAAGGATGAGGCAGGGAGGGAGGGGCTCCAGGCTGCGTTACTGGAGCCCACCCACCGGAGCTCAGTCCCTCCCAGGGCAGCAGTCAGTGAAGCCTGAACCCAGACTGAAACAGTTAGCACCTTGCAGAGTGACGCGTGAATCATTTCCAAATGATAAATGATGAACAAATAAAGGGCTAATGAATGAGCTGCAAACGCTGCCACAAGACAGGAAATCAAGTTCACCCAGACTTGCTAATTACAACAATGAGAGATCAACGTCTGAATCAACACGCGATTAAAGACATAAAGTTCTTAATATCCACTATCAAATCTCATCCTAACGGTCTCTGAAGTTACCAGTACTATTGAACCTGCATTACAGAGGAGGAAGTGAGGCTCCAGGTTGAAGAACACCTGACACGCAGCACGTGCTCAGTTAAATAGATCTTTAAGGGCCAAACCAATTCACCAAGATAACGAGTAGCTGTTTTGTGATTTAGGCAAATGCACCTTCCCTCTGAGCCCTAAATCTCCCAGCGGAGAGAATGACCCCTTCTCTCTCAATAGGGGTATGGACAGAGTGAGCGAGTAGAGGTGAAGAGGTGTGTAAAAGACCATAACAGGTTGCCTTTGCTTGCTAAGCCATGGGATAGCTGGGCTCACAGCGAGCCCCACATGCAAGGAACCCCAAGGAACCTGGCAGATGGCAAGCCTTGCTCTCTCCCAACCACTGGCAGCTGGTGTAAGATGAAGACCATCTCAAGAGCTGGAGGGGAAGACCTGGCGGGAAAAGGAGTACATGAAGGAATGAATGAAGGGGAAAATAGAAAACAGCAGTGTCAGGGGAGCAAACCCAGAACCAGTCCAGTCCTGAGACTGAGGCTTATCAAGGATGAGAAAGAAGAAAAGAACCTGAGATGATGGACAGCCATGGGCATGAACTTCTTATAAATAAAAGATTGGGCCTGGAGAAATGGCTCGGCCCTTAAGAGCACTGGCTGACCTTCCAGAGGACCCAGGTTCAACTCCCAGCACCAACAGGGTGACTCATAACTGTAACCTCGGCCCCAGGGGATTCCTCTCCCGGCCTCCTCATGTCCCAGGCATGAAGTGTACAGATATGCATGCAGGCAAAACATCCATACACAGAAAATAAACAAATAAAGAAATTATTTAAGGGATTCTTGAGAAAAGCATGTATCACAGGTAAGAATGGAAAACTAGAACAGCAAAATGAAAGCAAAGGCACGCAAAAGGAGGGATGGCCCGGGGCCAGGATGAGCAGAGCGAAAGAGGGCTGAAACCACAGCACTGGATGTTCAAGTTAGGCTCAGGGGTGAAATGTCCAGGAGGACAATAACCATAAAAGCAAGCTGCCCAAGGCCCTCTTTCCTTTCTTTAATTTTAGGGCCAGTATAGTAGCACATGCCTGAGATCTCCAGAACTAGGGACAGAGGCAGGATGGTTGAGGTCCCCGGGCCAGCCCAGCTGCATGGCCAGAGCCTGCCTCACAAAAACAAAAACAACAACAAACCCAAAGGGCAGCTCCACCCCCGAGGTGCCCTCCCACCTCTAGTCTCTTTGCTAGGAACAATTCAGCGACAGCACAGACAGCTTGTTCCCCTTCGCAAGCTCTGTTACCTCTGCAGCCATTGATCTCCTCCACAGGCTGTCCACCTGCTTTGCCAGGCTGGGGCAGTCTGGGGGCAGGGGAGGGACTTCACCATACTTGGGTGCCCTTGAGCATATCCTGGGTTCTGTCTTCAAAGGACCAGAAAGTACAGCCTTAGCTCTCCTCTCAGGAGCTGGGCAGGTTAGATGGAAGCCCACCCTGGGTTCTAGGGAGGCACCTCCAGAAATCTGCCCTCCCCTGCCCCCCACACACCACTAGGGTTCCACTCAGACACCTTCACCCCCTTCCCGGCACAGAAGAGACCCAGCCCCACTTCAGCCCGTACCGACATACCAGCACCCACCCCTGAGCACCCTGGTGCCATTCCGTCACGTCCCCTTGCACACACATACCTGTGTGCATGGCCCCAAAGCCTGGCTCCTGTAGCCCTTCACACCTGGTAGGCAGCTGGGCTCCACTGTGGCAGCCCACATCTTCCCCAGCTCCCCCTCTCCCTCAGGCCCAGACCCAACCCAGCTGGAGCTCCCCCCCCCCTTCTGAGAGGCGCTCAGGCTGCCTGCAGCTGGCCCTGGCTGCCTGGGAAGCAGGCGCCCCCAACCTGTGACTGTTAGTTCCAAATCCATCCACTCTCCCTTCCTGCCTCTGGGAACAGACCGCCCTCCCCTGGCAGGCAGACGGCCCGCCTCTTGCCTCTCGGGGCCAGTTCCCCATCTGTGGACTTTCCTACTACTCAGGCTCGTCCCTGAGCAGTTCCGTTCGTGTGGACAGCGAGGGTGACGGTGGAGCATGCCTAAACATCACACTCTCTGCGGCCTCAGTGGACCACAGTTCCCTGCTTCCTGCCCAGACACAAAGTCCTGCCAGGTCTGGCCTCTGGTCTGAGTCCTCAGCTCTCCAGACTCAGGGGTACAGGCGGTGTGAGAATCAGACTGAGGGATCCTGCGCATGCTCCTTACTTACCTGGTCGCTCAGCTCAGCTAGAGCGCTTGCTCCTGAGTGAGTAAGTGTCTCCAGACCTGGAAGAGGAATTCTCACCTTCAGTTCTCTGCTCCTCCCTACCACAGCCCCAGAGAGAGGGAGGGGGAAGAGTGGAGAGGCAAAAGACCACAAGTAACAAGAAAGACTGAAGACTCTATAAACCCTCTGGCCAGCCAGCCTCCTAACCTGTCTCTCTGCCCCCTCCAGGGCCCCCTCTCCTGACTAGTGTCTTCCCAATAGGCACTAGCAGAACAAGCCCCACAACCACGAAGAGCCTTGCTGACCTGCTGCCTCAGGCAGCCCTACCTCCCTAACCTCTCTCCTCCTGCTGCTGACCCCTCATCCTTACCCTCACCTCCACCCCCAAAACTGTCTCCTTCTTAGGCAAGGTACAACCCCTCTTACCAGAGCAGTGGGATGGGAGCCACCAACTGGACACTGGGGACCTTGGGAGGGGAGCCGGCCTCAGTGACGAGGGCATGGGAGGAGGGTGAATCACACACTGGAGTTTTCCACCAAGTACCTGCCCTCTGCAGCTCCCCAGCAGAGCTCTAGACCTTCGCAGCCACTGCCTTCTCCTTGGGATTTTTCCTAGAGAAGGCTCCAGAGCCTGCATATCCCAGGAAGGGAAATGCAAATAGGATCCAGGGCACAGCTCAGCCACCCTGAATTTCCTCACCTCTCTTACCATGGTCTCTCAGCCGAGGAAGCTTCTGAGCCTCAGTCTCCCACTCTGGAAAGGTGGATAACGGATGCTTTCAGGGTTCCTGTGAGGGTTTAAGGCAACTTGGCCAGGCTAGGAAATCACAGGTACTTAAGGAGAGTTGCCAGTATTTGCTGCAGGCTCTAGTAGGGGTTCTAGGACCCAGACACCCTGATTCTGCCCATCACAGAGCCACACACCGAAGGCTCCTCTGGAACAGCCTGGCAGCCGTCAAGTGTGAACACACGTGGGGAATGTGTATGCCCTCGGCAACGATGGGAGGATTTTCCAAAACAGTGTTCTCCGAGCGCGTGTTCACAGCATGGATGCGAAAAGGCCGGTGGCCTCTGGGAAGGTGAGAGGTGGAGTGCGAGCAGGGGAAGTTGCGGGGAGCAAGGGAAATCTCCCTTCATGTGGACTTCCCCTTTATCTGCTCCAACTTCCTAGCAGTGGAGGGTGTGAAGTGACCCTGGCAGTCTGTAATTTTCCACCGGCACCCTCCTCCTCATCCTTCAGGTCCCCCTTGGCCTCTGTTCCCCATCAAGAAAAAACACAGTGGGTCCAGCCCTCAACCCCTTTACCTCGATGAAACCAGAAGTGAGGTCTAGAGAAAAAAATGTCGTGACCTGCCACACGACATGCCCAGCTGGCATGGTGCTACCTGCCCTGCTGGGTCTGCTCTGTCCTTGCATGTTGAGCCCACCATAGGACCCCTCTAGTTCAGCAGGTCTCAACCTGTGGGCTGTGACCCCTTTGGGAGTCACATCTCAGATGTCCTGCCTATCAGATATTTACAGTGGGATTCATGACAGTAGCAAAATTACTTCCCAAAATTACAGTTGGGAAGTAGCAATGAAATCATTTTATGGCTGGGGCTCACCACAACAACACGTGGAGCTGTTTTAAAGGGTCATGGCGTCAAGAAGGTTGGGGACTTGTGCTTTTGCACAAGAGACACCGGAGTCTATGAAAAACAAATTAACCAGCCTACCTCTCTCCCCGTTCTGCTCAGCGAGTCTGATTTTAGCTAATCCTTCCCTGTCTTAGCGGGGCTATCTCAGACCTCTGTCTCCCTCTCTTAACATTGGTCCGCCTTCATCAAGCTCACCCCAACTTCCACACTCCCCGATCCCTCCCCCCCCCCGTTATTAAGACCAATCGAAACTCAAGAAGCCAGAGATCATGTCTTTGCAAGCATCTGCAAAGTGTTGTCCCAAGCTGAGATGAACTAAAAATACAATCTCACTCCAGGAAGCACAATTAGCAGTCATCATATTCTGGCCCCACGCAGACTCGTAGGTAACCCGGCGTGGAGCCCATTTTCTGAGCTCCTAGCTCAGGCTGGGTAGACTACTTCTTGCCTCCCTCAGGAGCCTTGAGATGTGGCTAGGAAAAGACTCTTTTCCTGAGGAGAATGCTGGGCTGAAGAGAAGTGAAACAGTTCACCTTGTGATCGCGCGCACACACACAGTAAATGAAGATGCTGGGACCAGAACCTGTGCCTGTCGGTTCTACCATCATATGCTCCTTTCCCAGATCATGGGGGGAGTCCCAATTCATGATCCTCTGCTGCTGTTATTAGCATTTAACACAGTGATGTCTCAGAGCAGACCCTGGCCTGTACTGGATAGAGGAGTGGACGGGCAGAGGGAGAAAGGAAGGGAGAGAGGGAGGCGATGAATACAGCTGCGGGAGAAAATGGTTGTACGCATCCTTTTGCCAGCACAACTTGCTGCTCTCTCGAAACCATGGACTGAACAGGACATGAGGGGCCCCAGCCCCGCTTTTCCTGGACAATACTCCAGTGCTGAGCAGGGCCATTGGGCCACAGGCCCTTCTTCCTGAGGCTAGGGGGTGGTTTGCTGTGCTGGATTCTTCCTGGGTTTTTCTGCTCTGAGGAGAGCCACCGTGAGGGTGCAGCCACAGTAAGTGGAAGTGTTTAGCAAGAGTACTTCCTGAGTGCCTGCTTCTGCTGGAGTCTGGTGATGTACCGTTAGGACATTTTAGAGGAGAAAACTGAGCATCAGACGGTGAGTTTGCCTAGGTTATTGAATGTGAGAGTTAATATCCAAAGAAGGCTGTAAGCTTCCACAGAGAAGGCTGTCTGGGTGGCCTGTGCATGCACATCATCTAAGGACAGCCCGGCTGTGTGACATGACAGAGTCTGAGCCTTGGATGGTTGAGGTCTCCAGGCAGCCTAGCGGGGTCAGGGCTGGGTAAGTGTCTCCCTGTGCCAGGGGCATCTTCGTGGATGCCAATAGTTCCTATGTTCCTGCCTTCTGCACTGAAATCACCTCCCCTAATGTTCACCTGCCTTCTCTAACTGTGTGGCCTCCGGTTCCTGCTCTGCTTTCTTCTTCAGAAAACTGCAGGATCCAGCCTCTGACCTTCCAGGTAGGGACACAGTTCTCTTCCATCCTTCACCTCACCTCTGCCCCTACCTCGGCCAAAGGCAAACCCAAGTACTGTGGCTCCCAACTCTGACCATTGTCATAGCATGGTCACTCATATCTATAATCTCAACACATGGAAAGTTGGGGCAGGAGAATCTCTGTGAGTTCAAGGCCACCCTGAACTATACAGGGGGTTCAAGGACAACCTGAGCTGAGACCTGAGGTCTCTGAAAATGAAACAGCGCTGGCCAACCCTTGACCACTGACCACATTTCTCACATCCCTACCTGTCTGCCAGTGCTTATCTATCACGCCCATCCCCCAAAACTGAACAAAAAGAACACTGGGCCCCTGGCGTCACTGAGCCCTGTAATGGACCTGGGTGGGTAGGGTACATGGTGTTATCCATCATAAAAATGAGTTTCTACCAAGATGGTCCATGAGATAGATACAAGTCAGAGAGGCACAAACACGTGGTTTTCACACCGTATATGCCACCTTTGTGGCCCTCGTGAGTGGCTCTCACATCCCCATCGCCGAACTACCTCACTTCCTTAGCAGGTTTGTAAAACTTTGATCAAACAAGTGGACAGAGACAGCCTACGCTCTGAATGGCCTACCCAGGTTCCAGCCACCCTCAGTGACGCACTTTGCTCGTTCATGACACAGGCCAGACATGGCGGCACACACTTTTGATCCCGGAACTAGGGAGACAGAGGCTGCTCCACATGACAGGCCCCAGGCCAGCCAAGGCTCCCTGGGAAGACCCTGACAAAAAACATAAAGGCAATGGATGGGATTCTGGTTCTGCCCGTATGTGCGATAAGAACAGCATAAGACTGTAGCCGTGGGTGTTCTAGGAACATGTTCAGGTAGATGGAGATATAAGGTGTGGACTCCTAGGTGTGGGGATATTACATGTGCAGGACCATGACCGAGCCTGTATCCAAATAGTCAGTCACCGAGGAGAGAGAGTCAAGGGCCCCCACACTGCCCTCGATTCCTACAGACTCTTCCAACACAGGACAGCACTTGAAAGATCTTAATAGATTTCCCTTGAAACTGACACATCAAAAGCTGAGAAACCAAGGGCAGGGCAGGGGTTGCGCAGCTCAGAGAGTCACAGGACACTTAGTCAGGCAGCAGCAGAGGACACCGGTGAGTCTGAGGGGAGGCAGATGAGGAGAAGGGCACGTCTCCCCATCCCCTCAGAGGCTGGTTGCTAAAGCACGCCTGGGGCCTTGCTTTAACCTCCAGGCAACGTCCTAGGGCTTTGCCTGCCTCCTGCCTGATTCTCTTGAAACGTAGCTGTAAGGCTAAAGGTCAGGCCCGATACTCAGGGCTGAGGACACGACAATGCCTCCCCCTTGTGGTCATATCTGGAAGTCACAGTACCCTGTGTCTTGAACCTCTTGGCAGCTGAGAATGAAATTGTGTGAAGGAAGTGGGTCCCTCTGCCGGCGGAGTCTGGGCAAGGCCTCCTCTGTAAGCCTCCCCCTATCCCTGGGGCTGACAAGCAAGGCAGGCAGAGACAAGACAGAGGGTAATGTGAGCAGGGAGGGCAGGGGGAGCTGTAATCAGCCTGTCTTCTTCCTTCTTGTAGCCAGGGTCTGGTCCCCTTTGTCCTTCCCTCCACCTCCCTTTTTTAATTCCCCGATGGGGACTGGGGAGAGAAGGGTGATGGGAAGTAGGATAGGGCCAATACAGGACCACGAGTGACACTCTCAGGAAGAATGGTGAGATGGGCCAGATTTCTTTAATCCAAATGTGTGACGGTGGATGTCGGCCTGGCCCTTCATCTGCCCTCCCTCCCCCACCACGGCAATCATGCCTACTTCGTGATTCATAAGAACCCAGAAAGAAAGTCAGGAGAAGTTCAACTTCACACTGAAGAGGGGTCAAGGCACGAACAGAGGACAGAAACCAGGCATATTGACAAGGGGTTGTGGGAGGAAGTTGGATTTAATGGCATGGAGGGAAGAGGGCCCAGCGACCAACCAGGCTTTCACCTCCCCAGCCCTCCCTGGGCCTCCCACACCTCCCGGAAAGGGTGTTACTGGAGCGGGCCTGTCACAATGTTCGGACCACTCTGGAATCGGGGAGTCAAAATAGGAGGTACCGAGCTCAGAAGGTGGACTCCAAATACCCCTTCTTGTCTTAACTGCCCCAGCACAGAGGGGAGCTTCTGCTGCCCTCTGCTCCTACGGCTGTCCCTACAGCCGGGCTCACGGGCACATCAAAGGCCCTGGACTCTAGCAGTTAGACTCCAGTTCTGTGAGAGTAAGAAGTGATGTCATAGGCGTAGCAGGAGCAGTGGGTTCTGGCTGTTTCCTCTGGGGAAGGTCTTCAGCTGGGCACACGAGCTGGCGGAGCCTCTGAAAGGACGGTAGAGACGGCTGTCATGGCAGAGGAGGGGTGCCTGCCAGTGTTCCTCATCACCAGCGTCTTTCTGCCTTCTCCACTATAACCTGCTCCCAGCTACCAACCCCACAGTCACTGCTTGGGTCTCGTAGTTACCCTGTGTCCCCTCTGAAGGCTCCCAGGTACTCTTTCTCTGGATCCCTGGTACCCACACCAGCTCCCATGGAAAGTAACACCCACCTGCCATCCAAGGCCTACTCATCCAGTGAGGTTCCTATCTCTTGTGGCTTTCCCCCCTACCTCTCTGAGTGGGCCCTTGAGAGTCCTAAGCTTGTAGATGCTCCAGGCAGGAATGCAGATCATGGAGGACAGAGCCAAGAGCCACCCCAGGGCGTCCCCCCACCACGGGTAAGTGTACTTCTTATTGTAGGTCAGTGGTGTGTATTTGATCAGGGAGAACAGGAAGGTCGCCTGGGATAAGAAAGGAGAGAAAGAGGTCGGTGCTGGTGTGCCGTCGGCACCCCCGTGACACCCCCCACCCACAGCTGCCTGGTTGGACTTATGCTCCCAGCAGGCTATGCTGCTTATCTAGGTCAGCCAGTCTCCAAACTCCACCCACATTCTGCTCAAAATCTACTCCTGGGTAGTCATCACCAGTGTACGCCCCCACCCCTGCCGTCACTGCAGGGCTCCTGGGTCCGTCCCTCTTCTCCCGTTAGGACATAATTGTTACCATCTCCTGCACTAAGAGGGCTCCAGTCTCCCCCTGGCCCTCGGCACCCAGATCATACCAGGTACCCAGTAGGAGCTTCAGGAATTGCAGAGTCCCAGCTCTCTGAAACAGCCTGGCTTGTGCGGTTTACCTCTCCAGCCTGTTTTGTCTGTAAAGTGAGCTACATGCGTAAGGAGAACACTTCTCCTGTGAGACGCTGAGGCCGGGCACTTGTGTGTCAAGGGCTCTGCAGGCCGGCTGCTGCACCCACAAGTGTGATTCTGAGCATGCTCACATTGTGTGCCAGCCCTGTCTAGGATATCATCCTCACACTGCCCTGATGCTAGCTCATCGGACAGCCCTGAGCCTCTACTAATCCCTCCGTGAAAGGGAAAGGAGGGGTTTATCTTCCTATTTTATCCAGTGAGAGGATGAGTGAAAATCCAAGGTGATGTCCAAGGCCTGAGGAGCTACGCGCCTACACTCCACTGCAACCACAATCCCCCTCCACCCTGCACCCTGCTTTTACCCCGTGAGAGTTCCATTACCATACACACAGCTGGCGTGAAAAAGAGCCAACAATACTTGATAAGAGGCCATGGCTTGTACCCGATCATATCCTCGATGTTGTCATAGAAGCGGCTGGCTCCTGTTAGGGAGAAGGAAAAGGGGACAAAAGACAGATTTCAGGCTGTGAGAAGTCAGGCTGGGGCCAAACAGACTAGGCTGGGCATGGACAAACAGACAAGTGACATAGCTGCCTTTTGGAACCATGGCTGGGAGAACGGCTAGGAGTCACCGGCGGACACAATGGCATGGAAAGGCAACACTGAAGCTGTTTAAGCATTTGGGACCCTTCTGGTGCATGAGGTACAGATGTGACAGGAAAAGTGCGAGTGAGAGGCGGGTGTCTCTCTTCTGTCTGAGAGTGCTGGCGTGGAAGACGCTCTGAGCCCAGGGCAGAAGGCACTCACCATAAACCCAAGCCACACAGAGGGACTCAAAGATGGCCACGAAGAGAAGGCACATGCCACTGGCTGCATAGTAGTCGAAGAGCTGAAACACGTACATACCGCCCTGTGTGGGGGGAGGGGAGCAGAAGGACGGACCCCTAAGACCCCCGTGACACGCAGCCTCACAGCAGGGTGGAGGTGGTGAGGCTCACAGACAGTAATGGGAGACAAGGGAGTTTTAAGCTCTGAGGCCCTGACCAGCCATAGGCGATAGCTGTTTTTTTATCATTGTTTTGGGATGGAAGATGATGAACATGGGAGAGCAGTTATTTTTTTGTCCCTGAGACTATTCAGGGTTAGACCCCAAAGCTGCAGACAGTGTATACAGTCTTTTAAGGAAGGGTCAGGATAGACATCAGTTTCTCAAGCTGATGGGCCCTGCCACCTGTCTTCTCCAGTGTGACACTGACAAAGGCCACCCCTCCCCAAGGTACTGCTTTCCCTTTGAGGTTATCTCTGGGAGAGCGTGGGACCCCACCAGAGAGCTCACTTTTCCCACTCTAAGATTTCCCATCCATTCTTTCCATATGTTCTCTGTAACCCTGAAGCTAATTACCCTCCTGCCGTTCATTCTTTGGTGGCTAAAGAGGGAGTCCGGGTGCCCCCAAGACCTTAGGCCTCTCCTGTGGCCCTCCCCAGCAGGTGTCATTGTCTGTTTGCCTCTTAATCTGGTCCCCACCCAGCCCCCAGACTCTCACCTCTGTGAGCATGACCAGCCCGATGAAGAAGGAGATGATGGACACTATAAGGATGAGGATCTCCCTCCGGTTCTTCTTACGGAACACCCGCGGATACATGTCCACCAGCGCCGTCACCAGGCTTTCTACGCACACAAACTGGATGAGAGGGTAAGAGAAAGTGGGGAAAAGACAGCGCCCTCGACAAGCCCTGTCAGGCAGTCCTGCTTCCTTCCAGCCAGCAGCCTCCGTCTCCAGCCCCCTTGTATGTGGTGGGTATGGACTGGCCCCACCCTGGAATCTCCTCCGGGTCCCTGCCAAGGCCTCCACCTCTGACATTCACCCAGTATCGAAATATTTAGGGTCTCCGGAGGAATGAGCTCGGCCCGCCCTCCGCAACCATCCGTTCCTCAGACTTGGAGTAGCCACCAGATACCTGGCTATCTAGTCCCAGGAGAACGACCATGAAGAAGAAACAGCAGGCCCACAGTGGCGAGAAGGGCAGCATCACCACAGCTCGAGGGTAGGCGATGAATGCCAGGCCGGGGCCTACAGCAGCAGCGGAGAAACATAACCCAGGGCCTGAGCCAACTCCAGGCCTCTGCAACCCCACAGCCTCCCAAGATGGGGCCACAGAA
Organism: Psammomys obesus; assembly: GCF_907164565.1. NCBI lineage: Eukaryota > Metazoa > Chordata > Mammalia > Rodentia > Muridae > Psammomys > Psammomys obesus. Next base: position 6,117,077 of record NW_026588368.1, on the reverse strand, counting down.
TTACAGAGCTGAAAGAAAGTTATCATCACCAGCGCACCCCCGACACAAGCCATCCAAACTTAGTTCTTCATTCCCAGTACCCAAGACACCACCCGCTGTATCACCAGCAAGAAGAGAACCCAGAGACCCCAGCAATGAAGAAACTTGGGTTTAACAAGAGCTCTGGACACTGAAATCTACCGTCTCCAACCAAGGGTCTCAAGCTAAGGACGAAACCCAGGAGCTCACAAGCCAAACAAACCCACGAATCTGGCCTGAAGGAGAAGTAAGAAAAGATGGGAGGGACCCGCTGAAAACTATAGCAGGAAAGGGCAGCTGCTTGACTGTGCTGACAGTTATAGTAAAGAAAAGACTTCCAGGGATGTGGTATGGACCTCCAATTCACTGCGGCTGCCCAGAAGTCTTTTCTCCTCCCACCGTGAGAGAACCAGAGCCACTCTTAGAACCCACTGACACATATGCTGTCAATTAACCTCTCCTCAGCTGATCCAAATGGCAAGAACAAGTTCACCTGCCAACGCCTAATTAAGCCATTGGAGGCGTCCTCTGAAAAACAAAGGGTACCCTGAGACCTTGGACCCAGTTCCCATGTTAGAACAGAGCTGGATAGTGTTGGTGTCAGCTTCACATGGTTTACACCACATGCTCTAAGGGCCAGGCGCTCCCCACATAGCATGCACCATAGACTGCTTCAACGTCCTTTATCGAAAACACTTGGGAGAGTCTTATTCATGAGTGTTTATACAGACCCACACAGTTAGGGTTCCCGACTCTAAAAATCCGAAATGCTCCAAAATTGGGAGCTTTTCCAGCACCACCTCTGGGTCCCGGCTGCCTGTCCCCTGAGCACTCACCTGATTCGGCAACCTCAGATATGGGCACACCCTGCTCCTGAGACATGAAGCCCAGGATGGAGAAGATGGCAAACCCGGCCACGAAGCTGGTGCCGCTGTTGAGGATGCAAAGGGCGATGCAGTCCCTGTGGGGCGTAGGCGGGAGATGGAGGAGTCGAGCTAGATCGGAGAAGAACTGCCAGAGACCTAGGCTTCCTGTCCAGGAGCTAACAGGAACCCCGGGGAGCACCACCTCTCCCAAAGCTGCAGAGGCCAAGGGTCAGACTCCCTGGCAGGATCTAAACTGTCCGAAGTGCGCCCTTCCTCCTTCCCCCGTGACCCCCCAACTAGCTCGTATGTGGAATAAACCATGGTGGTCCTGAAAGAATGATGCTGTGTGGAAGGAAGATGCCAAACATTCCAAACACCCCATCACCTCTGCCCTGACATACTGCTACCGGACTTCTGGGCACGCCGTCCCTCTGCTATGAGCCCATGTGGTTTGGACAAGGATAATCAAAAACAACAGATAATTCTTAGACATCTCGATCTGGTCTTGAAGTGCACAGTAGAATTTGGGGGCTATATTTCAGATAATGTTAAAACTGGCTCAAACTCTTGAGTGTGGACCAGGTAGGCAAGAGAGAAGGGATCATAAAATGAAGAGGGGTGTCTGGGAGGGAGGCCGAGGCAGTGAAGTGAGAATGTCGCAGGACACATCATTTGCCGGGGTAGAGGGCACAACATCTGTAATTACTTCCCAGCCTTGCCAGCTTAGCTCTCCTGTACTGATGAGCCTCTTAATCAGCCAGGGAAGGGAAGGTAGCTCATGTGGCCTTCCAGCCAATCACAGCTACCCTTTGAACCATGCTCCTCTGCCCAGCCCATCATTACTTTTCCATGGCCCTGGGGCTCTAAGTTGGAATGCAGATGGACCAGGTGTGTGAGCTAGTGTGGTCCAGCCTGATCTAGCTTGGCCAGAGTCAGGAGAGTCACCTGTAGCAGTTGTTGTGGTACTGGTTGTAGCTGCCCAGGGCCGTGAGGCAGCCCAGACAGATGGCAAAGGAGAAGAAGATCTGGGTGCCCGCATCCATCCACACCTACACAATGGAAAAGAGGAAGCTGAACCGTACGTAAGGCCACCTGAGTCTCCATGGGAGGACACAGGCAAGCTCCAGGTCCTGGCTGGCAGTGGTGGCAAAGCTGCCACTCACTTAGTGGCTCACCACCTTGGGCCCCTGTATAGAGTTTTCATACGGATGCCACAGGATGGAACAGAGTCGGGCATTCGAAGAAAACTTCACGGAGGCATGGGGGAGAGATGGAGAGGATGCTCTAATCTAGAACTGGGTGTCAAGTATTCGGTCATGGCCCTTGACTCTGCCTGTTTCCTCCTCTCGGGTCTCATGGCAGTGTGACCAGTGGTGAAGGCACTTCTAGAAATGTGGGTCCGTACTACCAAAGCCACTTCAAGCCTGGAGCCTTGCTCCACGGCACTCTGTGTCTTAAAAGCAGGGAGAATAGTCTTCCACTCACGGGAGTCCAGGGGGTGAAGGGAAGAGCAAAGGCTCCCCCATCCTAACCTCGGTGTGGCTGTCACTGTTATCTCAGCTGGCCGACCCAGCCTTACATGTTGTGGTTTAGATCTAACAGCTAGAATAATAGCCCAACTAGAAAAAACATCAAGCTCAGGGTTAAGGCACTCTTCAGGGTTGTGGGAGGGTGCTCCGGAGGCTGCAGCCCTCTTCCCTCCCAGCATTTCCTTCCACAGATAACAAGTCCAGTGCCCAACTCTGGCCTCACACAAAGCTCTCCAGTCTCTTCCTGCCCCTCCCTATTTCCTAAACAATAACCACCACCCTCAGTCTCCCTGCTCTGCCTTCACCCCACTTCTACCCTCTCAATATACTCAGTCCTACTCAAGTGCTCATCTTTCTTTACATGGTAAGGGTCTAGGAGACCCAAGGCAGCTGACTACCTCAGAATCACTCAGATCCTCAGTCAACTTCCACGGCTGAGACTCCCAATCTCAAAGGCTGGAGAAGAACCCAGAACTCATACCTTTTCCAGAGCCCCCTGACGATGCTAAGAGTCAGCTACAGAATGCTGTCATATAGTCCTTGAGAAAGGGCATCAGAAGCAGGAAGTTATCCCACCTCTTATTATAATTCTGTCTCTACAGGCATGGAGACCAAACAGAGAGATGACAGAGAAAAGGGGAAGAGTGTCTGCAGCCTTCTGTCCCCTCTGCTCACTGAGAACCTCACTCCAGGGCAAACCCAGCAGCAGTGAGAAACATAGCAGGATGGGGAAGGGCTGGAGCTCACCAGACAACACGGGAGGTAGAAGGCACCAGCTAACCATGAGGGGACGCTGCAGTGGGGAAAAGTGGGGGATTGAGTCTTTATGAGCAGCTGGACAAGCAGGGGTCAGGAATAGGGAGACCACAAGGACAGGTGAGGGTGTTTTGGAAATTCAGAGTGATGCCACCCACATGTGGCTGTTCCTTCAAGATGTTCCAGATCCTCTGCTCCCCAAAAAATGGTCCCAGTTACCTCATGGAAGCACAGTGGCCTCTCATATTGTTCTGTCCTAGTCTTGCCTAACTGCATAGGATCTGGGCCACTGAAAAAGCAGGACACTGGAGCAAGAAACACTGAGCATGGTCAGAGAAGGTACCCTGGGCCAGAGGTGAGAGGGCTGAGTTAATGGGACAGCTGTTTAGATGCCAGCTGCTTTCTCCCAAATAGACCATTCAGGCCACGGCTGTACAGGCCGCAAGCCTCGCTGGCCTTGGACTTCTGCCCCATGCCTCACAGTGCATTGGCCTTGCTTTACAAGAGCACCCCTGTGACGCCCACAGAGACACTGTGACGGCCCTTAGGCAGCGGCGGCTCCATCCTGCGACCGTGCACATTTGTGAGCTTGGATTTGGGAAGAAATCTTCAGAGGAACCATGACTTGGCTGTTTGCCTCACCTAGCGGGGGTTGGGGACAGGGGAGCAGAATGGGCCACGTCAGGAGAGAGGTTAATGAGAACAGAGAAGCTGCCACAGGAGGGCGAGAGTTCAGAGCTCAAGGGTCAGCTGTGGCCTTTGACGAAAGCCCTCTGACTGCGAGCTTGGCAGGCCACGCTCTGTGCAGCTGCAGCCCATCAAGCCTGCTGGGGTAGGGGAATGGAACAGGATAGGGTTGGGGTTGGGGCGGGGAGACTTCAGGAACACTCAGAGCAAGCTGTTCTGTTCCCCACCACAGGCAACCCAGTCCCTGATCATTCCAGGCACCCTGGGTTTCAGAACAAAACTTTAATGTGTCACCCACTGGGCCCGATGATTGACCCAGAAAAAAAAAGAAGTATGAAAAACACTTGATGGAGTGTGGGTAAAAAGAGTTCATTGGGGAGAAAAAGGAAGAGAGCTCAGCAGATCCAGGAACGATGTCTTCATCCTCCATGTTTGTGGTTAAATGCCTGCTGTTCTGAGAAGGGCATGGCTGACAATGGAACAACCATAGTCAAGCAGATCTGGGCTCCAGCCCCTCCTCTGTTCATTCCTGGCTGCTGGATGTGTCCTCTCTGAACCATCCTGTTCTCATCAGAAAAGTCAGCACAGCAACAGATAATGTGTTTGTGAAATGCCTAAATAAATGTTAATTCCCTAGAGTAATAATAATAATAATAATAAGTAGCTCTTAGAACTCAGATACTTCATAGGCTTTCAGATGGTGGTACATGTCTTGTGGGCTACATGAGTCACGAGCCCCTCCGTGTGTGTGCGTGCACGTGGGTGTGTGTGTGTGTGTGTGTGTGTGTGTGTGCGTGTGTGTGTTCTGGAAATATCAGCGATGAAGCAGACTCTCAATAAGTACTCACCACCAAACCTACCCCTCTCATAGACTAGCTTCTGCTTCTCGACAAGTCTCTCCAACTTTTTAAGCTTTCATATCTCCATCTATAACATGAGGTGAACACCTGACTCGGGATGCCTTTGGTGATTTAAAACAATCCCGCTGTGTCAGGCCTGGCAGGAGATAAGCACCTCGCACATTTGAGCAGCTTTTGCTTCGGCCCTCAGTAGACAGCACCAAAATAAAGAACTAGTTTTGCTCTGTGGCTACAACACCCCACTTCATAAGAATTTCGACATGTGGGGGTCAAAAGTTTCCACAGGGCCCTTTGGACAATCTACCCAGACTCCCTGGCCTTATCCATCAGCCAAAGTTCAGTAGAACAAGAGGTTGGGATGAGGGAGAGACACAGGCCTGGGCAAAGCAGGTGCTGTGTTCCTAACAGTCAGTTCTCAGCATGAGCCCCGGAGCCTGGGAAAGGCAGGAACCTGGCCAGCACACAGCAAGCCTGGCAGAGAGAAGGAAATGAGAGAGGAGCCCAGCAGTCTCCCCTGGCTCTCTGCCTCTGCTCTTGGCGGGAGAGATGCCTTTGGTCTTTGTGTTACCTAGTGGGGAATCTGTACCTTTCTCAAGTGCCAGGCAAACACCAGTTGGAATTATCACGCTCCCCAAAGAGTGCCAACTACATTCAATTAGGGCCTTAGCGGGGTGTTCCACCCTACAGGCAAGGCTCAGCTTACCTACCTTCAACATGGGGCTGCCCTTGAAACTGCTTCCTGCCACAGCCACAAAGCCTATGGAAGAGCCTACAGCCTACAGCTGCCTGAGGATTGAACGATGGCAATTCAGATGATGGCAACTCACTAATGGCCTCACTAATAGCTGGAGCTGAAGGCCCACGCTCAAGTCTTCTGGAAACTATACCAAACACTACAGCTAGAATGTGCCTGGCACAGAGTGCAGCTTGACACAGTTTTCAGTGATCGGCTTGCACGAGGAGCCAGGCTGAACTATGGTGAGCAGACAGGGACCTTGCCTTCCAGAAGAGCTCAGAAAGCTTGTAGGATCTGTCGCGGCTCTGTTGCTCCAGAACCTCAACGGGTCCCTTCTGCAAGGTGGATCCAAGCCTGACTTTACCCAGCCTGCCTGGCCTGCCTACTGTCCTCTATCCATCACAACCTTTTGGTTCCAGGGAAAGACAAGGGCCTTCCAAATCATGGAACAGAAATACACCATTTAAATACTGTGTGTGCCCCGGGGCTACAGTCTACCTATCTGCACAATAGGCCTATCTGCCTATCTGCTCACTTTGCAAAGTGAGCTCCGGAGTCCCGGAAGCTCCTATGGTGTGGTACCCTGTGAGGCATTTTAATAGCCCAAAGGGGAACTGTCACTTCGAGCCGAGGGAGCCCTATGCCCACCCCTTGCTATCTTCCAGCAACTCCACAGATAGGGCTGTGCCTTGCTATTTTTTAACCACTTGGAAGGCCATCCAACAGTCTTCTAAGTGTTGGGAGCCACATGCCCTCAAGTCCCCTGGGGGTCCTTGAGCTGATGCAGAGAGTCCCCCCAAAACCAAGAGGAGCATTACTGGCTGATAACACATTCTCCCCTCTGAGTCAAAGAAGCAAAAGCAGAAGCGTGTAACACTGGGTAGCAGTCTCCACACTCCTGCTGCTTGACTGGCTTTCAACACGCCTGCCAAGGGAACACTTGCCAGAAGCAGGGGCTTTACAATCAGGGTGCTTGGTCCTCCCTCACTGCAAAGTGACACAACCCTCCTCCGGCACTCCAGCCTGGACACAGCGAAGCTGTAGGCAGTGGAGTGAGGATGAGCGTGCGGACAGCAAAGGGAGGCCTGAAGGAAGAGAGACAACTGACAAGAAACTTAACACCAGCCCAGCTGCTCTGGGAGGAGCAGGAAGCAGAGGCTGGAGGGTCGGGTCACTGGGCCAGAGTGAGGGCACCACAGGGCAAAGGAGGTGGCAGGCTGAGGGGAAGAGACAAAGAAGGAGGCTAAGAAGGAAGCATGGGATTTGAGGACGAGGAGAGGAAAGGGGCACAGCCTGCCAGCAAAGGGGCTTAGTGGTATTTGCAGTCCCCAGGGATTATTGCCAGGGTCCCAAGTTCCCAGGCAGATGCAGACCAAGAAAGAACAGTGGCAGGCACTGTGGCAGGCACTGTATGACCACAAGCAATTGCGGGCACAGTCGCTGCAGAAGGGAACACTCCTACTTCCACCACAACGACCACCACCACAGACACATTAGGGACTACCCAGGAGCTTGGGATACGCCATACAGCTCAAGCACCCAGAAGCCACATGGCGGCCTTGTAGAGGCTTCTCACCTGGGGGTCCCACAGGCGTGTCATGTTGGGGTACAGGTAAAACTGAATTCCTTGGGCTGCCCCAGGCAGCGTCACTCCTCGAATCAACAGGACCGCCAGCATGAGGTAGGGGAAGGTAGCTGTGAAATATACCACCTGCCGAGGCAGAGGAGAAAGGAGGGAGTGAGGACGAAGGTGAGGTGCCAGCCTCCAGGATTCCCCAGCAGGGGAACCTCGTCTGTCACAGGAGTTTTCCACCCTGCAGAAAAGGCCGAGGGAATTCCCCTTCTGCTCCTGCCTCAGCTTTGCAGCTGTTTAGCTCCGTCTCTCCAAGCCTTGGACCAAAACTCACCTCTCCTTCCTTCCAGCTCCCCCATCCATGCTATTCAGTACTTGTGGAGTGGCTGGATGGACCTAAGCTTTTGCCCACACAAGTGCTTAGAACTACAACCCCGGGGTCTAGTATGCAAATGTCTGTGTCATGTGATCCCTTCATCCCTGGGCAGTCAGATTAGGAAAGAAGATTTATGAGAGGCCTCCAGGGCAGGAGTCCAGCGGAGCTCAGGATGTTCACAAGTACACATCACACACACACACACACACACACACACACACACACACACACACCACTTCCGACTCTCTAGGGCAATCCACACACACTGTGGATCCCAAACTAGAGCAACTCTGGTGCTGCCCCTCCTCCTTCTCTCCTCCCACTAATCTCCCAGGATGGAGCCCACGAGAGGCACAGAAACCAAGGAAGAAAGCCACATAAACTACTGTGTCATGCCCCCCTTCCTTGACCAGGCTAAACCAAGGGCAGCAGCCCCTGTGAAAGGCAGGCTGTCCTGGGATGGGAGGGACAGGAGTTCCGCAGCGCACACCTTGCCCGTGGACTTGACCCCCTTCCAGATGCAGAAGTAGCAGATAATCCAGGCGAGCAGGAGGCACAGGACCAGTTCCCAGCGCAGGGACCCCAGGTGCTGGATGCCATCAGAGAGCTTCAGGACCCGCCTCCTACGAGAGAAGATGTACCTCGTCCTCTTTCTCAGGTTTCTTTCCTTCCTTCCTCCCCTCCCTTTTCTGTTGTTTGTTTGTTTGTTTGTTTGTTTGTTTGTTTGTTTGTGGAGTTTTTTCCTGCGTAGGGGATAGGACCAGGAACACAAATATGCTAGGCAACCAACAACCCCAATACTGAGGTATGTATGGGCAACAGAGCGACACCACCAGGCTTCCATCTGAAGGCTCGTCTGCTCCTCGCGCTGACACCTGAGCTGCTCTCCTTTGCACAGACATGGTGGTAGAGTTAACCTGTGGCCCACATGCACTGTGCCCCATTCGGTTTGTTCAGAGTGTTGGCTAAGCATGGGGGAGGGTTGCAGACATAAACTTTCTCATCTCTCTGAGGATGCTCAGTGTCAGGGATCAAGCGTTGGGGAAATGGCATTTGGGGATAGGGTCGGGATGGCGTGCAGCACCTTTAGCCAGAGGGGAGGGTGGTCGGGAGCACAGGCGCTCTCTATGTACACGGACACTCTCTACCATGAGAAAGCTCATCACAAAGTTCATCTGAGAACAGTCCTGCATTAACCACTATAGAACTAAGTCATCTAGGTGCTGCCCAGGGAAACCCAGAGCCCAGGCCCTTCTTTAGAATACGGAGCCACACATCCAAAAGGGAGAAGGGCCTCACTTACTCCCAGAACTCGATGACTGGGGACGTGGCATTCTCAGAAGTCACATTGAGTGAGTCGTTGGTCTTCTGGAACTCCACACAGTTTTCTACCCATAAACCCCAAAAGAAGGAAGAATGAGAAAGAGAAAGTTCATCAGTCAACACTGGGCATGACCAAAGAGAACAGGATCAAAGTTAACGTGCTGCTGGGAGTCCCTGGGCTAGCATCCTGGGAGCCACACATCTTCTCCCACGTAGGAGCCCTCCGCCAGCCCACCCCACCCCTCACACACTCCCACTGTGGACCGTCCACTGTTTGTCTGCAGATTCTCACTAGTGTTCGGTCCGACGGCACTCAGAAAACGGCTCTGGGTGCCAGGTGCTTCACAATATAAGCTATCCCCGGGGAGCTGTCCCATGCGGAGCTGCAGCCTTGGAGAAATGGTAAGAACACCTTCTAGGAAAGTCACAGGGACGTGGCCAAGAACACAGGCACAGTGGCGAGGTCAGAGAGCGCCAGCTTGAATGCTGACTGTCTGGGTATTGACTGTGCAGCCTTGGGCGAGCGACAGTTTGACCCCCCCCAGTATCACTTCCCCGATCTCTAGAACATAGATATTAACGTGAGTGACTGATGAAAAGATAAATGTGGAGCAATAAATGGGGGCTCTTTGTTACCTGCACATCACTTGGGAATTTTACATAATGCTGACACTCGTTTGAATACCTTGTCAGCAATCTGATATTGGAGAACATAAAGACTTTGGGGGCCAGCAAGACAGCTGAGTGAGTAAGCGTGCTTGCCACCACGCCTAACAAAATATACCACTGCTTTCTATATCCCTGTCTACTTTGCTCACAGTGTGTGTGCTGGCTGGTTTTGTGTCAATTTCCCCAAAAGCTAAGAAGGAGCCTCGATTGAGAAAGAGCCTCTGTAAGATTGGGTTGTAAGTTCCCCTAGAGCATTTTCTTAACTAGTGTTTGATGGCAGAGGGTCCGGCCCATTGGGGTGGTGCCATCCTGGCCTAGAACCCTGGTCCCAGGTCCTATAACAAAGCAGGTTAAGAAAATCATGAGGGGAAAGCCAGTCGGCAGCACCCCGCCATGGCCTCTGTATCTGCTCCTGCCTCCAGATTCCCATCCTGTTTGGATGGAGCACCCTTCCGGCCTCGCTGCCTTTCCGGCTAATAGGACAGCCATATCAATGAGCAACAAGAGGGGAAGGGGTCAGTGCAAGGCCACCAATACATTTGAGAGGAGCCTGTTGGAATCTTGAGGTGTTGGGGAGCATACTTCTGAGATCTGACTTTTCATTTGACAAAGATGGCGGAAGGCAGGCGGCACCAGAGATGGGCAAGGGCTTTCCTGAGAAGGGAGGGGAAAACACTAGGCTACTGACTGCCATGGTGCGCTAGGAGGGACAGGCAGAGGCCAGATCCTGAAGGCATAATAAAAGCTAATCTGAGCCTGCCAAGTCAGGGATTCAAACTCCAGTTCAGAGCCAAGTGACCCCTCTATACGAGAACGCATTTATCATTACCATTTATTATACAGCCTCGTGGACAGGCACTAAAAGATACTCGGACAGTAACCGTGACACGTAGCAATGAGAAGCAAAGCGGAACAGCAGCCAGCACGGTCCTCATCTGTGATGGCCAGCAGGGCCACCACTTAGCCCATCCAGTGCTTAAAGTGAAAATCCCGCCGTTCTGCCCCGAAGACACCCTGGCCATGTGTCAGGAGCTCGGTAGCCACAAGGACTGCACAGAGAGCACAGCCAGCCTCGTAGGCCGAGCTGTTGAGAAGTCCCATCCTGGGTGGCTTTGCTGTTATGGCGGCACCCAGATTCATCAGATTCGATAGTTCCATTGCTCTAGGCTGCTCATGTGGCTTTGCAAACACGGCAGTTAATTGCCATCATAAATTTCACAGATAACAGGCAAAACAGCTCTTTGCCAAGTTGAGCCCAGAGAAATTACAAGTTTGGAAAACTTAAGATCCTGTCAGACGTGAAAAACAAATAAGTTGACACATCAAGCAGGCCATATTTCAGGCAGAAATGAGTCAGTGACTGAACACAGAAGTCAGTTCTATTTGCCGAGTACGCAGATAGAACATGTCAGGTTTTTTTAAAGTCCGTGATGTTTTGCTTGTGAGGCTGGGGACATCTCACATTGGAGGAGAGTGTCAGAGGAGGAAGCCAGGGCCTTGTTCACACACCAGACATGTGTTCTATCACTGAGCTCCACCTCAGCCCTTTACTCTTTTTCTCAATATCCGTTCAATCACCATCTTTTTGGCTGAACCGGAGATTAGATGCCTGGGCTACAGTGTCAGCCTCGCTCCTGGCTAACGCAGCAAGGCGGGAGAAGGAAGTGGCTTCTCAGCACTGATCTTACCTGTATTCCACTCGTGGCTGCAGCTTCCCCAGGGGAGGTCGGTGGTGAAGCTGCTGAAGAGGTAGAAGAGGGCCCAGGCCAGGACAACGATGTAGTAGACGTTGAGGAGACTGACAATCATCTGTGAGGCATAGCCGATGCCTGGGGAGGGGACTGAAGCTTTGGGCCAGGACCGTGCAAAAATTCTCACACACCACCCATGCCTGTGCAGGAAGGGCCCATAGCAAGAAGTGGTAGGCCTAGCCTCCTGGCCAAAAGAGTAGAGTTTCTAAGCTCCGATGGTCTCCTTAGGTTGGTGCAGTACTTTTTCTCTTGTCTTCTGCTGATAAGCCTGAACTTTGATGTTTACCAGGTTCTGAGTTATCTTTTTAAAACATAAGACCAGAGGTAGGCATAGTAGCACATGCACTCAAGAGGCAGGTTACCACAAGTTCAAGGGATGGTCCGTCTCAAAAATAAGTGAAACCGACTCTACCGTGACAATAGCTTATTTCTCCAGAGCTCATGTAATATGTTTCTGAAACAAATATATAAGAACAGGGCTGAGGATATGGCCCAGTTCGTAAAATGTTTGCCCTGACAGCACGGGGGCCTGAATTTGATCCCCAGACCCCAAGCTTAAAAAGAAAAAAGGCGGATGTGGTGGCGTGTGCTTCTGATCCCACATCTGGGGAGGCACAGACAGGCAAATCTTCAGGGCTCCCAGGCCAGCCAGACTGGCCTATTTGGAAAGTTCTAGGCCAGAGAGAGAGAAAGAAAAAGAAAAAGAAAAAAAAGAGCAGCAGTACCTGGAGAAGAGCACCTGAGGTTGCCCTCTGGCCTACATATACAAACATGCACACACCACACATACCACACCACACACGTAGGCACGCAAACACAGAACCACAAGAGCGGAGACAGGCAATTCACACAGAAGAAAATACAAATTCTGAGTGAAGGTCTTTAAACTATCCGTCACCTCAGATAGCTATCGGGGTGTGAGTCAACACAGTAAGATGCAGCTCTGTAGCCACCGCTTCGGTGATCGTTTTTAAGACAGGGTCTGTGTGGTCAAGGGGGCCCTCAAACTTGCTATGTAGCCCAGGATGGCCTTACACTCTCAGTCTCCTGCTTCAGCATCCTGAGTGCTAGCCTTGCAGAAGTTTGACCCACACAGGGCTTCTTGGTGAAGTTTTGTTCGCTTTTGGTTGGTCGGTTGGTTGGTTGGTTGGTTGGTTGGTTGGTTGGTTGGTTGGTTGGTTGGTTGGTTGGTTGGTTGGTTGATTTTACAAGTGTTACTCAGAGGTCTCTATACTTGTTTAGACATTAGAATGTTCTACAGGACTAGGGTTATAGTTCAGCAGTAAATCATGTATAAGGCTCTGGGTTCAATTTTGATCTCCACAGGAAATGGGGGTAAATGGCCTGTTTGTTTTAAAACAAAGAGAATTTAAAAAAAAAAGTTTAAAGAGACAGTTGCTGCTAGTGTGTTGAGACACTGTCAGTCAGGTAACACTTCCTTAGGACAATCTAACAAACCAGCTCAAGAATCAACAACTTGGTGTCCGTTTGATCTAGTGAACCCGCTCCGGGAGTTTGTCCCCAAGCAAATCATTTCAAAGCAGGAGGGAGCTATCTATATAAACAGAGGTGCTAGCAGAATGTGAAAGCTTTATAAATAATTGAAAATGAGCACAGTGCCTCATGCAGAGAACTTCTAAATTATGATGTACTCACTTGATGGAAGTTTACAAACCATCAAACGATCACAGAGCAGAAAATGGAAAACAAAACAGACTGAAAACTAGACCCTAAATCATGTATATTGCATAGCAATGCATTATAAGCGCCACAGGAAGGAGAATAAATAATGAAATAAAGCCCCCTTCCAACTAGAAGCAACCCAAATATTGCCTGATGAGTAAAAGACCAAGCAGACGTATATCAGTGTCATGGAATACTACCCACCAAGGAGAAGACATGAATTATTAATACACAAAGCAGCCTGGATGGATTACTGGATGCAGAGGAAATCACACCAAGTGAGAAATCCAATCACGAAAACTCTTCTTACTGACATTCTCAGAAAGACAGAAATAGAAAAGAAAATAGGGTTTGCCGGAATGGAGGCTGGGAAAATGAGTGTGGCCTCTCGATGGAGCTCAGAGGTGCTGCCACGATGGGGCTCCTGGTGGTGGTGGGGATGGCCAAACAAATCCACACCTGGTGGAGTTAGAACCACACATGCGTAACGGGAGGTTGCGAAAAGTCACGGAAATATGAGTAAATTCTGTGGATGATACCAGTGTCAATGTCTGGGTTCCTGCAGTCCTGTACCAGCCATTGCTGGGGAAAACTGGATGAATGTACATGGGACTTCCCTGTACTCTCTTACAACTCTCTGTGAATCTGTAATTATTCCAAAATTAAAACATTATCTATAAAGGTTAAAAAATATGAAATAAAGCAGTCAAAATTTTTAAGTTATATCAGGGTGGCAGAATACTTGATGAAATGTTCTTCTCGTTTAAAATTATCTTTTACTAGAATCTTCTCAAAAGAAATCTACAGGTTAAATGCAATTCCCATCAAAATTCCAGCACAATTCTTTACAGAACTTGAGAAAACAATTCTCAACTTCATACGGAAAAACAAAAAAATCCAGGATGGCTAAAAGAATCTTGTAAAATAAAAGAACTTCTGGAGGTATCACCAGTCCTGATTTCAAGCTGTACTACAGAGCAATGGTAATACAAAAAACAAACAAACAAACAAACAAACAAACAAAAAAAACACATGGTATTGGCATAAAAACAGACAGGTTGATCAATGGAATCAAAGACCCAGAAATAAACCCACACAGCTATGGACACTTGATTTTTGACAAAGAAGCCAAAATGATACAATGGAACAAATAAAGCATCTTCAACAAATGGTGCTGGTCTAACTGGATGTCTGAATGTAGAAGAATGGAAATATATCCATATCTATCACCCTCTACAAAATTTAAATTCAAATGGATCGAAGATCTTAACATGAAACTGGATTCACTAAATCTGATAGAAGAAAAAGTGGAGAATAGCCTTGAACGCACTGGCACAGGAGACAACTTCCTGAATAGAACACCAAGAGCTCAGGCACTGAAATCATCCGTTAATAAACGGGACCTCACAAAACTGAAAAGCTTCTGTCCAGGCAAAAGACTCTGTCAGTAGGACAGAATGGCAGCCTACAGAATGGGAAAAGATCTTCAGCAACCCTACATCTGACAGAGAGTTAATATCCAAAATACATAAACAACTCAAGAAACTAGACAGCAATAGACCAAATAATCCAATTAAAAAATGAGGTACAAGCTAAACTGAGAATTCTCAACAGAGGAACCTCTAATGGCTGAAAGGTACTTAAAGAAATGTTCACCACCTGTAGTCATCAGAGAAATGCAAATCAAAATGACTCTAAGATTCCATCTTACACCTATCAGAATGGCTAAGATCAAAAACTCAAGTGATGGGGCTGGAGAGATGGCTCAGTGGTTAAGAACACTGTCTGCTCTTCCAAAGAACCCAGGTTCAATTCCCAGCACCCACATAACAGATCACAACTGTGTGTAGCAGCAGTTCCAAGGAATCTGACACCTTCATACTAATGCACATAAAATTAAATAATTTTTTTTTAAACTCAAGTGATAACACATACTGGTAAGGATGTGGAGCAAGGGACACATTCTTCCATTGCTGGTGGGAATGCAAACTTGTGCAACCACTTGGAAATCAACTTGGTGGTTTCTTAGAAAATTAGGAATAATTCTACCTCAAGACCCAGCTATAGCACTCCTGGGCACATAGCCAAAAGATGCTCTACCATACCACAAGGACACCTGCCCAACTGTGTTCAGAGCAGCTTTATTTATAACAGCCAGAAACTGGAAACAACCCAGAAGTTCCTCAGCTGAAGAATGGATAGAGAAACTGTGATACATTTACACAATGAAATACTACTCAGCTATTAAAAACAATGACATGATGAAATTTGCAGGCAAATGGATGGAACTAGAAAAGATCTTCCTGAGTGAAGGAACCCAGACCCAGAAATACAAACATGATATGTCATCACTTATAAGGAAATATTAGTCATAAAATACAAAACGGCCATACTACAATCCACAGACTGAAAGAAGCTAAGCAACAAGTAGTGCCCAAGGGAGGATGCTTCTCAGTGAGATTTAAGCCATCTGAGTGGCTTCACCCAGCAGCTTCTGAAAACAGATGCAGAGACCCACAGCCAAACATTAGATGGAGCTCAGAGAATCTTATGGAAGAGGATGAGGAAGGATTAAAAGAGACAGAGAGGTCAAGGACACCGCAAGAAAAACATGCAGAATCAACTAACCTAGGCCCACAGGGGCCCACAGAGACTGAACTACCAACCAGAGAGCATGTATGTGAGGGACCTAGGCACCCTACACATATGTAACAGATGTAAGTCTTGGTCCTCATGTGGGACCTCTAACAGCAAAAGCAGGCACTGTTGCTGACTCTGACTCTGTTGTCAGCCTTTTGATCCCTTTCTCCTAACTGGGCTGCCTTGTCTAGCCTCAATAGAAGAAGATGTGCCTAGTCCTACTACAATTTGATATGCCAAGGTGGGTCGATATCCTTTCCCTGAGGAGAAAGGGAGAGGGCACGGGAAAAGGGGAGAGGAGAGGGAGGGACTGGGAAAGAGGAGGGAGGGGAAACACCGATCAGGATGTAAAGTAATTAATAAATTAACTAATGAAGCAAAAAATTCTCTTTGAAGGAGCTGGAGAGATGGCTCAGCACTTATGAACACTGACTGCTCTTCCAGAGGACCCAGGTTCAATTCCCATCACCCATGTGGCCACTCACAACTGCCTGTAACTCCAGTTCCAGGAATCCAACACTCTCACACAAACATACATGAAGGCAAAACACCAATGCACATAAAAAAATTTTTTTTAAAGATGATTTTTAAAAATAAAATTCCTTTTAAATGTTTTTAATTGATTAAATATATCCTGATAAAACTAAATTAGTATATATTTAAAACACATATAGCAAAATAGCATTGCACTCCAACCATTTAATTCCAAGCCTTTGCCTCACTCATCCATTTCTCCTCACTCTACTTGATGGGCAAGTCACTACCTCAGTCTGCAGCTCACAGATGAAACAGAGAGTACTATGGAGACTCGAGGTCCTATTTAGCCTCTAAACTGTGGCTCACCGCTTGGTTCCCCTAAATAAGGCTTATAAGCACTAGTTCGCGATCCTGGAATTGGACACAGAGTTCGTTACTCACCCTCAAAGATGGGACAGATCTTCCTCCAGGCTGTGATGCCTCCCTGGTTGGTGTACTGGCCAAGTGCTGTCTCCAAGAAGAAGACAGGAATGCCACAGGTAAAAAGGAAGATGAGATAGGGGATAAAGAAAGCACCTGTGGGTAGAAAATTGGATGCCCGTTACCTGGCAATCTTCTCTTCATGGTCCACATCCATCTCCCCTTAGTACTCCCCACACTGCTGGTCAGAATCTTAGCGGCAGGGAGCATCCAAGCTGCAGGTGACATTGTGTACTTATCTGTTAGCACAGCAGGGACCAAGAGGCATCGAATTATCTGGAGCTGTGTGGTCCCATGCTCTTTGTCTTCACTGTGCAGCCTGAATCAGTGCCTGCAAGGTTTACTCCCCACCGAACATCAATTACGGCCTAAGTGACGCATCCCTTGTCGAAATAGCAGGAAGACCACTGAATGATAAGTACTAGGAAATCTCAACCGAGACTCTAATTCACAGTAAAGAGTAACCAGAAGAGGGAGGCCCACACAGAGCTTCCCACCTGAACCAGGAGAGAGGCGATGACCTGAGGTAAGAGGAAGAACCATTCAGATGAGACTGAGTGCTCTCAGGGTGCTGTGGCCATAGACTGGAAAGAACTAGTTCAAAAGATTAAAAATAACAATGCTCATACAGTGCCTGATCCCACTCGCCATACCAAGGGTTGAGACTCTCCCGAAACGGGATAGTCGCTGGGATAGTCGCTGGGAAATAGCCAGCCCTACACCAGAGACCAGAGCACCTAACAAAAGAAATATGAAGAAATCTAAATCAAGGCACATCATAATCACATTACTTTTAGGATAGTTACATAAACTATGCTAAGAATTGGGGTGGGGGATCTTAAAAGTAGCCAGAGGAGGATATGACACGTAAGTACAGAAGAGCAAAGATAAGAATAACATCAAATTAATTCGTGGACACAATGCAAGCAAGCCAGATGGCAGCAGATGTCCCATAGTATAAGGAGAAAAGGCCGTCAACCTGGAATTCTACACGCAGAAGAAAGATTGCTCAAAAATTAAAATAAAATAAAAGCTTCTTGAGTCGTGAAAAGAATGAATCCATCATCAGCAAGACACGCAGTACACGAAAAGTTAAGGAAGCCCTTCAGGCAGAGGGAAAGGATGATGCCACATAGCAAAATATGTCCACAAAGGAACATAGAACTCCAGAAAGAGTAACGGTATTGGCTAACATAAGAATTGCCTTCTCAACAGGCAGCGGTAGTGCATGCCTTTAATCTCAGCACTTGAGAGGCAGAGGCAAATGGATCTCTATGAGTCTGAGGCCATGCTGGTCTACAGAACCAATTCCAGGGCTACACAGAGAAACCCTGTCTCAAAATACAAAAAAAAAAAAAGAGGAGGAAGAAGAGGAGGAGAAAACTAATTGCTTTCTCCTTATTAAACTCTTAAAAACCACAATTGGGCTAGAGGTCATGGTATGTCTTTAGTTCCAACATTCAGGAGGCAAAGGCAGGTAGATCATTGAGGTCAAGGTCAACCTGTTCTACATAGTGAGTTCCAGGCTATCTATCAAGACCCTATCTCCTCACCCCCCCTTCCAAAAGAAAAGAATAAAAATATACAATTGACTTAACTCCCTTCCAAATATTTATTTTTCTATCTACATAGATTAGTACTTCTCTCATTCCTTATCAGATGCAGAAGTTTCTTTTTGCATTTGGCGTGGTTAATGCAGAGACTCAAAAGTGGTCAAAGCAATGAGAATAAGTGACTATTGAGGGTCCATCCCTGCATGGGACATTTAAACCAACCTCTACACCACCTAAGGTTAAAGAGACGTCATGGGAAGGGTGGAAAGAATGTAAGAGTGGGGTGAGGAGGAGTGCTTGAAGAACAATGTCTTCTGGTCGTGACACAGTCATTGAATTCATGAACTCACTGCAGCTGTAATTAACACCCCAAGACCTGTACAAGATGGGTACTGTCGCTATGCCATCATACACAGGCAAGGACTTCATGAGGCCCCACCTCTCCTGAAGGTCGACCAGCAGTCACTGTTTGCAGGGAGTGAGTGTTACTTTTCTCCAACGCTGTAGCCACTGGTAAGTTACCCACGGTCCAACAGTTAACCCCTTGATCGTGTTCCCGAGGACACTCACAAATGAACTCAGTGAGTCAAATGCAAAAAAGAAGATGTTGGAGTAGGAGTGGGCCTTGCTGGAAAAGAAGGGTTTCAGTGAGAGAGGGAGGGAAACGAGAGAGGGTAGTGAGGGAGGTGGAAATTTACCAAGGTTTATGTGTGCATGAAACTGTCAAATAATAATAATTTTAAATGCAATAGACTTATTAGAAATTACAATGACGCTGGGCATGATGGTGCACGCCTTTAATCCCAACGTTCCAGAGGCAAAGGTAGGTGGGTCTCTGTGAGTTCAAGGCCAGCCTGGTACATAGAGCGATTCCAGGACAACCAAAGCTACACAGAAAACCCTCTCAAAAAAAAAAAAATTGCAATGTAAAGAAAGTTTCTAACAAATGGAAAAATAAAATGTATAGCAAAAATACAGTGTTCAGGAGGAAAAATATAGGATTATAAGACTCCTATTTAAAGTAGCATAATATCCTTTGAAAATAAAATTTCATGAATTAAAGACATAGACTACAAAGTCCAAACCAACACAACAAATGTTATGATTAGTAAGCCAGCAAAGGAACAATACAGTGGAATAATAAAAAAAATTAATTACTACAACACAAGGCATAAGAAGAAAAGAGAGGGTTGGAGAGATGGCTCAGTGGTTAAGCGCACTATCTGCTCTTCCAAAGGACCCGGGTTCAATTCCCAGCACCCACATGGTAGCTCACAACTGTCTGTAATGCCAATTCCATGGGATCTGACACCTTCACACTAATGTACATAAAAATTTTAAAAAATTAAAAAAAGAAGAAGAAAGGAGAAACAATGAACTAATAGGACACATGTAAAACAAGGAGTAAAAAGTTAGATTTAACCTACCTTACAGTTAGCTATGTTAAATGTAAATGTGCTAAACATAATGATTAAAAGACTCAGGCTTTTAGGTTAGATTTTTATAAAAACTAGTAAGACTAAAGTATATGTTGCCTAAATGAAATGCACTTGAGGTTTTAAAATATGAAGAGATAATAAGTATAAAATGGAAAAAGATATTTCAGGTTAGCACTTACTGAAAGAAATTTGGAATGCTTCTCTTGCTTGGTTTGGTTCGATTAGGTTTGGTTTGGTTTGGTTTGGTTTGGTTTGTGACAGGGTCTCAGTATGTAGCCCAGGCTGCCCCAAAATTCACAATCTTCCTACCTCTAAGTCTTAGAATTACAATGCTATGATTACAGGCAGGTATCGCCATGAGTGCTTATTTATTGATATTAATTAATTTTTAATGGATATCAACCTCTAAAAAGTCAGAGAAAAACTTTCAAAAGAATATCTATCTTAATGTCACACAAATTAGATTTTAGAGCAAAGACTACTTTTACGGGTAAATAAAGATAATTTCACAATAATAAAAAGGTTAATTCATCAAGAGCACATAATATCTTAATTTTATATTCACTCAAAACAACAGAGCATTAAGATACATGAGGCAAAACCAATAAGCCTGCAAAGAAAAATATGTAGATTCCTAGTTAAAGCTAAAACGTTTAATATTCTCTAAACCATTTAAAGAACAAGTAGATTGAAAATCAGTAAGAATGCAAAATATTTGAAAACCTTATAGGTCAGCTCCACTTACATAGCATTTGTAGGGCATCCCAATGACAAAGGAAGAGTATGCATTATTTCCTGACATAGATAGAATATCTACCAAGATGGGCCATGGACTTACTTATCCACAAAGCAAATCTTAATAAGAAAAAAAATAATCATTTAGACAAACGTATTCCCTGACTAAATTAGAAAACAATAAAAGACATTAGAAAACACTTACATATTTATTTTTTAATTATGTAACACTTCTTAATAATCTATAGATCAAACAGGTAATCAAAAGAAAAATTAGAAATGAAAAGTAGAATGACATGAAATGCAACATAGCCAAATGTGTGGATTTTGTTAAAGCAGTACTTGGAGTTTTCTAGTACCGAGCGTCTACTATCCTAACAAGAGAACAGCGTTCAAATCAATAACCTCAGGTTCTTTCTTAATAAATGAGAAATAAGAGTCAGTGAAGCCCAAACTAAATCACAGTAGAAAACCAAAAAAATCATGAAAGAAAAATCAACAAAGACAAAAGCTGGCTTCTTGAGACAGCCAAATCAATAGATTTCCAGACGGCAGAAATTACCAATACGAGGTCTGGGACACTGGCTCAGCGGGTAAAAGTACTAATTGCACAAGCCTGTGGACCCAAGTTCAATACCCGGAGCCCACACTTTAAAGAGCTGCACACAACAGTGACCTGTGCAATCCCAGCATTCTACGGGGAGTTTGGAGGCAGGGACAGAAGGAGCACCCAGGAGCTCTCAGGCCAAGCAGCCTCGAGTACGCAGGGCTGCAGCAAAACCACAGGACAGCAAGCATGTCCTCTGACACGCACACGCACACGATAGCATGCGTCCACCGGTAGGGGTGGACGTACAGGTAGCACACATGCAAATACACACTACGGAAATAAACAGGTACGGCTTCTGAAAATTACCAGTATGACAAATGGGAGGCACACCATCAGCACAAATTCTACAAATATTAAAAAAAAAAAAAAAAAAGATGGTAAGAAAATACACAAACAACTGTATCCTGATAAACACAGTGGCAAAGAGAAAAAGGGCAAATTCCTCAACAAGCACAAACTCCTCCAGCTTACTCAAGAAGAAACCGTCTAAGCTGCCCTTAACCACTAACAAAATGGGTCTTTTTTTAATTATTACTAAAAACCTTTCCCATGAAACAACCCCTAGATCTGTTGGCTTCCCTGGTAAATTCTCTGAGCACCTAAGGAAGAAATCATACCTGTCCTGCATAAACTCCTGTTGTGAGGGGAGTGGGAGGTTTGAGACAGGGTTGCGCTGTGTAGCCCTGGCTGTCCTGGAACTCGCTCTGTAGACCAGGTTGGCCTAGAACTGCCCGCCTCTGCCTCCTGAGTCCTGGGATCAAAGGCGTGCGCCACCACTGCCTGGCTGAAACGTCTCACACAAATTGGAAAAGGAGGAAACTGTCAAACTCACTCTATGAAGCCCGCATCCTGTGATAACAAAATCAGACAAAATACCAAAGGAAAGCAAAATGTAAGGTCTTTTTAAGTTGTTTTTTAACTTGTGTTTTTGAACATGAGTATGTGCACATGTGTGTGGGAGCCAGAAGACAGCCTCGGGTGTTAGCCCTCACACATGCACTTCTTTTTCTTTGACACAGTCTCCCACTGGCCTGGAACTCGACAAATAGGTTAGAGTGATCCAGGGATTCATCTCTTTCTGCCTCCCTGGTGCTGAGATCACCAGCATCAACTACCATGCTCACCTACACACACACACACACACACACACACACACACACACATTTACTCAAACTCAGGTCCTCATGCTTGCAAAACCAGCACTCTACCATCTGAGCTATCTCCTGGGGTTCCTAAAGGAGCCTTCAGAACAAGGAATTAACTACAGAGAAGAATTAACTACAGATGGCTGAATCTCAAAACAATTATTCTGAGTAAAAGAAGCCAGAAAGGGGGGTGGGGGGAAGGTACATAGCTCACCATTCCCTTTATATAAAATTTTTAAAATTTTAATTTTAAATTCACTGTGAGAGAAGAGAGCTTCATGATTGCACAGGGACATGGTGTTGGCCACCAAGGAAAGAAAAACAGATTACTGAGGGTCAAGAGAAAGTTTTTGAGAGTGATTGATATGTTCATTAGTTTGACAGTGGCAGTAGTTTTGTGGATACTTGAGTGTCAAGAGGCTGCAATTTCTACATCTTAAATACAGCAATTAGTTGAAAGTTAACAGGAACAGATCTTAGTTTGAGTCACACTACAGTCCAGGCACTAAACTAAAGGAATACTCAATTGCCCTGAGGGCCAAGGAATAAAAATTGTGAACAGTTCAGCCTACAAGATCTAAGGCTTAATGGGGAAACTGAGAGAAGACAGAACCCAGTAGCTGATGTGAGTGGTTTATAAGCATTTCAGAAAGCTGACAATACAGTCCAAGCCCCCCATGCTGCCTGCTCTTTCCCAACAGACCAAGCCAATGTTTAACTGCGGGCCCGTGCTCAGCTCTGCCCCTGAGCACATGAGCAAAGTCCACACTCACCAGCAGAAGCTTGGAAGGAGCCAGCAATCGGATGCTGAGCAAGAGACCGGGGCACAGCCCAGGGCGTCCTGAGAGGCATTCCCCCTTCAGTCCTCCCATCGCCACCATTAAAAGATGGAGCCAGGGCCCGGCATAGAGATGCATGCTTTTAATATCAGCACCTGGGAGGCCTAGGAAGGACGATAAGAAGCATGAGGCCAACCTGGGCTACAGATCGAGGGCCTGTAGAAACAGGAAGAGACATTGGAGAAGAAGCTACCCATGCCCTCATTTCACCCACCAAAGTCTCCCCCAGGATTCTAAAATGTGCTGCCCACTTCCCATGAGTTGAGAGAGAGACTATAAAAAGAGCCGTGCTTCTGGTCACCTGTAATGTCCCAGCTACTTTTTAAAGACACAGGGAACCATGTTTTGCATCAGCAACAGAGGTCAGAGTGTACATGGAAAGGTATACACTATAGTGAATGCCAGCCTGACCAAAGCGGGCATCGAGATGGCCATGTGCTTCCAAACTAACTATTTCTGAAGGGGAACTGCTTCTCACAAAAGGCCTGAGCTACACAAAGCAATCCTGAGCTAGATGTGTCGCCCTACCTGCTCTCAAGCTATGTTACAGAGTTCCAGGAACGAGGACGTTTTGTGTCACTGGGACCGGTTATAATTGTGTGTGGCTACAGCCACCTGTGTTTTGACAAAAAAAAAAAAAAAAAAAAAAAAAAAAAAAAAAAAAATTGCCAAAAACACACACTGCAGAAAAGACAGTTCTTTTCCACAACTGATGAGGCTAGACCCCTGTATCTTGCCCTGTACAGATCTCAACTCCAAATGGACCGAAGGCCTAAGTGTAAGACCTAAAACTGGGAAACTGTTAGAGGAAAAAAGCAGGGGACACAATTAGAGATGTGGTCATAGGCAAGAACCCCAGGAACGAAGCCAGCAATTGACAATGAACGTTCAGGAAATTAAAGAGCAACTGTACAGCAGAGAAAACAGTTAACTGGGTGAAGAAACAGGATGGGACAAGAGTGTTTGCTAGCAGTATATCTGACTGAAGATTAATATTAGAAAATACAAAGAACTACACAACAAAAAAATCAAACAAGCTGATCAATAAGTGATAATGAAGTGAACAGACAGTTCTCAGAAGAGGAATCACAAACAATAAACATACAAAAAAATGTTCAGCTTCACTAAGCCATCAAAGAAATGCTGGGTGATGGTAACGCACACTTTTTAATCCCAGCACTTGGGAGGCAGAGGCAGGTGGATCTCTGTGAGCTCGAGGCCAGCCTGGAAAAAGTCTAGGACAGCCAGGGCTACAGAGAGATATCCTGTCAAAAAAAAAAAAAAAAAAAAAGAAAGAAAGAAAGAAATGCAAATCAAAACAGCGGAGTTCCATCTCACCCCGGTCAGAACAGATAGTCAACAAGGAAAAGGAAACAAATGGCAACAGACGCTGCTGAGGGCGAGGACAAAGGGAACCTTACTCACTGCTGGTGGGAATTGAAACTAGGTCAGTCACAGTGGAAACCAGGATGGAATTCCCTCAAAAAGCTGACGACAGACCTTTCGCTTGACTCAGCTGCGCTTCTCCTGAGTACTCACCAAAGGACTCCAACGGAGCCCATCCCAGAAACCCTCCTTGCACATAACTGCAGCACTGCTCACCACAGATGAACTTCAGAAGAAACACAGGTGCCCAACAACAGAGAAATGGACTCTTTTTAAATGTCACACACACACACACACACACACACACACACACACACGATGGAAATTTTTTTTTTCCAGCTGTACACAAGAACAAAGTTATGTGGTTTGCAGAAAAACAATGCAATTGGAGATCATCACGTTAAGTGAATTAAGCCAGGCTCAGAAGAACATCTATTGTAAGCTTTCTCTCGTTTGTCTTAGATCTTCTACACAGGCACATAAAATTGTGTGTGTGTGTGTATGTGTGTGTGTGTGTGTGTGTGTGTGTGTAGTGATATGAAAATAGAAGCAAAACGCTCTAGATGAATGAAAGAGACTAATGAGAGCAAAGGGATTACAGGGGAACACGTCTTAGTGTAGCATGTACTGTGTGGAATGGGCACATGCAATGGCATTGTCACAAACATAATGATCAAGAAGGGGCAGGGGACTTGTTTCTTAGTTCGCTTGCTTCTTTTGCAGCTACAAACAGCAGCCTGGCTAGCGGTTTCACCTCGCCCTCTTTACGCTGGTCTCACTGGGCTGCCTGGAGCCGCTATTCTCTGCTTCTCCCATCATCTCCAGCATGCCATCCCCAAGGGGTCCGTCTGTGGTATACCATCCTGTGGCCTTACAGGAAGACTGCAGCCCTGGGCGCTCTGCTGGAGAGACCCCACATGCCAGCTCAGGGCTGGGGCACCCAGGATTTGAGTGTGAAGACCGAGGACTAGAACGACATTGGCGAATGGCAAGGAGAATGTCCTCAGCTGTGTGGGCGCAAAACTCCGGGTTTCCGGCAACCCAGCCTTAAAAATGAAATGAAAGGGATGGACAGGTTTTATCTGAGCTGAGATCGGCCAGCAGGTAATTGAAATTCTCCCAGCCCAACTGGATGGCATTACGTCTTCTGCCCCCACTACCTGTCCCGACATGCCTCTTGGAATGACCACAACCTCTTTATTCTCTTGGCTGAGTCCTGTGCTGGACAGGCCTTGGGGGAAGGCCATCTTTATTTTCTCTCCAGGGAGCTGAGGATGTAGGGCTGGAAAAAATGGAAAAAAAAAAACAAAAAAAACAAAAAAAAAAAACAAAAAAAAAACAGCTCAGGGAGCGGTGCCATGGCTGCTGGACGTGTGGGCCTGCTCCTCCTCCAAGCGCTGGCATGGCTTACTTCCACCCAGGAAGAACACCAAAAGAAGAGATGCGCTTCTTCGTTTGAGTCTTTTGGCAATATGTCTGTGTTTATGGTTTCCAAGTCTCTGTCCATCTCCCTCGTTTTCTTACACCCGCTCCCATCAGGCTTTGGTCTAGCACCCGCTGCCATCACCCCTGACCTCTCTGCTGTGGGCCAGCAGTCATGTCCACCCACTACCCTCCCAGCCCGTCTGCAGCACCTGCTCCGTTCGCTCCCCCGAATCTTCAGCTGCCTCTCTAGACTGCCACGTCCTCTCGGTTTTCAGCCTGTCTCTTCGTGTTTTCTTCGTGTCTCCTTTGCAGGTTCTTTCTCTCTTCTCACATACTCTGTAGACTGGTGATTTCTCTCTCTCTCTCTCTCTCTCTCTCTTTCTCTCTCTCTCTCTCTCTCCTCTCCTTCAGTCCCTCTTCCTTTGTCTCCCTGTCCCTCTCTGTGAGTTGTGCATGTGCACGCGTGCGTGTGAGCATACACCTGTGTCTTTTTCTCTTTTCTCTTGAGACAGAAAGCTTCACTCTGTGGCCCAGGCTGGCCTTGAACTCACAGTCCTCCTGCCTCAGCCTCCAGAGATTACAGAGATAAACTGCCGTGCTAGGATTCCTCTTTTCCTATACCAGATCTTTCACACACACTCCAAACTCACAGAGTGTACTCCTGCAATGACAAATCCTCTGGAATGAGAAAAGGGTACCTCAGGTCTGCGCTCCCTCAACTCGACCACTTATTTTCCTCTTAAACTCCACAGCCTTTCATGTCTCAGGAGGAGCAGCCCTTTTCAGGTTAAAAGCCTCGGGCTGCTTAGACCGAGAGTTAGCAACAGGAACTATGTCAAGGGCTCAGATTCCACACATCTCAAATGAGGCTGAGGTATGTTGGATGTTGAGAAATCCATTCTGCTGGCAGCCAGGGTCCAGAGAGTTGGAGAGGCCTTCTCTGAAGGCCCAGGTCCTGAATCACTTTAGTCACATATTTGGGTAAAGTCAATAGCTATGAGAGAAGAGGCTGCTCTTCGTTACCTCGCTGCCGCTGTGTCAAAATTCCCTGACAAAAGCCACAAGTAAGGAAGCGTTTATTCTGGTGCATAGTTCAAGGTATAGCCCATCATGGGGAGGAAGCTAAGCCAGGGGAGCTTAAAGCGGCCGGCCACATTGTCTCTAAGGTCAGGAAGAAGAAAGCAATAAACGTCCATATGCAACGCACTTTCTCGCCAGGCGTGGCAGCACACGCCTGTAATCCCAGCACTTGAGACAGAGGCTGGCAGATCTCTGTGAGTTCGAGGCCAGGCTGGCCTATAAAGCTATTCCGGGGGTACGGAGAAAAACCTTGTCTCAAAAAAGAAAAAAAGAAAAGAAAAGAAAACCTCAACATGTTTTCCCTGTTTTATATAGCTGGGGGCCTGATCCCAGAGGGCGGTGTTATCCCCTCCTTTATAATGGATGGTCTCACCTCAGTTAAACTAGTCAAGATAGTCTCCCACAAGCCTGCTCAGAAGCTAATCCAGTCTAAAATTTCTATTATATTTATTTTATTTGTGGGTAAGTGTCCGTGTTAGGGTGCTTTGGCGCCGCAGTGGACACGTGGAGGTCAGAAGAATTGAACTCAGGTCATTGGGTTGGCAGCCGGTGCCTTTCTCTCATCTTTCCCTGTAATCCCAAACACACATGTAGGAGGCTTGCTTCCTACATGACTCCAGAACCTATAACACTGACAGTCAACCCAAACCATCACAGGAACCAGGGATTAATGCAGAATCTTTAGCTTTATAGCTGGTCTATCCCGTGAGCCGTTCCAAACACCACAGCCAGGGAGAGCGTCCTAAGGATGAGATCCTGCCACTCCTGCTCAAACCCTGCCCTGATTCTTTATGACACCAGAAGAAAAAGCTAGCGTTCTACAGCAGCCAGCAAGGCCCTACCTGATCTACACCCTTGGTGTGTAGCTCCAAATCTAAACGTGCCCGCCTCCGGGGAGAAAAGAAGATCACAAGACTTGGAAAAGTTCAAGACGTTTGCTAGATTCGTGAGGCTCCAGGCCGAGGCGGTAAAACGGCAAACAGACGCTGAGAAAGGACTGTCTGCAAGCTGTGCAGGGAGGTCCGGCCACACAGCCTTGCCCGTGCTGAGGGCGGTGTTTTAGGGATACAGCTGCCTGAGTCACCCCTACTCCTGTAAATAAGCGAGCCAGGCTCAAGTGGAGCCCTGTCCCGGGACTGTTGCATCTTCTGGCTCTTCATCCTGCCCTGGGCTTCTAGCCCTCCTTCCTGCTCGTCCAAACAGCCAGGTGGGCTCCTGCTTAGGACGATTTAAGGTCTGTCTGCTCTCCCTGCACCATTTCTACCTCTGTGACCACATGATCACTCCTGGCAAGCCTTCACTCAAATGTTCTCAGGGAAGCCCACCGTGACCCCCACTCCTCCTTTTAAAACGGCCATAAACCGACACCCACACTCCTAATCCCCTTTACGGGTTCTTCTTGTTCTTCTCCACAGTATTTGGTAACTTCTGATATGCTATGTAACCTCTTTGTTGAAGCACTGCTTCGTTATCTGTTTCCTTCTCTGGAGTGTAAGAGCCAAGAGGGCAGGGTATGGGCCTGGTGTGTTTACAAACGCCTTCTGAGCATGTACAACAGATTGCGGGATGCCCAGGATTTGTTGCTGAATAACACTAGTGACAGATTGGTGACTCTAGGCAACCTTCGCGGTGATGCTGGCATTGGTTAACAGGTCCCAGCTAACAGCAAGGGTTTTGTTTAGGGGACTGAGATAAGCACCTCTCCTAAGCATGTCCCTGAGGCCTCTCCTTACTCCTGAGTCCTGATGGCCTTCATTACAGCACTGTCTCAACCACCCTGACCTTTAACTGGAGTCATCAACTGTTCACCCATTTCTTTGCCTATCTTATCTCAGCTCCTCTCTGATGTGGAAGTTACTCTGAGTTAGATCTGCCAAGCATGAGACATGAAACCAAAGCAGACATTGCTAAACTTTGAGGAGATGCCTCACACTTCACATCGTCGCCACGAAAAGGTATTACTGATGTAACTGCGTCCCTTACCCTCTCCCTCTCCCTCCCCACCCCAAGCGCAGGAGTGACTGTGTGGAGCTGTGGACTTAAGGAGTGGAGAAGCAGGTTTGTTAGAGCAGATTACTAAGCATGGTACGCCCCTAAAGCACCCAGCATCCTTCCCAGAACCTTCAGAATACCCCTGTCATCTCTAGAAGCCCAAGTCCCATTCAGAGAGCAATGAACTTAAATACAATCACTAAGGCAAGAGAAAAGGGGTCAAATGGGCCCAGATGTTCTCTGTTTTCTGTAACCTTCTTCCCTGAATTAGCAGAGAAGAGTCCACTTGGCATGAGGCGTGAGGCATCCGTTTACCCATTGGATAAAAGGAGATGTAAGAAGCAATCACTCCAGTCTATGGCTCTGTGGGAGCTTGCTTTCTGTAGAATGAACTACTGAGAACACGGCAAAGAAAGAAAACTGAGGGCTCTGGGTGCCTCAATCAGTCTTTGGCAAAGGAGCCTCATTAATTCACCCGGTAGCCCTGGATGACTCATGCCCTTCAGAGCAAACCTGGGCATTGGCCTCTAGTTCCAAAGTCCATAGGAGCACCCAACCCCCACCCGCACCCCAACCCCCACTCCCACGCTGCTGTTATTCATCAGCAAGTGGGGGGGTGGCACACGAAGCCCTCTGCTATAGAAAAGGCTGAAACTGTGGGTGGTGACACAGGCCTCACCTCAGGACCCCTAAAAATATCTCAACGGTCACATGAAGTCAGAGGCTCCATCCAGGGGCAAGAAGTCTCAGCAGCCATAGCAGGTGTCCACATGAGAAATCGAGGGCCATGCAGTCCTGGGGCAGAGCTCAGACCCCCAAGCTGCAGGCAACGGAAGCTGCATGAGTCTGACATCCCCAGCTGCTCTGCCTCCACTCCCCTTTACCGCCACTTCTTCACACACATACCCCAACCCCAGAGGCTTTGGGCTAAGCTTGGAAATCGCCGCCTCAACCCTTACCCAATTCCAGAGAGGCTTGGGGAAATCTCACCCCCTAATCTTTCTACCACATGAGAAACTAAGCTGGTTACTAGGTTCCGAGTCCTGGGGTGCAGCTTCAGTCTCTCACTTCTGTCTGTGCCCTGGGCCAGTGGCATCCCTCCATTTAAGGCTCTAAAGGGAAGGTGTTCAGGCCCTGACTCCTCAACCAACATACAAGTATCCAGGGCTGGATAAGACGTGGGAAGACCTCCCTCTTTCTCTCACAGTGCAGACTGAGCAAAGTCCTGAGATTTCAGGCCACTAGCCAGAATTCCTAGGGAGAAAGGACATATTACCTCATTCCCATTACCCGGGAGGAAAAATACAAGTTAACTTCCAACCTGAGTCAGTCTCCAGTGTCTTCAAACCCAAGGACAAGACACTGAGTGCGGGGCACCTCTCTTTTGGTCCCTTACAATCCACTCCCACCTCCACCCTGGGCGGCATGCCTCCTCTCTTCAAAACCTTTTGGACTGTGTGCCTCATACCTTCAAAACCATTTTGGGACAGAGACTTGAGCTTGACAGATTTGGAGGCCTCTGCTCCCCTGCGGGTAGGTAGGTGTGTTGGTGTGTCCTCCCCTCAGCATCGTCCCCGGTGACCTACCCCCCTGCTCCGCATTCCTCCAGCTCAGGATGTAGCCTCACCACAAAAACAGACCCATGGCCTCCAATCCCTGGAAGCCTTAGCCATCAACAGAACAGGATGGTTTCCTAGCCCACAGGTCAACTCCAAGCCCTTTAGTATCTGGGGACTCTGTCCAAGGCTTCCCTCAAGGGTGTGGAAAGTCCTGAAATGTGGATCAGTGCAATTACCACTGAGGGTTGGGAGGGGGAACAAGAATCTAGTACGTGTGTGTGTGTACACACACACACACACACACACACACACACACACACACATACAAGCATACAGAGAGAGAGAGAGAGAAAGAGAGGAAAAAAATTCAAGGAAAAGACATGAGAGTCAAAGATCATGATACTAGCGAGAGTTGGGAAACAGGTGGTATTGGGAATGTCATGGTACCAGCTGAAATGGGGGGGGGAGGGGGGTGGCCCAAGGCCAAAGCTGAAGAATCTCAAGATCCTGGAAGAGGTTGGAAACAGCAGCAGCATCGGCGCAGTTACTATTTATTAAGCACTTTGTGGACAGTATTGTCAGTCCTTACAACAACCTTGAAAAGCAAGTATTGCCATCTCGATTGACAGGAGCAGCCACTGAGACTCTGGGGGCTTCGGGAACTTGACCGAGATCACACAGAGTAAGAAGAGCCAGAATCCACGGCCTGACCCATCTGGGTCTGAGCCTGGGCTCATGCTTCTAAGAGAGAAAGCCCTAGGACACTCACATGATTTATCTAGGTCTCAGTCTCCTGCAAAGTGTCCTCAGTGACCTGTCAGGGTCCTTCAACTCCAGCATTCTACGAGTTTATAGGACTTCCCAGAGGGACAGTAAACGTAGCGGACAGACGCATTCTCCTTCCTGGGGTGCCTGGGGTGGCACTGTGGCTCTCACCTCCCCCATTCTTGTAGCAGAGATAGGGAAACCTCCAGACGTTGCCTAAGCCAATGATCTCTCCTGCCACTGACAGCACAAACTCCATCTTGTTGTTCCAGTGCTCCCGCTCCAAGGTACCATCTTCCTCCACCTTCTCCATGACTGGACACACTGGTTTTGTCTCTCCATTACTGGTTGTTCCTGAGACCCTGTTATCCATCCCACCTGGAAAACAAGTGGAGTGCTCTGTCACTGGTAGGAATCCCACAGAGAAAGCCTCCTCCCTTCAGAAATCTCCCAAGGGAATAAATTCCCTGGAAAAGGGTGAGTTCTCTAGCCTCTAACCTGTTGCTCCTTAGCGCCCCTCACTGACAGAGCCTGGGAGCAGATTCTGGGACTGTCCCCTTCACATTTAAAAAGAACGCATCAACATCGACAGGTAGAGTTTTGCTTCCATGAATTCTCTGAATGCTCATGATCTGTGGCTTTCTGCGCTTTCCCTTTCTCACAACCAGCTCTGCCACATTAAAACGCAATTCAATCTCGTTATAGGCTGGGACCGCCAAGAGGATGACAGTTGACATATATTCTCAAAGCCACTGATGTCCCTTGCAGAAATTACCCTAAAGAACTAACTGTGACCGTGGGGAAAGAGCTGATAGTAAGGACATTGATTGCTCATAACAGCAACAAAAAAAAAAAAGAAAGAATACACATGGTACTAACGGAAGATGGTTTATTATGTTATGGTAGCTATATTAGGAGCTTATTTACAACAAAGCCAAGTGCACACCTTTAATCCCAGCACTCAGGAGGCAGAGGCAGATCTCTGTGAGTTCGAGGCCAGCCTGGTCTACAAAGAGAGTTCCAGGTCAGCCAGGGTTACACAGAAAAAAAAAAAAAAAAAAAAACCTGTCTCAAAACAAAACAAAACAGAACAAAAAAACTATTACAGACAGACATATATTGAAACAAAAGGGTGTTCATGCTACAGCAAGTGGGATTAGTTTATACAAAATGGTTAGGCTTGACAGACACTTACAGAATATTTACATGCATTGAAACACTGGGACCTACACTTCTTTCTTAGTGACAGCATCATAGGAATGTATTCCTTATCTGTCTCTTTGCCATTTTGATCAAAGGAATGTCTTCTGGGGGTTGTTGAATGGGACCAGTAACTGAGCTGGGTGAACTCAGCTGTCCAGGATTCGTTCCTCCCTCCTCTGTTTCTTGCTCTTCCTCCCTGCTCCCTCCATCATTGTCCCCCTCTCCCTTCCCCCGTCTCCCTTCCCCCTCTTCCCTTCTTCCCTCTGTCCCTTGCTGCCTTCCTCACTTTGGTGATAACAGCATCAGAATCCATCACAACAGAGATGACGACACGAAGAGGAAGCCCTGGCTCTCAACTTCTGGCTTTCAGAAACGCCCCATTCTAGACTGATACTGGCAATAAATGTCATGAGCTACTCTGGACCATGCATTTACACAGATTCATCTGACTCCCACACCAACCCTGCTGTTGCTGAGGAGATGACTACGGAAAATATCTCCAGCCGCTGCTCACTAGGTCAAGCCACTGTTGCCGTCTAGGCAGTAAATTGTGTGGAGCCTTGAAGCCACTCTGAACTCCTCCAGGTATGTCAATTCATCTACGCTGGCTGCCTCGGTTTATCGGCATATTTAACGTTACTGTTTCTAACGACACCCTTCTTGTTTTATTCAGTGGCCCCTTTTGTTTTGTTTTTTTTGTGGTTATTTTGTGGTTGTTGTTTGTTTTGAGACAAGGTCTAAGGCCCAATTTGCCCATGGACTCCGTATATAAGATGAACTCAAGGCGATTCCCCTGCCTCAGCTTCCTGAATGGTCAGATTATGTATGGGAGGCACCGTGACTGATTTAGAGTGGCTCCTTTTTAGAGAAGTAAGGCGGTGGGCTTTCTCTGAACCCCAAAACAAGTCCAGGTTAATGGAACCCCTCAAGACCACAGGCTTTCCTGAGGTCTGCCTCCAACCCTAGGGGCCAGAAATGGCAGGGCGTGGAAAGCACCTCTGATTATTTGACAAGCTGGGGAGTGGGGTCCAAAATTAGCTGAGGGCGAGAAGGAGAAACTCCAGCAATGGGGGGGGGGGGGATTTCTAGGCCGATTGAACTGGTCTTCTTGGCCTCGTACTGATCCTGTCCTCCCTTCCTAACCACCTCAGAGATGTCATCCACTGAGGTAAAGCCATCCCAGTTGGCCTCTTCCCCCTCCCAGCAATCAAGCAGTCGCTTTCTCCCTCAGCTCCATGCTTCTCAGGGGCAGTTGAAAGAGGAGCACGGGCTGTGGATTCAGGCAAGCCGGGTTCAGACAGTAGCCATTCCTACCTAACACCCTTGCCTGGCTCGGGGTTAATGAATAACCCAGTCTTAGTTTGCTCATCTGTGAAAGTGGGGATGATGGCATAGACTCAGCGGTGAGGCTTGAGCGGGAGATGTGTCAGATCTCCATGACTTAAACTCAATGATTTTTTTTCCTCTCCAATTAGGATACTCTATCCCCTACTCCCGTTGCCCCTTAAGTCATGAGCCACGCCTTTCAGAAAGTCAAGAGAATAACACAAAACTGCTTCAAGCACCTGCACACCCAAAAGCCAACGGCGCTGTCCAGGGGACATCAAAAGCCTAAGTCTGTGGAGCCCACCAACCTACATTCTGAGGCCCAGAAACAGGGGGAAGAGAGAGAGAGAGAGAGAGAGAGAGAGAGAGAGAGAGGGAGAGAGAGCAGAGAATATTCCGAACCTTGGTGAAGTTTCTGCTTGAGGTCCTGTCGGAGAATTCTCAAGGGGGCCAGGGCAAGGGGCTGGCTATTTAAAGCATGGCTGGAGACCGCCCCGTGGCGCTTGTAATCCTAAACTTGACCCGGCCCACATTCCGCCTCCTGCCTTCCCCCTCCCATGTTCTCCCCTCCCCTCAGCCACCAGACAATGTGCACATGAGTGAATCTCTGGCCTGGGGACTGTGTGTACACCCTGGCAGTCCAGCCAGTTGCTTGTGATTTTACTACAGCAATGCTGTCCCCACATAGCTTGCATGCCCTTCCCTTACTGACACTCTGAGATCTCCCTAAAGGGATAAACCAGTTACCCCATCTCCCCACAACTCAGAGGCTCCTGGGGATCAATCAGTATTAGGTGCTTATTTGATGGGGTGCCATGCTGATTAATTTAAAGGAATACCATTCCTAACTGGTTGCAAAAGGCATTCTGGAAGGAACAATGATTTGGGAGAAAAAAAAAAAACATCAAGATTACTGCACTGTGAAAAGTCAATAAAACTTCCAACATGCACACACACACACACACACACACACACATACACATATGTGCATACAGAATGTTGAAAAGTTTTTAAAAAGGTTCACGAGTTAATAGTGGTTGCAGTGAGAATAGAACTGGGTTAGGAAACAGTAGTAAATGAGATTTTTCTCTTCTTTTTAAAGCTCCAGTATGGTTTGAATTCTTTGACCATGTGCTAGAACTTTTTTTTTTTTTTTTAGCTGCAATCAATGAAATGCCAAGGTTTAAAACAAAGTCGTCAGGGAGGATTTGGCAATGTGAAGCAGACAGCTAGCCATAGGGACTTTCTTTCCAGGCAGGGATGACCCAGGGAGGTGACCGGCTGTCCCTTCAGCTGTGAGATGCAAGGCTGGAGCAGAGTCTCGGGCCCACCAGCTGCTCCATGGCAGTGCAGCGGGGAAAATGCATAAGCTTTGGTGCCAGGCAGAACAGAGGCCAAGCACTGCATCTGTCGCTTTGGAGCCTGGAGTTTTGAGCAAAGCATTCAACTCCTGAGACTCTCGGTTGCCTACCTTGGGAAACTGTGTGAGACCTCAGGAGAAAGTGGAACTGATAAGGTAGCAAGCCCACCAACAATCACCGACGCTGCTATTGGTCCTTAAAGAATTATTCGCAATTCATGAGCTTCATGAAGATCACTCTTTTTCTATTTTGATTTATGTATGTGTGTATATGTCTGTGTATTTGTGTACATGCATGTGGGTGTACTCAGAGGGCAGGA
This sequence comes from Psammomys obesus, assembly GCF_907164565.1. Classification (NCBI taxonomy): domain Eukaryota; kingdom Metazoa; phylum Chordata; class Mammalia; order Rodentia; family Muridae; genus Psammomys; species Psammomys obesus. The sequence continues at coordinate 6,081,916 of NW_026588368.1, read as the reverse complement.
GAGGGTTCAGACCCCCCGGAGCTAGACTTACAAGCAGATGTGGGTCCACTGGTAAGAGTGCTAGGACTCGAACTCTGGTCCTCTGAAAGGGCAGCTAGTGTTCCTAACCACTTAGCCATATCTCCAGCTCCTGGGGATTATTCTTACGTCTCATCAGCCCCTTTAGTCTTTCCTCTCTAACCGTACATCTGTCTCAGCTTATGGTGTAAAGAAAAAGATTAGAAGGGTTCTCAAAAGAGAGGATGCAAATTTGTGCTAAAAGCCCAAAGCAACACGGTTGATTTCCTAGCCTTGCCCGAAGCAGTACTAACCGACCTACCAAGCATTATGAATGTTGATATTTGTACTCTAAAATAACCAGGTAGCTGGAGTTCATTTGAAACTCAAATCAATTCCCTAAGAAGCTCGGGCACCACATAGCCTTCAGCAGTTCTCTGAACCCTCACAAAAGCAACAGTAGGATTGTGTTTGCAGGAAACACTTCCGGAGATCAGAGCATTCTTGGTGTCATCTTCTGTTGCTCTGACACAAGAGAGTGTTGATTCTTCAGTTTTTATATAACTGCTGCTACACTGCCTTTTTGATTGCTCTTTTATTCCTTTCCAAATGCTTGTGATTCCCAGTTCCTTTCATTTCTATGCTGTCATCTGTTTCCTCTGCTTGGCCAAGTAATGGAGCAGTTTGAGAATTCAGATGGCCTGTCCTGGAGTGTCACACCAATCACACAGGACAACCCCTGGGTATCCAGGGACAAGACCAAGGATCAGGCACTATCAGAATCGGTGTTTATGAGTTCTTACTCAACACTGAACGTGAAGCTTCCTGACACAGGATTGGATGAAGCAAAATGAGCTCATGAAAAAGCACAAGTAGTGTGGTGTCGGTGGTGACGTTTACTATTGATTTATCTTTTAGTTAAACAGTGTTTTATCCTAAACCAGCTGCATACCCAAATCCCCACACAGAGACTAGGATGTATTTAGTTAACCTAGGGCACAGTGCTGGGCAATAAATAGTTACTCCATCCTAAACCTCCAAGCCTGCATAGTTTCCTCCCATCCAGATTTCCCACATTATACTTGCTTTTAGTCATATCTTAGGTCCGGTTCATCTTTCCTTGTGGTTCTAAGTCCTCTCCTGCTGATTTCTCCTCTCCCATTTCTCCCACTCCTTTCTTTCTCCTCCCCTCTGGACCAGGATGTCCACCCTATTCTCTCCATCGCACAGCATTGGCTGGTTGTTTCATTGGCAATACAGAGAACAAATGGTGGCATGTTTACACAAACTTGAGACAGGTGATGCTTAGAATAAGCATCACAATGCAATGTCCAGATGGAAACCAGATAGTGGGGTAGAGAAATCAGCATTTGAATGAACAAGGGTAAATTGTCTACACTCCACAAGAACATTATGCCAACAGTAGTGGATTGGTACCAAGTTGACTCTGGGCATGTTCAAATGCCAATGTGTCACAATGGATTTTCCCAGGTAGTTTCTGTTCCCTTTAAGAGCAGAACAAGGGAAGAATCTTCAAAGGAGCGTGGCCTGTTTCCAACCTCTCTGAGCCTAGTGATTTCAGCAGGAGAGTACGCAGAGGAAGTTCAGACCTCCCCTGCTCACTTAAGGGCAGCCTGAGCCCTTTTCAACTATGACACTAATGGAAAGAAAGGAACAAGTAAACTTACTTGAACAAGACATGATGACAGCTTTCTGGGATGGTAAAAGTCCAAGGATCAAAATAAAAAATGGTAACAGTATGTTATGACCAAAGACTAAAATTCATTCACATTTGCAGTAATAAGAATAATAAAGTAATCGAGTGAATGGGGAAAAAAAATACACCTTTTCCCTAAAATAGAATTCCAGTTAGTAAATACAGAAGGAAAGACAGAAATAGGAAATCACCAGTGTGTAGACATCTTTAATAACCACTGCACCTGTTAAATCTTTGAATAACAGATTGAGGAAGAACTGAATTTTCATACTTTCTAATTATCTTCCCCCAAATATTTATTCCCTACAAAAGGTAAGACGCTAACTTCATGGTAGAAGGCCAGAAAGAATAGCTTAGTGGCCAAGTACTGCATCCTCAGTCAGAGAACATTATTCACATCCTGAAATATATTCTATGGATCAACTAAAGCAGGCACAATACACTGGTGTTCTTGCCAATAATTCTCTCTGATCAAGAGAAAGCCAACCACAGGCCCCCGGCAAAGGACATTCGACAAACAACTGCTCTTTATCCTGTTGTGTCTGTGATGATTAATGTTGTTGACTGTCGACTTGACAGGCATCCCTGGGAGAAATTATCTAGATTACATTAACTGGTGTCTTAGTTAGGGTTTCCATAGCTGGGAAGAGACACCATGACCAAGGCAACTCTTATAAAGGACAACATGTAATTGGAGCTGGCTTACAGTGTCTGAGGTTTAGCCCATTATCGTCAAGGCGGGAAGCATAGCAGCACACAGACTGACACAGTGCTGGAGGGGAGCCAAGAATTCTACATCTTGATCCAGGGGCAGCCAGGAGGAGACTCTCATTCCACGCTGGCCGAGGTGTGAGCATAGGAAATACCTCAATGCCCACTCCCACGGTGACACACTTCCTCCAACGAGGCCACACCTACTCCAATAAAGCCACATCTCCTAACAGAGCCATGCCTTCAAACACAAGAGTCTACAGGGGGCGGGGGGGGGGGGGCAAACCTATTCAAACCAACACAACTGGGGTAGGAAAACCAACCCTGAATGTAGGCTGGAATCCTGGGCTGAATGAAAAGGAGAGAGTAGGCTGAGCACCCTCATTTACCTCCGTTCTGCTTCTGAATGCCTCAAGCCCCTGGCCATCTTGACTTTCTCGAGTGGTAGACTGTCTCCTCAAACCGAGTTAAAACAAACCTTTCCTTGGGTTGCTTCTGCATTTTGTCACAGCACCTAGACAAGTAATTAATGCAGTGTTCGGATCATGGAGGGTAAGAAAAGATGCATGGACAAGTTTAGGATACAGGAGACTAAAGAAAAACGAAAGCTAAATGCATCCTGGGATCTTGAATTGGAGTGTAAAAAGGGTCGTCACCATGAAAATCACCGGAATGTAAATAAGATCATTATCCTAATAACACTTACCAATATCAGTCTTCCATTTATGACAGTTGAATGATAATTGTCTAAGATGCTAGTATTAGCAGACACTGAGCACAAGGCATATGAAAACTTTTTTTTTTGCAACTTTTAAGTCTCAAGTTAGTTTAAAATTTCAAGAATGTGAGTTAAGATTGTTTCACTCCTCTGCTACAGCAGTCCCAGAGAGTAACCGAAGTGAAGAACTCTGAAATATTACACACAGAACCCACAGGTACCACTGAAAACCCTGATGATTTTTCTATGTGTTGTGTTTGATCCTAGATGGGAACTAGGTTGCCTAAGTTCTGTAAACACAAGGGGTCAAAGGATCAGATTTTTATGTTAAATATGTTAATACCATGAATTGTCACCACTGCTGTTTACAGAGTAATTCCAACGCCGAGGGCACTGTGTCACGTGACACAAGGTGCGGTTAGACTGTGCTGGGTCTGCAATCACCTGGCAGGCAGTGATACCCGTAGGTGAACAAGCTGCGCTTCAGGCTTCTCTGCAGTGACAGAGGATGAGCATAAAACATGGCGTCAGTCAATTCTCTCACCATGAGAGCTTTCTCTCTTCACACAGAAGTTACTGTTAGGACCAAGCTAGGCATGCTTTATGATGACTTAATGAGCCCGGGAATTGAGTGACACACTCAGTCCAGGTCACATAGCTAGAGAATGATAACAGGCAAGATTTGAACCCAGGTTTGCGGATCTAATGACCATTATTTATAACCATTATGCCATGCTTTTCTATGATGTTAAAGGAGAAAAAAAAAAAAAAAGGCTAAATCCCAAGCTTCTGTTTACTTTTGAAAAGAGGTGAGTAGATAATTGCCAAGGAAATGTTCCTGGGCCTGGAGAGGTGGCTTAATGGTTAAGTGCACTCGTCGCTCTTCCAGAAGTCTGAGGTTCGGTTCCCAGCACCCACCTCGGGCAGCTCTCGGTTCAAGGGGAGACACCTCCTTCTGGCCTCAGGACATTGTTCATGACATGTACACACACGTGTGTAAACAAAATGGGCTCCAAAAAAAGAAGAAATAAAAATGTTCGCTTTGCTGGAAATCTGGAAATTTCGCTCAGACTTGAAGAATGGTTTTAAAACCTCATTAGAGGGCTCGCAAGATGGCTTAGTGAGTAACAGAGCTGCCAACCTTGACCACCCCAATTCAGTTCTTGGAAGCCACATGGTGGAAGGAGAGAAATTAGTCCCACGAGTTGTTCTCTGACCTCTACTGTTCTGGCACACACACACACACACACACACACACACACCACATAGATAGATAGATAGATAGATAGATAGATAGATAGATAGATAGATAGATAGATAGATAGATAGATAGATAGATAGATAAATGAGTGAATAAGGTGAGTTATTCTCTGACCTCCACACTCCTGTTTGGCACACGCGCACACGCACGCACACACGCGCACACACACACACACACAGAGAGATAAATAAATAAACACAAACATGCATACCTACATACATTTTAATAGTTTAAATCTCATTAGAAATCGCTCTGCTGCCCATGTATTCTGCAATCCCCTCCTAGCATGCCGCCTTCCCCTAGCGAAGGAGGAAGGCTATACATTTCTCTCTCACCTCCAGAAGAGCAACTGTATTTTCCAGTTGCACCGCGGTCTTCTCGTCCCTGGTTCTTCCCTGATACTCAGGGTACCTGCAGGCTTGCAAAGATTCACAACCAGCCTGAGAGGGAAACCGTTGCCTGGTTTAACGCCGTTGCACAGCCTCTATACCCTGACACCAATGAGCCATGGGAAGGGACTAGGGCAGAGTGACAATATTTAGAAGGCAGCATCAACCACTGGACAGCCTTTGATCCTAAGCACTTTAAAACGGCACCACGGGAGCTGTCATGGTGAGAGAATTCACCGACGCCATGTTGTATGCTCATCCTCTGTCGCTGCAAAGCCTGAAGCGCAGCTTGTTCACCTACCGGTATCACTGCCTGCCAGGTGATTGCAGACCCAACACAGTCTAACCGCACCTTGTGTCCTACTCTTGTTTAGGGAGACAAGGACAGGCAAGAGCAATGCACTCACGTTCCTCTCTGGTTCCCTTTCCTCTAGACCTAGGAGAATGGTCAGCAGGCTGGGAGGAAACAGCGGGGATTTATCACAGGACGGGCTTATGTGGGGAGACCCTGAGGAGGGGCCAGGAAGCAGAGCTTTGCCCTGAGTGAAGGTGGCTGACAAGCAGCGCTGGTTGTAGCTGGAGTTTCTTAGTGGATCTTATGGGAGGAAGAAGGAAGGAGGATGAAGACGTGATTAGGAAGAAGCAGCAGTCACTTATGCTGGTAGTGTGTGTGTGCGTGTGTGTGTGCATGTGTGTGTGTTTCAGACAATGTTCACACTTGCCACTGTTCACTCATGGTCGTAGAATGGCCTTGCTTGTGTCTTGATCCCTCCTGATTGCAAAATGTAAGATGGTTTATGTTCGGTAGACTAGCAGGCCCAGCTATGTCCAGCCAGCTCCTGGCACCATCACGGCCTTAACAGTGTTAGTCTAATTCCCAGCTGACTGGGGCTTCCTTTCTCTCATGACTCACCGAGAAAAGCCCCTCAGTTGGGCCTCTGAGGGGAGGAAGAACCTATGATGTGAGAGGCCATGGACACTGGTGCTCACCTCTTGCCCCTCTCTTCTCTACTCAGGCTAAGCTCTCTCTCTCTCTCTCTCTCACTCTCCTGTCTCACATACCCTTCTTCCTTAATTAAAACACAACAACAACAAAATTCTAGTCCAGACTAAGATTATTAGTCCATTTCCTCCTAATTCTTCCATAAAATCAAATGTCTTTACTTTTCAAAGTCATGTCACGAAGTGTTCACTAGGCGTCTGGACGAAGCCCTGTTTCCTTCTGTTACCTAGAAAGCCCCCACGAGATCCTACAAGCTTGGCCTTAGCTCGTGTCGCTGGACCTTTCGCAGCCTCCCCTATCCCTGGTTCCAGCCATGAGCCAAGCACAGGAAGCCGGCCGCAGTCACCCCTCCAACCTTGACCTCCCTCTAGTACCCACTTCTCCTCTCTCCCCCCCTCCAGGGTAAACATAGGGCTATTTACATATACATAAACCTGCTAAGTCCATTTGGTGCTGTTCGTTCGTGTGTACTTGTGTTTAGAGTTAGCCATTAGGGATTGGATAACCTATCGGGAAGCTCATGCCTAGAGATGATTCTCCCTTCCCGTGGCCATAGCTGCCTGCAGTGGCCTTGGCTTGTGAACTCTTTAAGGGGGGAAAAAAAGGCACTATAGAACTGAACACACAGTAGGTGCTCAATACAGACCTGTTGATGGACATGAGGCTTTCACCTGGAGTTAGCACGTTGATATGTATTCTGGGAGAGGAGGGGGTGAAGCCGAGCATGCATTTCTTCCCAGCGTGCATACCTACCTCTCCAGTGTATTAAGGACCAACACGTTGGTGCTGTCACCTGCAATGCCCTTCAGAGGAGGTCAGAGGAGGGGTCACCCAGCAAAGCAGCAGACTCTGGCCTTCCCTTGGAGTGTGATGCTACAGAACAGGGCATCAGACCCGCTCAGAAAGCCTGAAAAAAATGTCTCTCCACCTACACAGTATATGCAAGCAGCACAGGACTATACAGTTTAGACCACAACTCAACGGTTCTATTCAGCATCCGGAGGGTGAGACCCAGGGAGACATCTTTTTAAGGTGTCACAAATGATCCCAATGTATAACCCAGCCTGAGGATCACCGCCCCCAAAGAATGTCAGCACCTCAGACCCCGGCCTCTGGAGGACTCAAGACTCAGCCAGGCACCCACACCCTCTCCAAGTTAGGTCGCACGACACTCAGCAACTGCTGCCGTTTGGATCTTGAATGTCCTCCAAAGCCCGTGTGTTGACAGCTTGATTCCCACTCTGGCAATACTGGGAGGTGATGGAGCTCAGTCAGAGGGAGTTAGGTCACTGGAGGCCATCCTCCTTAGCATCCCCATCCTTCTTTCTCTTTGCTTCCAGGCTGACACAGGTGGGCAAGCTGCACCTCAGGGTGATTCCTCCCAGAATGCACTGTTTCACCACAGGCTCAGAGCAATAGGGCCAAAGGATCATGCACTGGAATCCCTGAAACTGTGAGCCAAAGTCAACCTTTCTGCTTTTAAAGTTGTTTACCTCAGGTGTTTCATTACAGTGACAGAAAGCTAGCTGACTATTTCCCAAACAACATAATCCTCAGCAATTTAAAAAGTTTTAATTGTTACCCGTTGCCCATCAGTTCTCAACCTTGTCTACCCATCAGAATCTCCTGGGCAGTGTTAAAACACTGTTGATATTTGCACTCCCAAAGAATCTGGCGTAATTATATATTGCAGCTTGATTTTAAAAACAAAACAAAATACCCTGCTCTCTCTAATGGACAGCTCAGCTTAAAAACCTCTGCAGCCCAAATCTTGCTGCTGTTAGCTGATTTCTCCTTCTGTGCACAGGGGGGTGTTTTACAGTTGGCTTCATTTTCAAAGCCACCTCAGCCACGGCTCCTCCAAGATAAATAATCCCACATCCTTTCTCCTATCCTAAGCACTCTTTCTGCCCTCCTCCCCCCACCCCCCCACCCCCCGCTGTTTCCACTGCTTGTCTCTGGATGCTCTCCAGGGTTCTAACATCCCTGTCACCCTCTGGCCTCTAAAACCTCCTCTCAAGCTGCTTCATGCCACATTCTCATGGCCAGGTTAGAGGCAACTGCATTCACGGTTCCTGTCAGTCAAGAGGGTCAGCATGCCAAGGCGAGTATAGTGGCACATGCTTGTAATCCCAGCCATGAGGTGGCTGAAACAGGAGGGATTATGAGTTCCTGGCCAGCCTGGGCTGTTCACTTTGAGCCTGTCCCAATTAAACACACACACACACACACACACACACACACACACACACACGGCTAAGCTGTGGTGGTGCACGCCTTCAATCTCAGCACTTAGAAAGGCAAAGGCAAGTGGATCTCTGTCTGCAATTCAGGGCCAGCCTGGTGTACAGAGTGAGTTTCAGGACAGCCAGGGCTACACAGAGAAAGCCTGTCTCAAAAAAAAAAAAAAAAAAATTTTTTTAAAAAAAAGGAGAAAGAAAAAGTGATGAGCCCATCAAACAAGAGAACTCTACCTACATAACAGTAGACTAAGAAAGGCCAGGGATAGCCCAATAGCTTGACTGCTAGACTAGGGTAGACCCACTGGAATAGCATTGTACAGGAGAGCCAATGCAGGGGAATAAAAGAGTGAAAAGACAAGGCACAGGTTAGAATGAAATAAAATTAAAGGAGTAAGAGGCTAGGGGCTGGAGAGGTGGCTCAGTGGTTAAGAATGCTGACTGTTCCTTCAGAGGACCCGGGTTCAACTCCCAGCAACGACATGCAGGCGAAACACCAATGTATAGAAAATAGGAATAAATAAATTATTTTAAAACAATAAGAGGCTAACCTGGGAGGCAAAGATGACAGCAAGCCTCGTCCTGGATGCAACCCTGTGTGTATCCACTGGGATCCATCCCAGGCCTATCTCTCTCACCTGTAAAGGAGACAGTAAGACTGCGTTCCCTCTAGGTTAGACTTCAGCTGAATCCTCCCAAGCTCGGACAGAGAAGGGTTAGCTGGTGCGACCAATCCTTCCCACACTTTCTCCCAGCAGTACCGGCCATCCCGAGAGGCATTATTTTCCCAATTCCAAACATCAATAATTACCGTCTAAACACCGCCAAAGCTTCTTGAAGACACTAAAACGCCGTCACGTGATGAGATGAAAAGTCTAGGAGCATGCCTGTGGCTCGGCAGAGAGCTGGGTGCTGGAATAAATTAAAGAGATCTCCCTGGAGGCCAAATACAATGGCCGTCCCTCCCCACACTCAGGACTGTGGAACGCCATCAATTTTAGCAGTTTTTTTTTTTTTTTTAATAGTGCAGTGTTGCGCTCATTCACATGCCTTCTTTTATTTTAGGCTTCAATAAAAACGTAGGACTGGCAGCCACCTGCCTGCCTCTGCCTCCCAGAGCGCTGGGATTAAAGGGGTGTGGCACCATGCCCTTGGAGAAACTGGTTTGTTTTGGTTTGGTTTGGTTTGGTGCCTGGTTTTTAATTCTTAGCCTCCCACTCCTGTGCCTGATTTTTAATCCTTAGGTGTGTGCTCTTGTCCATAATGAGAGTGTCTGTTAGTTACCTGACTTCAGGGTCTACTAAATCTTGTTCTGTCACTGAACTCACCTTCTCAAGGCTAATGCTTGCCCGGTCTTCAATTTACTTCTTTCTGCTCTGGCTGTTTCTACCGGTTCTAGCACTAAGCCCAGCTCCATTCTGTAGACAACTCAGCGACGCCGTTGCTCCTCAGCGAAGGGATGACATGAAAAGAAAAAAGAAAGAGAGCAGCAGGCATCTCTATTTGTTTCGTTCTAGCTTTCTTCTACAACCGTCTATTTTCAGCCATGAACATGTCCTAATATTATCTTCTGTCTATGGTTCTGTCCCTTCATCTTGAGCTTAGTAAACAGAATTCTGTTTCATAGCTTGATACCTTTAAAAATAAACTTAAGTGTGTTGCTTTAAAATTTACTACACGATGCCATGGGATATATGTGTGACTATAGTGAGATGGTTACTACAGTGGAGATTAATGTCCCTATCAGCTCACATTTTTATATTTGTATGTCATAAGATGTCCTCCTTTAAAAAAAAAAAAAATTGTTCCTCTCTTCTGTAGAGGAAGCAGGTGCGACATTGGAAAACACAGAAAATAAATAAATACCTTGGATTTAGAGTTCTGGTGAGCCCAGCGCATCGCTCCTTCCTCTGGGTGGTCCGTTTGCATCTTCCAGAGCCTCGGCACCTCCCACACAGCGGCAGCAGCCTCCCACATGAGACACGTATTGCTCAGCAGACAAATACTTACCGTACAATGGTGGCTTGGTTAGTCACAGTGGAAACAGACACAACGAATGTGGGTGACCTACACATACCATTTCCCAGACACATTTTTCATGCGGGTATTAGGGATCTTTCGTGGATGGACTGGATGCTTTCCCATTGGTGACAGAAGCAGGGAAAGGCTGCTGTGTTGGACGCCTCAAGTCTTGGGAATAAGATCTAAGACATGACTTAGGAGATGGGTAGTAATTCACAGATTTAGCGAGGGTAAGGTATTAGACATAAACCCACACGAGAGAGAGAGAGAGAGAGAGA
>NW_026588368.1:6023662-6071570 GCF_907164565.1 Psammomys obesus | reverse complement strand
TTTTTTTTTTTTTGATAAGCGAACTTATGAAGAGATATTTTCACATGCTTTCTGGGCCTTGTTGTATTTGAAATAAGCATAGTTTGTCAGTGTTAAAAATAAGCTAATTTTGCCATTGGGATAACGGCTAAGAAATAATACATTGTTGTAGATAATTCTATAGAATTAGATGAAATCATAACCACACCTACATACCTTAGTGAGATGTCAAGGTTCCCTGTTGTGGCTTCTTAGTTTGGAACTAAACTTGGAAGGAAACTCAAGAGCCATTTTGTTGGCGTTTAAGAGAAGAAAGAAGACAAGGCAGAGAGGCCAAAAGTGTTATCAGGCCTGTGTTCGGGGGCATGCGATGTTGGAGGCAGTTGCTGCTCAAGCTGCAGAACCGTTAGCAGCCCTGACAGGCAGCCACTGAGCCAGTCTGTGAGTATCCATCTGACAGACCTCTGGGTCCCAAACTTCTCATCTGGGGAAATGTGACTCACGTCAAAGGGTATTGGCGGCCAAGCAGCCTTCTCCCCATCCCTTCCCTGCCTCCTGCCTGGGAACCAGAGACTTTTGAGAAGCTCGTGTCATAAAACCCCAAAGTCGACGGCCCATAGGTCCCACTGCCAGCGTTCAATGCCTTTCTAGTCCAGCGTTTCACACTCTTCCACATCCCTCCAAACCCAGCGCGGTCACGTTGCCACAGCAACAGCCCACTCTGCGGTACCGATGCCTACATTGCTCACCTTTCTGTCGCTGTGATAAAACACCGTGACCAGCTCAAACTAGGGAAGAAGGGAGTTTATTTCCTCTCTCAGCTCTTAGAAGCAAAGGTTAACTTCGGTTTTCAGACAAACAAAGCAAGATCAGGTCAGAAGAACTGTTGCTGTGGCTTCAGGGTGTGGCCAAACACAAACTGGGCTAGCAAGCACCCCTGGCCAGGATGAGCCCTGTCTTTTCCCCTAAGGTAGACAGTGTCTGCATCTCATCCCACTCGTGGGAGGTCGGCTCCCAGAGCTGACGTGCTATTGAGTCCTCTGCAGCAGCGGGCACACGCTCTTAAGCCCTGGGCCGTCTCCTCAGGCTCCCAGTTTTGCACACATGTAGAATGAGAGAGCAACGGGGTCCTAAAAGCTTACACTAGGTTCCAGAGAGTTCTGTGGGGCCTGGTAATATGTAGCAAGGTTGGTTGCCTGCAGGGTGACCCTGGGGAGGCTGTGTACGGCCCTTGAAGGTGAAACAGAAGCTGTCATGGAGACGTCAGAGTGGTAGAGATACCAGGAACACGGGACATTTGTCAAGGATACCTGCAGACAATACATGGAACAGCCTATTAGAGAGCCTTGCGAGCTTCAGTTGGACTGTGGGAGCTGAGTTACCCAAGCCCGCTGGAATTCACATCATAACACTACATAATCCAGACACTAGGAGCATGGGGTCTGGCGTTTTTCCTAGCAGGTTTCGGTCTTATTCTGGCCCGATCTTTTCTCGCTATGCTCCATCCTTCCCTTTTGGAATGTTTACTGTACGCCATTGTATATTGGAATCTTTCTTTTTTTAATCTTTTTAATTTTACAGGAACTGGAAAGTAAAGACTGCCTGGAGTCTGGGTGGAGACGAGCCCCTTACTGAACTGTCCCTCGCTCCGTGGGAGCCCTCTCAAGCACTGTCCTAATTAACCTTTATTGGTGACAAGCCTCTAGGCTAGTGGCTCTCAGCCTTCCTAATGCTGCGACCCTTTAATACAGTTCCTCATGTTGTGGTGACCCCCCCTCCCCAACCATAAAGTTATTTCATTGCTACTTCATAGCTCTAATTTTGCTACTGTTATGAATCGCAGTGTAAAGCTGATATGCAGAATATCTTACATGTGACCCCGGGGGTGGAGGGAGTCAAAACCCACAGGTTGAGAACCACTGCTCAAGCCACACCTGAGAGATCGTCAGCTTTAGGTCTACACCTGGGCATGCCCATGAGGGATTTTCCTTATTAGGCTAATTGAAGCGGGAAGCACCCAATAATAAAAGCCCAGATATAAGGAGGTTGCAGGAGAATGCTTTTGCTTTTGGCCTACTTGGCTTAGCCTCTTACCTGGAAGTGCATCTACTCTTTTGCTGCTGCTGCTGCTGCTGCTGTCACTGCCGAAACCATCTTTGTTGACACTAAAACTCAGCTCCTTTAGCCTGCTCACCCGAGCTAAAGACAGGCAGCTCTTGAGGAATCCTTCAGCAGGAAGAGGCTCTGCTGAGGCTCCCAGCCTTGTGGCTAAGCACTAGCTCCCGGTCCTCAGCCTCTCAGTGTAAGGATGGCCATTGTCGGCCTATAATGCCCTTTTAATGTATATTCACCCCATCAGATCAGTTCCTCTAGAGAACCCTAACACAACCGTGAAACACTGAAGAAGACATTAAGTGTGTGAACGTATGAATTATGTCGTCTGTTAACGACAGGGTGTCGATACCGTGTCGATACCCTGTCGATACCCTGTCGATACCCATCCTGCTCACATCCCAGCCTGCCATAGCATCCTCTGGATTTCCTCTCACCACCCGCATCTGTTCTTCATCCAAAGTGGCCCCAGTGACTGTGAGCCTCCTCGGATCCCCACTGTCATTTCTTTCTCTAACCCTTTTCACCAGAAAACTAGTTCTGCATAAGCACTGCTTCCTTTTTTTTTTTTTTTTTTAAACCCCTCCAGTACTTCACTAGCCGTCTAGTTAAGTCCAAACCTCTCAGCCTACTTTGAGACCTTCCACCTCGCTCCTGGCCTCCACCCCTCAGCACTTGTTTCCCCTGCATGAGAAAGCCATGTTTTCAGACTTCCTTCAACCTTGAATACTGTCTTTTTCAGCCGCTTGAGGGAGTATGCCTTCCCTCTGAGCCCCTCCCATCAAAGGCCTACACCCCGCCCCACAGCAGAGGGGTTTCAGTTTCCATAGCACAAGCCCTCGGTATCTGTGGACTTCAATTGTATTTTACTAAACCACACCCTTCCCAGCTGCTCGCACTGTTCTGGGAAAAGCCTGACACTTCAGGTGAGGCCTAGCTGGAGGAAGTGGACGGAAGTGTGGCTTTGAAGGTCGTAAGGGGTTCCCGGTCCCTTTCTTTCCTCTCCCGCCCCCCCCCCCCGCTCCCCTTTCTTGCTCCCAAGTTCCCTCTCCTTCCCGTCCGCCACCGCGTGAGAAACCAACTTCCGATACACTTATCCCCTGAAACTGCCCGTCAGAATCCATCCTTCCCCTTTACGTTGTTCTCGCAGACATTCTGGTCACGACTAAGCGAAAGCGCACGGCTACCTCATAGAGACTGGATGACCGAGATATCTTTTCCAAGTAAACGTGGAAGAAGCTAAAGTCGGGGCTGAGGGGCTGGGGGGTGAGTCCGCTGTTTTCCAGAGCACCTGGGTTTGAGTCCCTGGACCCACTGTGGCAGCTCACAACCGGCTCTAATTCCAGTTCCAGAGGCTCTGATGCCCTCCTGTGGCCGCTGCAGGTACTTCACAAGGTAAAATGGCTTGTCATATACCAAGCATGACCACCCGAGTTTAAGCCTTGGCTGCCACAGTGGAATTAGAGAACTGACTTCCATATGCGTGCCGTGGCACGCACAGACAGACACACACATCTTTATTATCTAACTAATAATGATAATAGTCACAATAACATTTTTTAAGTTGAGCTGATGTTTAGCGAGTGCATGCCAGCATAGTCGCACTGTGTAACACTAAAATGCTTACCCCCCCGTCCCTTGTCACTCCGGCCCCTCCTCCTACCACTGATTCCTACCTGACAATGCCCGGGCCCTCAGTTTCCCGGCTGAGCGGGTCACCTCTCGTACTGAAGGCCACAGTCAGCAGCCTTCACTGGTGAAAGTGTCCTTTCCTATGTTAGGGTCATTGCTAGGGATTTTTAACAATTATATTCATGCATTTCCCACTGAAATAACAAAATACCTGAGGCAGAACAGTATTTAGTGACATTTATTTGACTCGGAATTTTGAAGGCTGGGGGATCCAACCAGCAACGGAACTGGCATCATGTTGCGGACCCCCAGGTTGCATCGTGTTAGGGTAGAGAAACAGAAAAGGAACTACGAGTGCACAGAAGAGAAGAGAGCCCCTAGACCAATTACCTCTCACTGGGCCCTCTCTTAAAACACCGTCATACTGAGGCCCAAGCCTTCTGCACGTGAGCTTTCAGGAGACAAACCACCTCCAAGTCTTGGCAATGACAACTCTGGCTTATAAATAAGGTTTAATTATGGGGTTTTAAATTATTATTCTCATTGAAAACGCAGCAGACGTGGGAATGAACGGGAGAGAAAACAAGAGTCTATCATTCCACGAAGGTGTGAGTACCTACATCAGGACTCAGTCTTCATGTAAACCAAGAGGTAAGCAGTTTCCCGCCTAGAAAGAAAAAAAAAAGTGTCAGCACAAAAGAAGAAAAAAAAAAAAAAAAAAGGAAGCATCCATAGTGAAACCATGATACACCATGCCATTCCCTCAGAGGGACAAATGGTGACCCGAGCGGATTCCCGAGCGGATTGCCATCTAATGAGACGGTGGAAAATTGTGGGACCACAAAAGAAATCTGTCTGTTTGCAAGTAGATTCAACCACACAGCCAGCTGGAATCAGTCGTCTGTGAATTGTGTGCAGCTTCTCTGTGTGCGCTGTGAGGGTACAGCCACATTAGGTGCAAGGGGAGCTGTGGTCCCTGGAGCCGAGGTGTCCTCACCCTTCACAGAGAGTCTGCCCGCTCCTGCTCTGAATCGAGGAGGCATCAGCCACAATCAGAGTGACAAAAGATCTGGCATCCAATGGAGATGCTTGAGGGGAACAAGAGCAAGCTGGCAGGTGGGTTGAAGGAGGTGTCCAAACACAATTGCATCAGTAGGTGCTTTACTTTTCAAGTGGTCAAGCCCGCCTCTGAGCAGAGAGCCGTCTCTGACCACCTTCTGTGTGTGCCATTGTTCCCAGAGCAGAAAAAAAACAGCTGGGAAAGCTTTACAAAGACTCTTCGGTCTATCCTATCTTCATCCAGGCTTTTTATGTTTCTATAGTGACTGGTTTTAAGAGGTTATTTGTTGGTTCTTACTAAATGCAAGCCACTGCTCGACATCAAAAGATGAAACGAGTGAGCCTTTCCCCCCCTCGAAGAGTACATAACGAAATGTGACAGAAAGTTACATAAGCGATCAATTAAGAGACCATCTTTGTTGTAGGGAGGCATGTGGGAAGCCCGATCTGTAAATACAGGCTTTGAACAGCGGGGAGAGGCCGTGAGCGACAAAACACGAGGCTGACTTTGCAACTAGGAGGAAGGCGACAGACACAGCATTTGAACTCCACTACGAATCCATAGGCATTGCCGAAATCTCGGTATCTCAGAAAATCTCAGAAAAGCATGGCGCAGTGGGACGGGCAGTTACAGGTGGAGCTGGCTAGGCCGTCTCCGGGCTGTCATCAGAAGGCAAGTAACACTGGAGCCAAAAATTCAGGGTGAGTGTGTCAGGAGCCCAGCCCGTCTCTTACCAGCGGTATCTGTGATTCCCATAGGTGCACTGGACATCCTCCCAGGTCACCTGCAAGTGTGTAAGAAAGAAGACAGCACCCACCTCAGTGTGCCTAAAAGGCAGGGCGCTGTCCTTTGTCCTCCTTCACCCCAGACAAGTCCATCCCTCTCTCTAAACCTGGTTATGCCTACCCAAGAGCTACAGCTCGGGCATTAAAGAAGTTTGCCACAGTGTCAGGGCCCTGGGCTTAGAGCGCCAGAAACCTGGGGCACTGCGCTGGCAGAGCACATACAGTTATAAACCAGGAGCGGCTTTCAAGGAGAAAAAAAAAAAAAAAAGACTTTGCGCCTCACTCCTTAAAAGCACCTTCGTTCAGGGTATGGACTGCAGAATTCAACGGGAGGACCCAGGTGTCCCCAAGCCCAGGATTTATTGGAGGCAGCTAGTTTATGACAAGCAGCTATGTGGGCTGATGTTTCTCACCCAACAAACATGGGAGTCGTTGAAGCAGAACCATTTTCCATCCACAGGATTCCGGATGTAGGCACAGTAATGACCAAAGTCAGCCATCCCGACATGGGCAACCACAGCAAAGAGTTCATAGTGCACTTCAGACTGTGGGGAGACAGACGCAGAGACACTGGCAAATGTGGCCTTTCCCACTTCAAGCCAACAAAGAAAAGACAGTCTTTTTGTTTTGTTTTGTTTTGTTTTGTTTTGTTTTGTTTTGTTTTGTCGTAGAATCTCCCAAGAAGCTTGGGACAACTGAATGAAACTTTCCTCTGATTAAATTTCCAACAAGCAGCTACCTTGATATTAGCCTCAGAGCAGACTCTGACTATTGAATACCGAAGTGTAGTTGGTTCTGAGAACCTGAAACTTTGCATTTACTCACGCGCCTCTAAGTATTCCATGTGTCATTTCAAATGGGAAGTGCCAGATTACAGATCCCTTTTCTCAGTGCTCTGAGGCATTTCCATAAAGCCCAATAGTAAAAAAAAAAAAAAAAAAAAAAAAAAAAAAAAAAAAAAAAAAAAAAAAGGAAAGAAAGAAAGAAAGAGAAAAAGGAAGCTTTCTGAATCTTTAAGAGCAGAGGCGAAGGCTGGCTGTGACACACCACAGCTTCAGAATGACATGGCCTTGATCATTAAAAAATGCTTAAGAAAGGAAGTCCGTCTTGGGCTGGCAAGACAGATCAACAGGTGAAGGCAACTGCCTCCAAGACTGTTGACCTGAGTCCAATCCTAGAGGTCCAGGTGGTTGAAGGAGAGAACTGACTGCCACCAATTGTCCTCTGACCCCACTCATGCCACACACACACACACAAACAAACAAATACGAGTTAATTATGTTTTAATTTTTAAAGAAGAACAAAAGCAGAACAAGGTCTTGGATGTGTGTGTGTGTGTGTGTGTATGTGTGTGTGTGTGTGCGCGCGCGCTTTCATAAATCATGCCAAGCTTCAGTTGTTTTGCCACTGTTGTTTATGCCAAAGATGGCCAACAAGGGCCCACGTCCCTGGATGAGAGCCTGACCCAGGAAGCTCACATTTGGCTCACATGGTGTTAGTTCAGGTTACCTCAGAGTCTGTTGAGCTATGGATCAAGCCTCTGGCCTGGACTTGATACGTATAGCTAGAGCGCTTATGAGCGAGTGGTGTCCAGCAGCTGATGGGGTTGGATGGCTACCTCAGAAAGCCACGGAGTCTGCCGAGATGAATGAAGGACAGAAGGTAAGGCTCACCTGCTCCTTGGTATCACCAACGTCCGTCTCAGTTGGCTGAACCTGACTGAAATCCAAGCTCTGGGGGAAATGTACTGAGTGGCAGATCTTTTCTGTCTGTGAGTTCCTGATGGAGAATCTCATGAGATGGATGGTCAGGGTTTGGGGCAAACGAGTCAGCTTCAGAACCTGAAAAGACAAAGTCAGTGTGAAGTCTTTGGGCACCAGGGGTGGGCAGGTTCAGAGAGGTGTCGAGGCTGGCAATGTGCCCTTTCCCACAGGGGAGATGGGGGCACCTTCAAGACTCACATGACTGACTGTCATCACCTTACATCTCTCTGCTTGGGCACGGCCCCTGTGACGTCTACTCTAGGACTTCAACCTAACCCTGAGAGAAAAACCCTACCCGCTGCTCCCTCTTCCCCCTCTTAACCCCAAAAGGTTCATCCTGTTCCTCTTAGTGATAAGATCTGAGATGCCAAGTCTGAAGTCATTCAGACGAGAAGCCCTAGGATCCCAGGCTCTGGCTGGACCCAGATTCCCAAGGTCAGCCATTAGGAGATGCCCTGAAGGCAATCCCAGAGCAGTGAATGTTTGGCTTGAAGGTGTACCTGTCTCCAAGGCGTCTTCTTCCCACAGTTCTCACAGAAGCACTTGTCTGAGCTTGCTAACTCCTTGGGCTGGAAGAAACATCGCAAGGCATCCTCCTGCCGCACCCAAGAGAAGAAGCGAGAGGCATTCATGTTTCCCGTCTCAAACACAACCCTCTTCCCCTGCCAATGGAAGCCCAAGCTACCCTTTAATCCCCCCTAAGTGGGCACGTGTGATACATGGAGCAGGATTTCAGAAAATACCCCACTGCTAGAGGAACAAAACTGGAAGAGATGTTCCAGGGGAAGGACATGAGGAAATCAGGAAGGGGGGGTGTTCCTCCCCCAAGTCAAAGAGATTGGCCAGGAGACATACCCATGCCAAGGCACGTATGTGGCGAACAGGAGTCAGTTCTTCCACCGTGTAGGACCCAGGGATCAAACTCAGGGCATAACGCCTGGCAACAAGCACCTTGACATGCTGTGCCATCTTGCCCACATGAGATCCAAGGGTAGGTGGACAGAAGCAAGGGGAAGCTGGCTACCTCGGGATACACAAAGTCCCCAACGAGAAGTGCCTCACCAGTGTTTTCAGGGGGTTGGTGTCCATATCAAAAAGAGGAAGAGAGAGAGTGAGCAGCCTGCTGCTTCTGCTGCTCTCGGCGGCACAGCCCACGCAAATCAGGGACTCCTTGGTCCAGATTGTAAACAGAGCCTGCAGCTGCTCTGCCTGCAAGCGGAGAGCGAGGGGTCAGACGACCCGGAAGCCACGTTAGGTCCGCGTAAGTGGCTTTCAGGCAGAAGCTCAGAAACGGGCCCACACAAATATTTGCTTCTCTGCACGGAAAGGTGACCACACCCACCCTGGGGAGCTGAGCCAAGCAGTGACCGCACACAGTCGAGGGGCATCAACCACGGGCCCTTACCAAGTCCGCGTCCGTGATCTGGTCCTTAGTCAGGTTCCAGATTGTAAGGTAGAGATAGGCAGCATCGTGCTGGACGAACACTGGTCAGAGGGAAGCACAGTCAGTCAGGAGACTGCCCTTGTAGAGCCAGCAGGACGCTGACACGGAACCCTCACCGCTCTGTCCTTTCCCAGCCTTCCCTCCCCTTCAGAACGACTAACGAAAAGTAAGCTCGGTGCTGACTTTTTTTCTCTGTCATCATCACCTCTACAGACCTCTGACAGATCCCAACTAGTTCCTCCCACTTTCGGCTGAGCAGATGCTATGACGGGACTCCTCTGCCCCCTGGTGGTCGCTTTTATTCACTAACAGCGGGGCCTCTTCCCAATCTGACCAGGTTGCCAGATGTAAAGAGTAAAGGAACAGATGCCAGAGTAAAGGAACAAAGAGAACGACCAGCTCCGAGACGATCCTGGCTGAGGCCAGCGGGAACTTTGCCGGGAATTGTCTACCTGTTGCATAAGGACGTATGAAATTGTGAACAGGCACAACTGACTTTAATAGTGTCTGTCCAAAGAAGTGGGAAGTCAGAAAAACAGGCGAGAAACAGGCTGTGGGCTGTTTGCTAAAAGGGCAGATCTGTGCCAAAATGCAAACACATTTCAGGCCAAGGCAGTTTCTGAGAACATGCTCCGTTTTCCATCACGGCATTCGTGATATGCAGTGCAAACAGAAACCTGACAGCCTTTGTTTTCGTTATTTTTTTGACCCGTCCCGCTTCTAAACTTTAAGTTCCTGTTGCCTTACGCACATCAAATCTACAATGATGAACGTGAACGTTATATGTTAATTGAGTGTATTAATTAATCTACGTAATGAACCGCAACTCAAAAGCAGTGTAGCAGATGGGGGAAATTGATTGACTCAGCGAATTATATGCAGATGGTTTCCTGTCACAGCGTGACGTGAAGAAAACTGGATTAAGGTGCCGGGGTGGTCAGTTTTGTTTTGTTTACACTTATTTATTTGCTGTTATCTGTATAGATGTTTTGCCTGTATGTATGTATGTATGTGTATGTGTATGCCTAGTGTCGTGTGTATGCCTAGTGCCTTTGAGGGTCAGAAGAGGGCATCCAGTCCCCTGGAACAGGAGTTACAAATGGTTTTGAACTACCACACATGAGAACTAAACCTGGGTCCTTTGCAAGAGCTCTTAAGTGTTCTTAACTGGAGCCAGCTCTCTAGCTCCGGTCACAATCAGCTCTCTAGCTCCTGCCACAATCAGCTGTAACTGTCAGCTTGACACAATGGGAAACCACTTGGGAAGAACTCATTCAGGGGCTCCCTGGATTAAACTGGCCTGTGGTCATATCTGCAGGGGTTGCCCTGACTGTTTTCATTGCTATGGGAAGACCCAGCTCACTGTAGGCTGTGCTGTTCCTGGGTCTGGGTCCTGGGCCATATGAAAACAGAGAGTAAGCTAAATGGTAGACACATGTGAGAGCACTTGTTCTTTCTGAGCTTGACTGTGGGTGTGATTTGCCCAGCTGTTTCACGTTTCTGCCTGCCATTCCAACTCCCCTGCTATGGCAGGCTGTACCCTGGACTTGGGAGCTAAAAGAAACCCTTTCTCCCCTAAGCTGCTTTTCTTCAGGGTATTTTTATCACAGCCACAGAAACAAAACTAGGGCAGCTGCCATCTGCAGTCATTGTTTTTAAACCTCATCAGGTCATCCCAGAGCCAAGAGTCCCCAGTCATCTACAAAATGCAAGGATATCTGTCTATCCCACTATATACTTCACACTTGGGAGGCATTGCATGACAGGTGCCAAAGAAAATGCATACCCCTGAGACACCATATTCTAATGGAGGACAGGTTCCAACTGGTCATAATTCAAACAAGAATACAAGGTCCCCTAGAGTGCACAAAGCACCATGGGAAGCTAAATCAAAGTGAGAATATAAATGAGATGGCTAACAAAAAAATAATAGCTTCTAGGTGTCTGTTTCTTCATAAAGTCAATCAAAATGCTCATAAAATAAAAAATACAGGGGGAATTAGGTGGTTCATGCTGTAGCCTGCTTTTTGAGACAAAGCTGCAGCCATCTTTGTTTTCAGCTTCCATTTTGTTTCTAAGGTGAAATTAAGCTCAATTTTTTAAACTTTTCAACTCTGCCTCCTGGAAGCGGTTGTTCATAGCTGACCTTATGATTCAATAGTCTCATAACTCATACTTTGTTGTCTATTCACCTGGCTACACTCTGGTTGCACCATTCTTATCTACACACCTGGCTACACTTTGGATGGACTCCAGAAGACCCTATGCCCTGCCTCACTTACCTCACTTAGGACCAATCAGCTTAAAGGTTAGCTAATGACTAGCTTTGTCTAGCTAGCCAAAAACATAACATTGCTTCGTATGGTTGGCCAAAATGTGTTTCTTCCTGTGGCCCTGATCGATCAGCGTGGAAAAGGCATCCCAATAAACCGTCCGTATCTGAGACTGAAGTCTGAGTGGTTTGTGTGATTTTTCTTATACTAGAACAGCTCAGAGAGTAAAAACGCTTTCTGAGAACGCCTGGGGACTTGA
The DNA here is from genome assembly GCF_907164565.1 of Psammomys obesus. NCBI lineage: Eukaryota > Metazoa > Chordata > Mammalia > Rodentia > Muridae > Psammomys > Psammomys obesus. Next base: position 6,060,263 of record NW_026588368.1, on the reverse strand, counting down.
ATCTGAACACTGGCACCCACTGTGTCTGAAGAGAACTCCCAAAGGTTGCCCTCTGCCCTCCACGTGTTTGCCATGTCAAAGACACTGTGGCACTCATGTGCCTGCACTCACATATGTAAAAATAATAAACAGATAAATAAATAATTATCAAAATTAAATTAAAAATAAATATCACAGATGTCAAACCCAGATTTAATATCACACTGTATAAAGAAAATCTAAGATCCTTCTCTTAGATTTGAAACAGTTTAAGATTATCCTTTTTTTTTTTTAAGGTCAAGATAACTGTCCCACCAGCCATTCAAACACCAACAGAGACATTGACTGCTCTTCCAAAGAACCTGAGTTCAATTCTCAGCCCCGACATGGCTTCTAACATTTGTCTGTCACTCTAGTTATAAACCCTTGGAGGCCCACACAGTGATACATGCAGACACAATACCCATAATCATAAAAAAATACTTTTTAATAAGTCAAAATCTGGATTTTTTAAAAGAATTATGGAAAACTAAGCACCCTAGTGTCTCAAAAGGAACACAACAGCTTTTTAGCAACAGACCCCAAAGGAAAGAAAACAAATAAATTGTGTAACAGAGAATCAAACAAATGATTACAAGGAAATTTAATGAGATACTAGAAAATAGAAACATCAATTAAATTAAAAATGAAAACTGTTAAATGAGTGAGAAATTCAGCATACATAGAGATTACAAAGAGAAATGATGGCACTAATGATTTCAATAAGTTTAAATTATAAAGAAACAGTAGAGAGCATCAAAGTGTTGAGCAAGCAGAAGAGATTTTCTAAGCATGAGGATAGGTCTTTTGAAATAACTTAATCAGAAAAAAATTAAAAATAAAGAAATCGAGAAAAACTAAAAACAAGGTCTATGGAACATAACGCATACAACAAATTAAGAAAATACTTACACTACAGGTCCCATAAGAGGAGATGGTAAAGGAAAGGCACAGAAAACCTACTGAATTAATCAATGACCACTTTCCAAATCACTGCAAATATAGGCATCAACTCCAGGAAGCTCAAAAGCCTCCAAACAGATTAAGTTAGAAAGGGCCTTCTTTAAGAGTGGGATGAGATATACAAAGTCCTGAAACAATAACAACAAAAACACCAACCAGTGTGCCCCTAGAGGCATTGCAGATGGGGCTGAGGAGGCAGAGATAAGAGAAGCTAGGTTTACGCTTAGTGTTCTGACCCGAGACCATCTGAATTAATAGCCTAACACTCCCTGAAAAACCTGAGACCCTCAGCCTGGCTCGTCCCAGGGTTGGGGATCAAACCAGAGACTAGAAGAACCCTGGCTGGGACAGTGGACCCCAGGCAGGAGTGAGCCTGAGACAGACCCTCAGGTAGGCCCAGATGAAGAGCAAACCCAAGATAACCACCAGACTGGCACCATGGGGCCTAGATAGGGAGCTAGCCTGAGATGACCACCAGTCCGGTGCCGTGAAGGCCTGGAGGGACAGACCATGCCCGAGATGACCCCTGCCTGGTGCCATAATGCATGAGCAGGACATAGCACTCTTAAGACCACCCCAGACACTCAGAAACCCCAGGCACCACCCAGAGGACTAGGTAAGTCGTGGAGAAATGGAAGAGAAAGAGAAACAGAAGGATGCGGGCACAATGAAGAGAGGCAGAACTGGAGGCTCAAGGGTAGTGAGAAACAGCCTGATTTGAGAAGCCAGTGATGCCACCTGGGACCATGATGGGTCCTGGCCTGTACTGCCACAAGGAGCCATGTCTGGGTCTGTAGCCCTGCAGCAGCAGGGGTCTGTTACCACCAAAGGCCAGGCAGACATTGATGTCTAAGGGATGTGCAGATCTGGCCCCACCCCTCATATGGGCACCATAGGAGAGCTGGCCCAGGGGGTGTGAGAGCAGGAGAGCTGACCCAACCCCTAGTCAACTTCAGTACTTAGGAGACCAGGCCTTACCTGGGCAGCACAGTAGAGCTGACGCCAGTGGTGGGGTTGTGGGCACGCTGGCCATGAGGGCATAAGCATGGGAGAGCTGGCCCTGTCACTTGTCTATCATGTGCAAGGGAGAGATGCCCCCTCACCCCTTGCCACCTACAGCAAGCAGAAGAGCTGGCTCTGCGGTCATCAGAGTGGGAGATCAGACCCTGCCTCTTGTCTGCTGTGTGTGGCATTGTTGAGGGAGAGAGTCCCTCCCCTTCCTTTCGCCATCGCCACCTACAGAGGACAGGAGAGCTGTCCCTGCCCCTCAGCAGCTGCAACGCTTGGGAGATTGGGCCCTGCACCTCACCTGGGCAGCACGGTAAAGCTGACCCTCCATGTGGAGACTGCAGGTGAGCTAGCACCAAGAGTACAGGAGAGCTGGCTCTGTCTCCCTTGTCTTTGCCTCTGTCTGTTGTGCAGTGGCAAAGACAAGGGAGAGATGCCCTCCTCCCCTTTCTTGTCCCTTGCCACTTGGGATCATGAGAGTAAGAGAACACACCATGTCCCTCACTGGCTGAAACACTTGGGAGAGCAGGGTTTGCACCTCACTTGTACAGCAGGATAGAGCTGGCCCTAGTTGCAGGGGTTGCCAGTGAGCCAGCTCTGAAGGTATGAGTGTGGGAGAGCCATTGGGTTGACCAGCTCATCGACCTCCTCTCAGGCCCAGATCCAGGGCTTTGAATTTGCCCACCCAAGCACGAACCCATCAATGAACTGCTACAATGCAAAATGAAGGAGCCAGTCCTACTACAGATCCATGATACAGGGCAACAACAGGATATCTGAAAGGGGTCCCAGTGAAGTGCCAGTATTGATAGCATAGCAAAAATCATACCGACCAATCAGTCATTGAAATGAACATTTGCAAGCAAAGAAGTATGGATGAAAGGATTTACTGTGAGTCACACTGTGACACACTACAGCTTCCACAATGAGGTGGTTTTGTTTTTTTTTTTTTTGTTTTTTTTTTTTTTTTCCTCTGCTGGTGGGAAGGTTGCAAAGGTGGAGGGCAGATCCAAGGGGATGGGTCGGTGAGTGGAATTGAGATGCATGATGTGACATTCACAAAAAAAAAAAAAAAAAAATCAATAAAAAGCTTTTTAAAAAGCCAACCAAGTATATTATACCCAGCAAAGCTATCCTTCAAAAATGAAGAAAAATAAAGGTTTTCCAAGAAAACAAAAATCTGAGGAATTCTTCACCAGACTGCCCCCATAAGAAATGCTTATAAAAGTACATGACAGGCAAGACAGAGTACCTTCTATACACACACACATACACACACACTCATAAAGAGAGAATAAAAGCACCTCTTCACAAACATAAACAAGAAAAAAAAGAAAGACACTGAGTGTGAAGGTGCATGCCTCTAAGCCTAGCAACCAGGAATCGAAGGCTAGAGAGACCAAGAGCTTAAAGTCAACTTAGCTACATAGTGACTTTGATGTGAAGAAAAGATGAAGAAGAGGAAGAGGAGAAGGAGAGGGAAAGTGGAAGGGAAGAAAGAAAGAAAAAAGAATAAAAATTATCCAAAACACATACAGAAATTTTACATCATTACAAGAGCATGCTTCATTTATCAGTGGTAATATTTAATGTAAACCAGTTAAATTCCCCCCACTGACATGTCTAAAAACCAAAACTCAATGATGTGATGCACACAAGAAAATCACTTTATCAGCGAAGACACACAGAATGAAAGTGAAAGGCCAAAAAGGATACAACAAGAAAACAGAAACCAAAGGCAGCCATTGGCAGCAATACTTGTACCAGCAAAATAGACTAAAATTCAAACATTGCCAAAGGAGACAGAAGGTCAGTACGTAATAAGAAAGCAATCAACTCAACAGAAGGATTTAACAATTGTAACCGTATGCAGTCCCAAAACTGAAACACCAGATGCATAAGGCAAATAGTCCTAGGTCTAAACACACAGAGAGAGATTCTAAAACGCACTTGGGTGCTTCAACACCCCCACTTTCAACAAATCATCTGGACAAAAAAAAAAAAAAAAAATCAACAGTGCTGGTGAGATGGTTCATCACACACACACACACAAATGCACTTGCTGCTCAGACTGGTAGCCTGAGTGCAGCACCTAATTACCACACTGGAAGGAAGGGATCAACTCCCAAAAGTTCTCCTCTGACCTTTATACACACGCTGTGGTGTGAACACTCCCTCACTCACACCCTTACTCTCACACACACACACACTGCACATATCACATAACAACAATAAACAAAATCTTAAATCTTTTTAAGGCCAACAATGAGTTAGACAATACTATACAGCAAGCGGATTCAACAGGCATTGACAGAACATTTCAAATGAAAACAGAGGGGAAAGCATTCTGCTATATGTATTCCATTCAGTTTATTGTAGATTTCTGTAAAGGATTTGAAGAATCCAAAGCTGAACCCGAGAAAAAGATCTTTCCTTGATCATTTTGTACTGAGTTAGGTCCTCAGAAGAAAAACAAAAACAAAACAAAACAAAAAAAAAAAAACATTCTAGTTCCCTTCTGTGGCTGTGATAAAACGCTGTGACCAAAAGCAACTTAGGGGAGGGAAGGGTTTATAGGGCCCACACTTCCAGGTCGAGGTGTATCACTGAAGCAGAGGCAGGAGCCCAAACAGGAACTTGAAAGAGAAACAAAGCATGGAAGAACGCTGCTTGCTGCCTCACTCTCCAGCTCACACTCAGACTATAGAGCCTAGGACTACCTGCCCAGCGATGTGTGGGGGTGGGGGTCAGTGAGCCAAGCCCTCCTACATCAATGAGCAGCCAACACAGACACACCTATACCCACCCACAGACACACCTATACACACCGGTCTAATCTCAGAAGCCCCTTTTGACTGAGACTTCCTTGTCAGGTGATTCTTGGCTGTGTCGAGTTGACCGTTAAAAGCCAACCAGGCCAAAGGACAACAGGGAGGAAGATGGTGTGTGTTTTGGCAAACGTACACTTGGCTACCGGCAACACGAAGAAATGAGTGCTTAAAGAGAAAGATGTGCTAATTACCCTGACATTGCACAAATGTAGCAAATCACTGGCTGGGCCCTGGGCAGCTGCTGTGCTAGTCTTTTTTAAAGATACTTCAAAGCAACAAGCTGATATTAGTCAGAAAAAAAAAAATCTCACGTTAAACCTTTCCTCACAAAAGTAAAGAGATACATGTTTCAGATCAACACCATTACCTCTAACATAAAGGGTCTAGAGCCCAGATGTTCGTTCACTGCCCATCAGCCCTGTCCCTCCCTCCTCCCCTAGTGGAGCCCTCTTCCCTGCTGCAAGGGCTCTTACGGGGCACGGTGTATCTCTGGAGGCAGTAAGCAAGCTCCAAGGGCAGCACCGCTTTCTGCCGGCTGGACTGCATCTTCTCCAGCAACAGCAGCAACTGGAAGGGGACGCTCCTCTTCTGCTCGTCCGCCCCCCGTGGCACTGTTATCCTGCCAAGTAAGAACAGCCAGGCCGGCGGCTCACACCTGCCATCCCTCAGGCCAGCAGCACACGGAGAACATTGCAAGAACTGCAAAGACTTTCCCTGTCCATGCCATTCTCTGGGTTCGGTCAGGATGATGGAAATGGGTAGATTTCTGCCTGGGCTCAAGTGACTTAGGGACCGGCGTGCACAGAGTGCCTTCCTAAAAGGGGGATCAACACAGTCCCACCCCAGCCAGGCTCAGCTTTCATACTAGAAAGGACAGGGTCCATCCTAGAGCAAGGAGATAAATGTCTAGTCTGAGGGACTTTGAGCTAGAAAACCAAACACTGAATTAGGTCCAGGGAAGAAAAGGCAATACAGCAGATGACAGTGTTTTGCCATGATTCGTTTAGCTATAAGTAACTCTCACTTGCTTTGTGGATGAAGAAAAAGCAGAAAGCATAGGACTAAATAAAATCACTGGTAAAATGACTGCATCCGTTCCATTTTATTAGACCACTAACTTTCTCTGATGTTAGTCTGTCCCAACTCCAGACCAGTGACTGTCTCCCATGGTTGTACGTCAGAAGTATCTGAGGAGTCTTTTTTAAAACCACTAAGGGGGCTGGAGAGATAGCTCAGCAGCTAAGAATGCAGGCTGCTCTTCCACAGGACCCGGCTTCTTTTTCCAGCACCTACATGGCTGCTCACAGTTTCATGGGATCCAACTCCCTCCTCTGGCCTCCCTGGATATGCATGTGGTACTCAGAGATACATGCAGGCAAACTACCCACATACATAAAACAATAAAATAATAGTTAAAAAAAAAAATTCAAAGGCACAGTAATGCCCCACACCACCTGAAACCAATTGGAGACAGGGGCAAGCTTTTACGTATGTTTTAACTTTATAAATGACCCTAACCTGCAGTACAAAATGATCAAGGAAAGATCTTTTTCTCGGGCCATCTCTGGAGTAAAGACTTATAAAAGTCAAAGGTGCTGGGAATAAACCAGTGTTCTGAAACATAAATGATACACACGCGATCAGCCAGACCCGTGGTCGTACCTCTTCAATATCTTCCTGAAGCCCACATTCATCATGAACACCTGAATCAAGGAGTTAAGGCAACAGGTCTGTCCGATGTTGTGTAAACCAACCAGACCTATAAAATGAAGAGGAAAAAAAATACTGGAGGTAAGACAACACAGAAAGGAACTCAAGCGTTTTCCCAGACATAAAAGACTAAAGGACATAAAGTCCTGAGAAACACTCACAGACACAAAGAATTCACCAGGGAGCTTGCAAACAGTCTGGGAAGGAGCGATCAAGCGCTGGGCTTTGAAAACTTAAATGACAAAACAAGCCTTAATAACGCACTAGAGCAGAGTGAGGTCACATGCTGACAGTGAGTGGCGCAGCAGTTGGTGGAGGAAAAGGCAAAGAGACGCTGAGAGCTCCTGTGGGGAGTGCTGGTCCCCCTCACTCCACACTTCCGCACCGCTGTGATCAGGTCGGGTGTCGGTGTGCCTCAGAGATAACACAGGGTTTGTCTGGTCTACAGTGGGCTCCAGGAGAGGAGTCCCTCGGTCCTCAACACAGCCCCGCAGTGATGGAGCACACCTTTAATCCCAGAACCTGGGAGGCAGAGGCAGGCAGATGTCTGAGTTTGGGGCCAGCCTGGTCTACAGTGTAAGATCCAGGATAGTCAGAGCTACACAGAGAAACCCTGCCTCAAAAAAAAAAAAAAAAAAGTAGAAGGAGAGAGAGGAAGGAAGAAGAAGAGGAGGAACAGAGGAGGAGAAGAAGAAAAAAATGGAGGACATTGAAGGCGGCTGTGGGAAAGACCCATCAGCCCCAAACTTACCTCAAGAGGTGGACACAACTTTCAAAGACATAGGAAAACCAAAAATAATATTCCTGTGACACATCAGCAAGCAACGTCCTTTCCCACCCCAACCACAGGATCATCTGACGCCAGAAGGTGAGAGGCTGAAGGACAAGACAGTCTCCCAAATTTCAGGGCCCTGGACAAAGAGCTTCTGAGACAGGACAAAGCAAACAAAGCAAATGATTTGGGGTCATGGGCTTCAGCTCACAAATCAGCAGGGCACATTCTTTAAGCCAACAAGAGTCACCAGAATGAAACTAATGCAGACCGCGCCACTTCCAAAGCAGAGTATGAGCAAAGCATTTCTATACAGTGATAAGCGAAGGGAGGGCTCTAATGACCGTGAGGGTGGTCCCAGGCACTGCCATGTTCTCTAGGGAACACTCCCTTCTTCTTCATGCTCTCCTCTTCCTCCAGTTCTGAAGACCGCTGAGACTCAGCCACAACTGACTGGCAGGTTTTCCTCAGGAGCCCAAACCCCTTGCCCATTAGTGATCACGCCCAAACCCCGAGGTTGGGACTGCCAGACTGAAGGTCAGGATTCCACAACTTCACTTCCAGGAAGAGTCTGCACAAGCCGGGAACAAAGACACCTCTGTGAAAACACAAAGCGACAGAGAGGCCTTACCATGGGGGCGAACCCACGCCATCAGCTCTTGCTGTTGGAGGAAGACTGGCTTAGACAGCTCTAGAACAGGAATTAATGATAAGATGGACATTCCCAAGCCTTCTTCCACCTCTTCATTTTACCCTTCCTGAGCATGGACTGCCAGGTCTAAACACTGGCTTCTTCTTCCCTCTAGGTTCTGTGTCTTAGCAAATGGTCTGGACCACTGGCGGTCTCCTTGCCCCTCACTCTCAATCCTTAACAGTTGAAAAAGGCAGCCATTCCACTGGCTAGGGACAGCTCACAGATAAATCTCTTGTTCTCCACATCTTTGATTCCCTGGGACAGGCCTGCAGACATCTAAGGTCCTTCGTCTGGGAAGCTTGTCCTAGGTTCTCAAGGCTTTTGTGCCATCCGTGCTTTAAGCACCTTGTGCAGGAAGTTATTCAAATTCCAAGGTGAGGACCATGTGTCTCTGTGTGTGGAAACGGTGGCTCACAGCTCAGGATGTCCACCTTCAGGAGACATCCCTTCCCAGACCCAGAGGACAACTGAGTCCCTTTCACCCAAACCAAGGCTTCATAAGCACGAGATCAGATGATAAATGAGGAAATGAACCACAACGAACCCCCAACCCGTTCCTACTTCCTCCTGACAACACAGACCTCAGCCACCTGTAAACCCTCCCCCCAAATTCACTGGGATCCCTATGGGTCCTCGCATGTGTCTCAGGACAAGCGTCACCACTGCCATAGCAACTGAACCTGCCTCTCTCTCCGGTGTGCTTAAGGCAGCTGCAAGGCACCGCCAGACACAGCAGCCGGCTGCAGGAAGCACGCCCGCATCTTCAACTAGGGATGCTCTGAAAGTGGAAAACACCCAGCTATTCTCGGGGGGCCACGTGCCCTTTGATTCCCCCAGTTCCTTCTGAAAGGCTTTCGACTTCCGCCTGCAGCTTCCCTCACATCTGCAGCGCAGCCACCGGTCTAAGCTGGAACACACCGACCCGCACCGCGTCCTGTGCCTCTTCCTCCTCTCTAGCCGGAGGGGAGACTCAAGACCTGAGTTCCTCTGTGCTTCTTCCCCCGCAGGCAAGGAAATCAAGACGCCTGAGAGCCCATTGGCCGCGGATTCCGAAATGGGCTGGATTCAGCTGGGGTCCCCTCAGTTAGATTCTTTTTCCAAGAGATAGGGACTGGTGTTGGGGGCCGTGAACCCAGGGCTAACCAGCACAGGCCGGCCCAGCGGGCCACCTTACCCCAGGGATTCCCTGCTCCACACCTTTCGAGCACTAGAATTTCAGGGCGATCGCCATGCTCACCCAGCACCTACGGGGGTGCAGCTCCTGTCTTGGCATGCACACAGCCAGCTTTTTTCCCTGGCGTCTGCGTTCCTGTGTGTGGATGCGTGCACATACCACCGGAGACCGGAAGAGGGCGTCGGATCCCCTGGAGCTTGAGTTACAGGCCCTCAGGAGCTGCCCAAACAGTTGTGATTCTGGGAGAACTCTGGTCCTCTGAACGAGCGAGCGGTAAGCACTCTTAACCGCTGAGCCATTTAGCACCAGAAGTTAATAAGCTTCATACACGTCCTGTACCAGTTTCTGGTCTGGCCAATGGAGTGTAAGAAGCCAGTCAGAACTCATTGGCTAAACGCGTAACCAAGGTCAGGCTGTGTCTATAAGGGCGTGCTTCATGGAACAAGTCAGCCTATAGCCAAGTTTAAGAAAGCCAAGAGGCTAGGAGGGTTGCTAAGCCAGTAATTCCAGCACTTGGGAGGCTGAGGAAAAGGAATAACAAGTTTGGGCCCAGCCTGGGCTACAGAATGAGACCTTACTGAGAGACAGCACATGAATCTGAATCTTGATACAAGGACGGCTACATGTGTGGTGCGCCAACGCTTGGCTTCTGGGGAAAGGGGATGTGGGTAAGTTTTGCAGAGAATTTTAAGAAGATTTGCCTACGTAACTTTGCATAAGTAAATCCAAACTCAAAAGGGCAGGAAATACAGGCAGTTTAGAAATTTACTAACTAGTAAGCTAACAGTCACAGAACCCCAACTCGGGACCATGCCAAGACATCGGCTTACACTATCCATTTGGGAACAGTCAGTAATTCTGACGGGATCTGATCAGCACACACTGCAAATGTGCTGAACTGAGAAGCCAGTCATTATGTCCTCTATATAAATATGCAGTGGGGGGATGGGTTCTTTCAGAGAGGCTTATTTGGGGATTTATTTTTCCCCTTTTTTGTTCTGTCTTTTTTTTTTTTTTTTTTAATTTTAGGAAAGATGTTACTCTGTAGCTAAACTGGTCTCAAACTCAATCCCTTGCCTCAGCCTCCTGAATACCAAAATGGCAGGCATCAATGCCAGTTGAAATTCGTCTGATTCCTATGTGCCAATTAAAAATAAAATGTATTTCTTATCGAACCAAATGTCGGCGGAGGGAGTATGGGTAAACGGAATTTTTTTTTAAGCTTTGTTAATGTGTGTGCACCTGCACTCACACACACACACACACACACACACACACACACATATACCTGGGTACATGCCACAGCACAGAGGCACAAATCAGAAAGCAACTCAACTGAGTCGGTTCTGTGTGAGGCTTGACTCCAGGCACACATCTTTACCTGCTGGGTGTAAACATGATTTTTTAAGATTAAAAGTTGTTGTTTGTTTGTTTGTTTGTTTGTTTGTTTTTATTGCCAGGCATGGTGGCACATGCCTTTGATCCCAGCACTTGGGAGGGAGGCAGATAGATCTCTGGGATTTGGAGGCCAGCCTGGTCAATAGAGAGAGTTCCAGGAGAGCCAGGGCTATGTAGAGAGACCTTGTCTCGAGACCTCCCTCCAAAAAAAAAAAAAACAAAACACCTGTTTTATTATATTATTTATTTGCCTTATGTGTGTTTGTATGTCAGCATGAGTGCCATGGCACACAAGGGGAGGTCAGAGGTCAATTTGTTGGAGCCCGTTTTCTCCTTCGACACAGGTCCTGGGAGCCAAACTCAAGTGGTCAGACTTGGCAGCAAGTGCCTTTACCCGCTGAGCCATCTCATGCCAGCCCCCTAAACAGGATTTTTATACTCTAGGAGGAGAGGGGTATGAAATGGCCCAATCGCCTGAACAAATAATTTGGTATTAGCTTTTAAACTCAAATTCAACACCAAAATTTCAAGAGAAATTCTCTCTCTCTCTCTCTCTCTGTCTCTCTCTCCCCCTCTCTCTTTCTCCCCCCCCTCCTTTACTGTTTCTTTGGTGGAGTTTGTTTTGTTTTCTGTTTTTGATGGCTCCTTCCTCTTTCTTTTCTTTCTCTCTTTCTTTCTTTCCTTCTTGGTTAGTTATTTTGTTTACAGTGCTGCAGATGGATCTGGGCCCTCTCACACACTAAGCAAATGGTCTACACTAAACTAGAATTGAAAGCCCCTAAAGAACATCTCACATGTGTCCTTGGAGACGTGTGACATGACCATAGCAGCACTGTTTGAATTACACAAACCATAGACTTCGGCTCATTCATCAGTGGACATGAATGGACACATGTCATGGGTCACAGCAAGCTCAATCTTAGAAACAAAACATTTACTCAAGGGAGCCGGAGAGATGACTGAGCCTTAAGAGCACTTTCTGCTCTCGAAGGAAAGCCGGGTTTGGTTCCCAGCACCTACATGGCAGCTCAGACCTCCAGTTCCGGGGCATCTGATGTCCTGTTCTGGCCTTTGTGGACATTGCATGCATGGGGAGAGACACATACAGAAAAGCCCTCAGACATACACAAAAGAAAAAAGTAAATAAATCTCTTTAACACAAAATATCTGCTCAAAACAGCAAATCTGGGGACTGGAGAGGTGGCCCAGCCTGTAAAGAGCTTTCCTAGCAATCATGAGCATCTGAGTATGATCCCCCAGAACTCACATAAAAAGGCCAGATCTGCACATCTATAGTCTGCAGGACAAACAAGGTAGATGGCTTCTGAGGAGCTACACTGAGAGTGACCTCTGGCCTTTGTGCACACATCCACATAGACAGACAGACAGACACAAACACAGACACACTCAGAGGGAAACATGCACACATACACACCCGCCACTAGAAAAAATTCAGAAAACAGAATATGATTTCTTCTTTAGACTGAAATAATGTCAGTGGAGAATTGTATTATGTATGCATCAATACATGTGTGTGATAATTCTAAATAGAAAGTAAAAAGCCAAGTTTAGGCAAATATCTTGAGGAGAGGCAAGGGCATGAAGCTGGAGAAGGGGAGATTCTTGCTTGGGAACAGTGTGTTTTTGTATCGGAACAAGTATGTGAAGTCTATTTTACCACTCACGGCTCGCTGACTGGAACCCAGAGTTAAGGCTAATGGACTGACTGGTAGACGGAAGCAGACATGGTCCAGCTTAGGCTTGAGGGAAGCAATCCTCTCACTGCACAGGACGCGCTACAGCTGGGGGGAGGCAAAAGCAAGTCTACAGAGCTTAGTTTGACTGTGATGGGCGGGTAGCAGAGCATTGTTGGGGGGGGATGGAAGCAAAGGGGACTGGGGAAGGTGGCAAGCAGGCAGAGAGGATGGGGCTGATCCAAGAAATCACCTGCAAAGCAGAGGGAGCTGCACTCCCAAACTCAGCCGCTGATTCAGAACACACTGGCTCCAAACGTGCCTGGCCCCACCCTTGCTGAAGCCTGCATCACTCAAAAGTGGGGGCATGATGGAAATAACCACCACAGGCAACCCACGGAAGTGGCCACAGGGTCAGTGAGGGTCTCGAGAGAAAGATCTGGAGAGCCAGTGACAGATAGGGGAATTTTGGGTGGTGAGTCCCTCTCTGGTGTTCACTCATACTGGGGGTTGGGGGAGGGCAGGTCCCGGCTATAAACCCCCTAATAAGTGTATCGTTATCAGCAATATCTAAGCAGTCTTCAAAACTTTTGAGACAAGGTCTAGGAATGTGGTCCACTGGCCTCAAACTTTTGTGCATAGTTTTTTTTTTTTGTTGTTCTGTTTTTAAGATGTGAGGGTGTCTCACCATTTAGACTAGGCTAGCCTCAAATCCTCAGCAAAACTCCTGCCTCAGCCTCTCCAATGCTGTGATTATAGGGTGAGCTGAGCCACCACATCCAAACTCTAGATCCTCCTGCCTCACCCAGCCTCCCTGTGGCTAAAATCCCCAGAGATTACCAAAGGCGCACACCTCTGCTCTGGGCCTTGACCTCCTTCTCAGTGATCAGCTCCCATTTTATGAACGATGAGAATACGCTGGACAAAATTAGATCCTTCCGGAAGAAACCCAAACTAACAGAGTACCTTGGGGCTCCTCTGACCCTTGTGGCATGATATGAATCGGTGCCCTCCTGACCATACCTGTAGACATGTCCTCAGCCTGGAAATGCTGTACACCTTTCCAGAGCCCATTAGGACTCTGGCAACAGCCCAATCACATGATCCACTCAGTTTCGAGACAAGGTGATTTTCCCCCTTATAAACCTAACATTGCATAACAATGCCCAGACCATGAAGCACAGTTTTCCAGAGTGAAGAAAGAAAACAAGCAAAAAGTCTTTTTTTTTTTTTTTTAAAGCCCTCTGCTAGGGCATGGTAAGTCAGGAGGGAGCAAGACACCCCACACCCTATGCCGCTTTCTGCTCAGCCTCTTTTTATGGAACACAGGAGGTAACGGTGTCAAGGCACACAAGAGGTACTTCGCATGAAGCATCCTAGCATGTTCTGAAATACTCGCCTCGCCTTCTGAGTCAGTCTCAAAGCATAAACTACCTCTACATTAAGTATAAAATTAAAAGTTGTAATTTGGAAACACTTAAACTCGGACTTTTTATACTTAAAGTTATACTTAGTTTTCTTCCCAGAAGATGAAAAGCAGGCAGGAGAACAGGTCTGAAACACCCTGACTTGGGAGATTTGACAAGTATCTTTCCAGTGTCTCAGTCCACTGATTCAGATTTTAAAGGAGTTTTTCACAAGTATTTGCACAAGGGCATACAAAAAAAAAGAAAAAAAAAAGGATATTTGATGACGAATCATCTATACCAGTAAAAATAAATTCACACTTCTCATATGACACGTCAGTTAAAATACTAGCATGGAAAGGCAGAACAAGAAACAAGTTACAGAATGATGTTCAAGATAGGCATGAATTTTTTTTTCTGATAAAGTGTACATAAAAATGATACTGAGTTGAAAAGAAACATCTCTACACATCCATGTGGCTAGAATTTTTAACAAGCCGCTTTCGTGACTTTTTTTTTTTTTAATTAAACATAAATCACGACTAAAGTCCAAACAAACAGATCTGCTTGGAAAGCAAACTCACTGGCCCGGTATACGCATGCCAAGAATACATACTGCCACTATTTGCTGAGCCCAAGGAAATTCTTAATCATCTGGAGATATTAGGAGCAAAGCTCCGGCGGGATGAAGGAAACTTCCAAAGTTAGCCACAAACTTGCCTCCGGCACCTCGAGTCAAGCCAGCCAGCGAAGACTGAACGGGATCCGCAAAGAGCTCCAGAAGGGGACGCGGGCGCACAGCGGAACGGGGCAGCGGGGGCAGCCGCGCCGAGCTGCCTCCTGCTCGGGCAGCTCAGGAGCATCTGCGGTGCGCTGAGCGCGGCTGCCCTTAGCCCAGCCCCGACACTCCCGGCCGAGCCCTCTGCGCGCCCGGCCCCGCCCCCTCACCGCCAAGCTTTCGTTTTCCCCTGGATCCGAAGGAAAGTGAAACTCAGGCGGCGGAGCGGAGCGGCGGGCGCGGGGAGCGCGTGTGCGCGCCCGGGGAGCCCGCGGCTGCCCGCACCCGGATCCCAGCATCCTCTTCGGACCTGGCCCGCTAACTGCCGCATACACGCTCCTTTTTCACCTGCAGTTTTAGGAGGAGTTATGTCCGCAGTTGCCGCGACTTCCCTCGGAGCCAGCAGAAGACTCCCTCGCTGAGGCTAGCTCCAAGGGTTAAAGGGCCAGCCAGCGACAACGTTTCCTGACTGCGTTCTCTGTTATTTATTTGCCAGTCTACACGACAGTCTTTGGTGCCTCTTTTTAATCCCGATTTTATAGGAGAAAATGTTAAGTTTTTATTTCATCAAAGAGGTTGTGAGCATCTTAGGGTGCTGAAACCAACGTCCTAAGGAGACCTCTGAGCAATTCCACCCCTTGTGGAAACTAACAGACCACTGTAATTAGCACACCAGGCGGCCATGAAGGTACAGAGGTGCGAGGAACAAAGCACGGCCTCAGCCGAGCCTGGTTTGAAGGATCTGGGATGAACACACATGAAAAACTTGCTAGCTCCTTACCCGGTATGTCGGCTACAGGAGTGCAGGCAGGGGGATTGGGAGGGCATCCGCTGGCTGCTGGGCTAGGTGAAGTGTGGGATCAGGATGAGGTTTCCATGCGTGCTTGTTCTGAGGGTGGTTCTCCAGCCGCACCCCCAGGACTGGACTGAGGTGACAGAGTGAAACCCCTAACCCAAAGCTACCAAGACTTTATGGATTCTGGTAGGGTCTGTATTTGGTTTTGTTGTTATAGTTGCAACATAAAAATAGGCAAATATGTCTGTCTATAGAGTGGAGGGGAATGAAAAGAGGATGTTACAGAATTTGATAGTTTGACCAATCTATTATACCTATAGAGTGATTAGAAATCAGTTCCTTAGAGCCAAGTGATTTTTTGTTTTGTTTTGTTTTTACTCCTTCTTGCTCAATGAAGCAAGTGTTCGCCATCTGTGCCAGGACAGAATGAGCTAGGGTTAGTCATAGACAGGAGACATTTGGATGAAGCAAGAACCCATTGCAATGGGTGGCTTTGGGACCCTTCCTTCCCCATTCCTGTTCTCTCCTTACCTTCCAGCACAGTCCAGGGGTGTGTGTGTGTGTGTGTGTGTGTGTGTGTGTGTGTGTGTGTGCTTACATTCCCTAGCTTGGCTCACTGCAAGGGTGTGGATTGGTGACGCTCAGGGCACACAGCACACAGATTCTGGTTTCCAGTTTATTCTCAAACAAAAGAAAAGGGTGCTTCCAGGAGTGCAGCAAAGAAAATCACAAGGGGAACCGAAGCAGGATAGGAGGGAGTGTGTCCCACAGACACGTCCTCCCACTGGCCGAGCCTAGAACAAACTAAACATGGAAACAGATGTGGAAATGACACTGGAATCATTAAAATGAACAGAAAGCTAGCGTCTGTACCAATACAAGTGAACTCCCCAGTAAAATGAAAGTTGGATGAGGCTCAGATAGTTAATAGGACAAAGTACTTTCCCACAAAATACACACCAGTTACTCATAATATTCTACATGTAATGTTACATTGTAGCTGCAGATAATGTAAGTAATGTAAACGAAAAGTAGCCAGAAAGATGTGTCCTTCCAGCAGGCGTGGATGTCTCTGGTGTCCGCACAGCTACCGGCACACCAGGTAAGGAACACAACTCCCTTCTGGAATTCTCCTGTCTTGGACCTTTGGTCTCACTGCTACCAAAGAAAACATCTTAGTAACCCAAAGTGACAGATCCTTCTGCAAATCAGCTAGCTGTCTTCATTAAAGATTGAGGCCGTGAAAATCAAAGGTTTGAGAACAGTCCCAGACTAGCAGGGACATGGGAGACACGCCGAATGTCCTGAATGGCATCTTTATGCCCTAGGGGATGTTATGGGGACAACTGGTAAAATGGGGGTGGTAATAATTTCATACTAAGGCATTAGGGGGAAGAAACATGATTCGGAGAGTGTACTTGCTGGGTGTGGTGGCACACATCTGTAATCCTGACACTTGGGAAACAGAAGTAGGAAGATTGCTGGGAGTTAAAGGCCAGCCTGGTCTACAGAGTTAGACTTTGTGTCAAAAAAAAGAAGAAAGAAAGAAAGGAGAAAGGAAAGAGAGAAAGAGAACTTATTCTTATGTGGTACCAATATATATACGTGTGTGTGTATGTGTGTGTGTGTGTGTGTGTGTGTTCTTTGCACTATAGGTTTCCCATAGGCTTTGTGTTGTTTCAAGTTGTTAAATATAAAACAAAATTATAGGGTAGTACATCATTTTTTTTTGAAGACTGCTAATAAAATTATGCTGTTTGGATGCCTTTTCAATATCAGGGAAGAAAGAATTTAAGTTCAGACCACAATAATACTTGTTCCAAAGTGAGTTTGGGCCCCGAGGAGCTTTTCCTATGGCTTGTCCATGCTGCCTACGTGGGGTAATTTCGGTGTTACCGGAGTCCTCCCTGGCAGTATACCTAACTTTTTGCCTTTTTGTAAAGTTGAATTATGAAACAAGAGGCCATAACTAACCACCTCACTCAAAAACTTGGTCACAGAAGAAATTGTTTACTATGTGGGACCAGACAGTGTCTCCTCCCTAACGGGAAGGCTACTTCAGGGACAAGTCATGTCAGAGGCCAGGACAGCAATGCTCATAAGAAGGGCATACTGTGCCCCGGGGAGTTAGATAGTTTGTTGTTTTAAAGAACGTGATGGTTGATAAAATTTTGGCCATTCTTTACCAAGCTCATTTCTGTATATGTTGTTTTGTACAATCCCCTCTCCACGGTTCTTTCCTACTGCCCTTGATGTTTTTGTGGTCTAAATTTCTGTGGTCTGCATATAGTCAAGAATTAGGCATGATTTTTTTTTAAGGCTGTAAACTGAATTCCTCCCACAGGAGCCATTCCCCCTGAGAAGGAGGGTGGTGCTGAAGCAGAGGCACAGGACCTTAGGTTTCACTTTCCCAGCTGAAGGCTCAGAAAACAAAAACCAGAGACCTTGGGGAAGAAAGGTAAGTGCCATTACCTGCCCAGCCATTCTCTGTCCCCTAACGACATATGGATTTCCTCACCAGAGGGCCCTTCAGAATTGTTGCTAAATGTCTTATTTTGCACATAAGGGAAGACAGAGTTCAGTGATCCGAACATGCCATTCCCTCATTATTGGCATTATTTTGGGTACAACTGTCTAATTATTTCTAAGCCTCGAACATAGCAGACCACACACACCACATATCAATCTATATATTGCTTTTTTTCCCCCTTCTTCCTGGACTAGTCAGTGGTGAGTTACAGAGTCCGGATTCTCCAGCTCTGAATAATCCACGGTGGATCTCCTAGAACCAAAGTTACCTTCTTACAAAACAATCATCATCAAAGTTGGAAACGCTCTAAAATCTAGTCAATATTTAGGCTGAAATGAATAATCTCACTCATTTAGGTTTTTCCCTGCCATTTCGAGATCTTCATAGACTCATGTGATCAGTTATAAGAAAAATAGAGACTCTGGACTCTTCCTACCCTCCCTGTACAACATTTTAAAAAACTGTAGTGCAAATTCCAACTAGAGTGCTGACACAGCCCTAGCTTAGAGCATTTCCTCCACAAGAACGCCTTAGACCTCCTCCACCTCCTTCCCTACCTCTTAGCATCTACACATCCAATTTTTACAGCTACAATTTTGTCACTTCCAAAGTGTCTGTGAACGAGAATTCCTGCAGGGACTGGGTAACTGGCTGGAAATACTGACCGGGCTACCAGCTTCCACCAATCCAAAAGCTAAAGATGCCATCAGATAGCATCAGAGGCCTATAGAAAGAATCCTCCATCTTGCTTTAGCCACCTGTCTAATGTACTCACCACTGGATTTTAAATTTGCCTTGATTTATGACTGTCTTTGTTCCGCTGCTATGAAACTGCTTTCATATGGGGCCTGGGGCAACCTAGCTCTGTGTTTCCCATGCCTTGCTCACTCAACTTTGGCTCCAGGAAAAAAAAAAAAAAAAAAACTTTTATTCCCTTTGAGGCTAGGTGTGTTTTTGTGTCAACATGTGACACAAATAGATATTAACTCTGAGACACACACGTATAATTTTTTTAGAGATTTGTTATTATTACTCAGTAATATTAATAGTTTGTTCCTTTTTATTGCTGAGTAGTGTTCCATAAGATAGACGTATTTGTTTAGGCAGCTCTTCAGTTATTTCCATTTTTTCTTGATTACAGACAAAACCACTATTCAAAATTATGTATTTTTTTCTGCATGGGATAGATACCTAGGGTACAATTGCTGAGTGGTTTGTAGCTCCATGTTTAACTTTATTTTTTCCCCTAGAAATTTTTTTTTTTTTTTTTTTTTTTTTTTTTTTTTTTTTTTTGCACTTGACAACACTGTTTTACATTACCAATAGCCATGGATATTCGATCACCAGATCCTTCCAGCATTGGCTGGTATCACTGTTTCTTCGTTTAACCATCCGATGGTGTGACAGCAGTGAGTAGCTCTAGCCCAGCACTGCTTCCAGCAGCCTGAGGAGTTTCTTGCTTAGGGACCTCCATTCAGAGAAAGCTAGGTCCTTGACTGCTTTCAGGACAAGACAAAGAGACACAAGTTAGCTAGCTTATTAAGAAGTCAATGTGGAGCCATGCACGTTTCTATACTTAAACTTGGAAAAAGGGGAAGAGAGAGGGGAAGGGAGAGAGGAGAGAGTGGGGAGCAAGACAGGAAGAGAGAGACAAAGAGAAGGAAAGAGACAGAAAGAATATACCCGTCACCAGTACAAGCTTCTCAAGAGAGAGGCACCCTCTCAGGCATCTCTGTAACAGCTGAGGCGTGATCACAGTTCTTTCCTCAAAGGATGTAACTCACATGAGATTTAAAGACTAAAGCAAGGTGAAATCAAGTTTAACAATTAGCTGTTTGACTTTTCTTGAAGAATTTCCTTTATAAATGAAATTTGGGGGGCTGGAAGGTTCGAGACAGGGTTTCTCTGTGTAGCCTTGGCTGTCCTGGACTCACTTTGTAGACCAAGCTGGCCTTGAACTCACAGAGATCCACCGGCCTCTGCCTCCCTGAGTGCTGAGCTTACAGGTGTGTGCCACCGGGCCAGTTTAGCTAGTTTTTTTGTTTTGTTTTGTTTTGTTTTAAAGTGGCAGATGGTTGGGGAACCAAGTAGTTAGGTTGAAAGAGGGGAGAAAAAAAAAAAAAAAACTCCGTTACAGTCTCACACACACATAACAAGAATGCCAACTCACAGGTGAAGGTTAACAGCTAAACCAACAGACAAGATGACGCCCAAACAACCATGAGAAACTGATACTTGCTATGAACATAGACTAACAGGAAACTGAAAGAACATACTATGATCATATTAACTCAAGGTATACCCTTGGGTATTTGGGCCAATTTGGCTTCTCTGTTGTTTTGGTTTGTTGTTGTTTCTTTAAGTTTTATACTGATTGACGCTTCTGTGCTCAGTGGAAAAGGAAAAAAAAAAAAAGGAAGAACTAGGAACAACCTCGGATACTCAGTTTCCTTAGCATACCCCTTTAGAGAACGGGGAAGCTGTAAGGACATTGCTGTATGAAAGAGCAAACTTTACAAAAGGCAGTTCCTGCAAAAGCAGGAGGGGCTGAAGAATCAACTGGAAAGCCTCCAGTTCCAGAGGAAAAAGATAAGAGCCTTATCAAGCAAAGAACTGGCCAGCTAAAAGAGTTTTGGAACCTAAAATGTACTGATTAAAGATACCATCTCCCGGGGTACCGTTCCAGGGCTAATTCATCTCAGGAGGGTAGTGAGTGTTTCTAAGGCCGGGGAGTAGCTTAGGATTCATCCTTAAGGTGCTGTCTTCTCAGACAAGCCACGTGCTGTTTCCTCTGGCCCAGGACCAGGGGGTATGTTAGAAAGTAACGTCAGAATCCCACTGCTGCTCAGAACGCCATCTCTGAAGCAGCTTTTCCCTCTCAGACAGGACGGGCTCCCTGCTGAGATGCCCAGGACTCAGGACTGGCTAGCCAACAGACTTACTTCAAAGTGGGGATTGGTGGGGACATATCCTGCTCCTCACCCCGTCCCTGTCTCCTGCCTGAGAATCCTGAGAGCCTGGCTGCATGGCTTTTTACTTTGAAATTACCTTTATCCTCAGAAAAGTATAAGAGGATGCAAGAAGTAAATTACAGGGGTCTGTTTTCAATGTGAGGTGAGCCTAAAGACAGTCGGAGTTACAGATCAGCAAGGTACACCAGGTGCCCCTTTTTCAGGGTAGCCTGAGGAGTCCCCTACTTAGGGACTTCCGCCAGGAAAAGCCAGATACTTCCGCACCACAGCAAATAGTTGCAGGACAAGTCACAGGAATGCAAGGCCAGTGATGTTTTGGATTTTGTTGCTGTTTATTTGATTTGAATTTTGTTTGTTTGTTTGTTTGTTTGTTTGTGGCAGGTTTGTATTTTTGTTTAGTTGGTTTGGTTTTGGAGTTTTGGTTTTTCTCTGGGTAGCCCTGGCTGTACTGGACCTGACAATGTAGACCAGGCTGGCCTTGAACCCAGAGATCCACCTGCCTCTGCCTCCCAAGTCCTAGGATTAAAGGCGTGTACACCTCCGATGCCCAGCTGGTTTCATTGGTTTTGTTTGATTGGTTGGTTGGTTGGTTGGTTGGTTGGTTGGTTGGTTGGTTGGTTTTGGTTTGGTTTTGTTTTGTTTTTGCTTTTTTTTTTTCTTTACCTCCTTTCTACCCATCTCACTACTCCACGCGTGAGTTTATTAAGCAGGATTAAGGATAGTGCATGATGTGAGCAACTAGTATTGAGGAGATCCTTAATTTTTGGTTTTTTGAGACAGGCTGTCTCTGTGTGGCCTTAGCTGTCTCAGACTTCCTTTGTAAAACAAGCTGGCCTCGAACTCACAGAGATCTGCCTGCCTCTGCCTCCCGAGTGCTGGGATTAAAGGCGTGCGGCAGCCCTAATGTGTGCTGTTTTTTAGTTACATTTTTGAACTTTGTTGTGTGTGTTCTAATTCTTCCAGCACACGTGTGGAGATTGATGGCTCTGGGAGTGGTCCCCTCTTTCGTGTGTGGGTCCTGGGGATGAACTCAGATTGCCTGGCTCATGGCAAAGATCTCTCCACCAAGGCAGCTGTGGCTCCCCTCTACACTGCTTTTATAGCTCTTTATGTATCTCATTATTTCATAGTGACAGGACTTTTCTTTTTAAAAAAAATGAAAGATTGTAAAAACTTGAGGGTATTGCATTCAGTTCATTAAGTAACACACGAGCACAGAATTTACTTTGCTGAGACACTGATAAAGTCTTTAAATGTGGTCTACTTTTTTTTAATGCTTTGTTTATTTTTATTGTATTTGCACTGGTGTTTTTTTCTGCATGTATGTCAGTGTGAGGATGTTGTATCCCTTGGAGCTGGGGTTACAGTTGTGAGCCACCATGTAGTTTCTGGAAATTGAACCCAGGTCCTCTGGAAGAACAGCCAGTGTTCTTTTGATTTGATTTTTTTGAGACAGGGTTTCTCTGTGTAACCTTGGCTGTCCTCAAACTCACAGCGATCCACCTGTCTCTGCCTCCCAGAGCACTGGGACTAAAGGTGTGTGCTATCACGCCTAGCTAAGCCAGTGTTCTTAACCATTGAGCCATCTCTCCAGTTTCAGCACTTCAGCACTTCACTTCTGGATCTATGTGGGTTTTTTTTTTTTTTTTTTGAGATGGTTTCTCTGTGTAGCCTTGCCTGTTCTGGAACTTACTCTGTAAATCAGGCCAGCCTCAAACTCAGAGATCCCTCCTGCCTGATTGCTGGGATTAAAAGCATACATCTGAATCTTTGAGTTTAAAGTTTTTCCCATAAGATTTCCTAACATTCCTAAGTTGTGATTCTTAAGTAGTTAAGATTTTTATTATTATTATTATTATTATTATTATTATTATTATTATTATTGGCAGAGCCTTCCTCTTCCACTGTTCTGATTATCTTGAAAATAAAAGCTATGTTTCACTTTATTTAATCTTGTCATTGATTGCATAGTATTTTCCAGCTGTTCCATTCTAGCACTATAGAAATAATTTTCTAGTTTTTCCCTATCCAATTGCTCTAGCCAACACTTTCAGCACGATCCAGATTGCTGCAAGTAGAAATTCAAGGTGCCCACCGTCCTGGACTTATGGTACTGTGTTGGGGCACTTTATGTTGTTTCTTATCGTAAAGAGTTAGATCTTGCAACACAGAGAGAAGGGGGAAGAAGAGAGGGGAGAGAGAGGAGAGGAGAGGAAGGAAGGGGAGGAGAGAGATTGCAGTTGTTAGCTTGCACGAGAGGCCATGCCTCCTGACACTAGAGTCAAATCAGACTATGAGGACCATGGTGGCTATTCTTGGTTGTCAACCTGACTATGTCTGGAATTAACTACAACACAAGTGGCTGAGTGTACCTGTGAGGAATTTTTTTCCCTTAATTGTTTGAAATGGAAAAGACCCACTTTTAATCTCAATCCTTTGAGATGGGACGATCCATCAACCTGGGCCACACCTTCTGCTAGCAGCCTGAAGCCTGTTCCAGCAAGGACATGGAAGGAGGAAGCTTGCTCTCTTTACCTGCTTATTCTCCATCTCCTGGCAAGCACATTGCTTCACGGACATTAAAGCCTCCTCCTTTGGGATTCCAGCGTATGCTGAAGACCAGCTGAAACTTCCAGCCTCATGACAGAACAACTGCTGGATTCCTGGACCTTCCATTGGTGGACAGCCATTGTTGGACTAGCTGGACCACTGCCCGTAAGCCATTCTAATAAAATCCCATATTACATACTCATTCTATAAGTTTCTGTTCCCCTAGAGAACCCTAACCAAGACAACTCATCAAATTGCTGACTGAACCAGCAAGTTCAGAGAAAAGGAACATGCCCACCTTCTTCCTTAGGAGATTCACTTTGGAACCTAAGCTGATTTCCTAAACTGGGAGCAAATGTGGAGCAGGGGAAGCATGCCTAGCCACACTCTCACCCAGAGGAGCCTGGGATTGCATTTGATAAACTAGGGAAGAAAACAAACATCACTGATGTTATGTTAGCCATGGAGCCTTCTAGACCCTGGCATAAAATACAACAAAGTAAAAGTATTTTTTCTCAGGTAATGAATTTTCTTAAGGTGGCCATCTCTGGTGGCCCTGGCATGAGCCAAGAGAGCCAGGCCAGGAATCTCCCAAAAGGCTACTGCGTAACTGCCCTTCTAATCCAGGACCTTGACGGTATTTGCAGAACTTGCTTTTCCCTCTCCTCCCCCTCTGAGTGTGTAGGGGAGTAAGTGTGGTGTGTGTGTGTGTGTTTATGCGTGTGTGTGTGTGTGTGTGTGTGTGTGTGTGTGTGTGTGTGTGCAAGTATAGGTGCCAAAAGAGCATGTCAGATCCCCTGGAGCTGGAGTTACAGGCTGTAAGGTGTTGCATGTGGGAACTGGGGACCAAGCTCCGGTCCTCTGGAAGAACAGAAAGCATTCTTAACCACTGAGTCCCTACCTTAGCTCCAGTCCCTACCTTAGCTTCCTAAGAAGCCTCAAGCTGAAGTGCAGTAGGCTAAGATTCACAAGCGGATGCCTGGGACATGGCAGTGACCAGCTCCCTCTCCTCCCTCTCATGGAGAACACTAATCTTCAGTTTTAAAACTCAATACTCCTTCCACCTCCTGAACTGGGCCATAGAAGTGGAGCTGCTCATAGTAGGACAAGGGCCCAAACAAATGACAGAAGATGGAAGAGAAGAAACAGCCTCATCCATGTTTTGCAGCGGAGTGGTGGTGGCACACACCTGTCATCCCAGAATTCATGGAGGCAGAGGCAGGCAGATCTCTGAGTTCGAGACCAGCCTGGTCTACAAAGTGAATCCAGGACAGCCAAGGCTACACAGGGAAACTTTGTCCCAAAAAATAAAAAGAAGAAGCAGCAGAAGAAGGTTTTTCAAACTTTCCTGAACCCCGACTCCCTTTATACACAGCTCTGAGACAATGCTATGGCTGCCATTGTGTTTATTTTAATCTAGTTCACATCAGGTTGGTGTCTATCAGCGACTCTGTCTTCTCTCATTTCTATCAACAGAGAAAATGCCCCTTCTTGACAGGGGCTGACAATCCCTACCACAGACATCTGTACAGGCAGCTGTGGAAACTGGAGAGCCCATCTCCATAAAGGGCATGCTCTGGGCCCTTCATGATTTCTGTGATTTCTCCACAGAAAATAGACCTAGACCTGCTCTTTTAGCACTGTGACCTTCTGCATAAAAGGGCAAGAGAGCAGTCTCTCTGAAGACAGCCAGCATCACTTCTTGCCTAATTCTCCTTTTCTTTGGACAATGACACTCTACTTCTCTCGAGGTTTCCAAAGAATAGACTAGAAACCTTCTAGAAACACAGGCTTAAAGGGGTATGTGTTTGGTGCACAAGGACCCACAACATAACCAACTCAACCCTGGAAGTCTTTAGCAGTCGAATCTCCATCCTTGTGTCCTCTACAAAATGACCCGAACTCCATCTTGAGATTGTTGAGGGCACTGAAGGTGTATATAAAAGATAAGGTGCCGTGGAAGCCTTCCTCAAGCTTTCAGGTTCTTATGTTGCTCTTAGGAGACATTTAACATTCATGACATTCTCTCTCTCCCCCTCTCTCTCTCTCTCAGGCTGGATAACTGTGCCACCTGCCTGACTTCCCACCCTCCTGGCAAACTCCTTTTTGCTGTCAAAACCCAGACTTGCTCCCTTATGTTTTCATTTTGCTGTTCCCTATGCCCAGTATCACTGGACTCATGTTTTCTAGGCTCCACTAGTCCACAGTGACACTCCCGATACTGTCGGGATAGTATCTGTCCTGATAGTATGGGGAGTGTCACTGCTGTTTGACATCTCTAAACACCATCTAAACTGGACTTTTTTTTAAAAAATGTACTTAGGAAGGCTCTCACTGGCTCTTGAGATAGTGTCTAGGTCATAGCATAGACTGTGGGTACTTTTATTTTCACTTTCTTTTCCTATGGTTTCCTTTTCCCATAGAAGAGCGAGTACAGCCAGATGAGAAAACAGAAGGAAGCAGGCACATCTGCTGCTCTGTCTGTCTGTCTGAGTACAGTAGTAGAAAATGAACCCAGGTTTTCACATGTGATAAACACCTGCTCATCAAAGAACTATACCCAAGACTTCTTTTCTTTTTGCTTTTGTTTTGTTTTGTTTTTCAAGACAGGGTGTTCTTTGTGTAGCCCTGGCTATCCTGGAACTCACTCTGTAGACCAGACTGACCTCAGACTCACAGAGATCCCCTGCCTCCCTGAGTGCTGGGATTAAAGGCTTGTGCCACCACACCCGGCTCCTTGCATAACTTTTAAACAGTATTTTGTTATAGTTGCTCCATTCTGTAGATGGTGACTGTTAACCTCTTACCGTGCTGATGTATAAATTACACTTCACAATGTGTGTAAGTATGGAAAAACGCATACATACAGGTCCAGGTCAGGACTCTTGGTGACTGTCAACACCTAATGAGAGTCTCGGAATACACCCTTGAGGGGGAAAGGGATGAAGATACTCAAACACTGAATGGATGTGATCGATCCAGGCAGGGTCAGGGCTGTGCTGCAGATCCATCACAGCATCTTCCCAGGTTGGGATTTTGCTGGTGTTTTTCCTATTCTTCCACCAACAGGCCCTGTCTTGGAGGTGACCCAGCCTAACCTAGAAAATTAAGATTCTTAATGTGTGCCCTCACCCCACCCTCATCCTCCAGTAATGAAGCTATTCTCGTTCCAGGGAGGGGTCCCTGTGTGCTCAGTATCTGTATGGCTGGCCACATTGCCAGGGTGCTGGAGTCAGGGGCCCTTCCTTTTATGTACCAGGAACCAGGCCGGGGCCAGCCTATCACTTTCTCTTTCTGTGGTTTCCTTTTCCCATAGAAGAGTGAGTACAGCACAGTAAGAAGAGAAAACAGGAGAGAGCAGGCACATTTGCTGCTGTGTGTCTTAGCACAGTGCTCGGGAAAGGAACCCAGCATGCTCTGAGTGGGGCGACACAAACAGAGAGACACAGTCACGGGGCAGTCATATATTTAAAATTCCTCCCCCTCATTTTCTTCTTCAAATGAATCAGTCCCCACTTCTTCATAATCCTTCTCCAAGGCAGCCAGGTCCTCCCTGGCTTCAGAAAACTCTCCTTCTTCCATTCCCTCTCCAACATACCAATGTACAAAGGCCCGCTTGGCGTACATGAGGTCGAATTTATGGTCAAGGCGGGCCCAGGCCTCTGCAATTGCTGTAGTGTTGCTCAGCATGCAAACAGCTCTCTGGACTTTGGCCAGGTCCCCTCCTGGCACAACAGTAGGTGGCTGGTAGTTGATGCCCACCTGGGGAAATAAAAAAGACAGGCCACAGACAACATGCCAGTCAGCCAAAGATGTTGGGCAATCGGTTGTTAGCAGGCTATGTTGGCAAGACCCAGGCATAGGTGTGGGGTGGAACTGCAGGACGGAACAGCAGGAAGAACAAGGAAGTTGAGAACACGGGCAGATCAAAAGGGTATGTGCTAAGGGAAAAAAAAAAAATCAAAAGGGAGCGGGCAAGGTGGTGTGTGCCTATAATTTCAGTACCATGGAGTCTGAGGCAGGAGGACCAACAAGGGCTTAGAAACTAAAGACTGGAGGAGAAATAGAGGAAGGACAGGCTGGTAAAATGTTAGTGGAAATTATCAAGTTGCCAAATGTACTGTCTGAAACCATGGCCTGAAAGCAGGCATCTTGAATGTTTATCTTAGGAGCAGGGGACAGGAAATGCCTTCCCTGCTAGAGGCAGATCAATTTCCAGAACTGACATTATTATCTATTATCGCCGAGCTTATTGTTTTCTGGATGCTTATCCGATGCTCCTCTTATTTTTTTGCAATAAATTTAGGAAAGTTTATCTGTCAGGGGTAAAGGGCTGTTTAAGAGGGCACGGGGAATATCCAGAGCAATAAATTAAAGAAGTCCTTGGGGATGGTGTTGCTCGCCAGGCCGCCAGGCCGGGTCTCTGGTAAACAGGGTTCTTAGAAGAAAAGCAAGAATACCAACCACAGAAGTGAGAGGTCACTCAAAAGCAAGCCAACCTCCCAAGATCTGCTTGCATATTGGGGGATGGGGAGGGACACTTCCCAGCGGGGCCTCCAGCCTAGAAATCTCCTCACAAGGGCCCTAAACCAGAGCAGAGCAAGAATTATAGGAGACTGGAAGGCCATGACACCAAGATACAAACTGTGGTAACACAGGACACTGAGAACCGTGGTACTGCCCAAAACTAACATATATCCTGGTCCGACGTCATGCTTAAATTTCCAGCCTCGTAGATTCACTGCTTTACAAACATGTCTTCAGGAACTGCTGACTGTAAGGCACACAGCTGCTAACCATGCAGCAGGCCACAGATGTGAAAGAGATAACACAGCAATAGCACACTGTGTGTCTTGCTGGTGTGGCTCTGGCCAGCCTAGGCCTCTCTTCCCTTCTGGAAGGTGACGGCATACACCTGAGTCAAGCTGGGAACAAACGCCCCTGAGGAGGATGTCAACAGGTGAGACTTAGTAATAAGCATTCTGCTGGCATGAGCTTTCCTGAAGAGCAGTTACCGATGCCAGCACCGCCTTGCTCATCTTTCCACATGGGACCTCGGAGCAGGCTCAAAATGAAGGAGAGAGAGGCCATCCATCTTTATTCATTACCCCCACTATTTCCCCATTTCTTTCATTTTTTTTTTCCTTCTCCCTTATTAGCCCGTGTGGTTATTCCAATTCAAAACAAGTAGTCCAGTTTTTGGACAACCGTGACTGCTTTTGGCAAGAATGACCAAACTGACACATAAAAGTACATAGTGTCTAGGAAGAAAAGGTGGTGTGGGCCACAGGAGTGGAGCGGTGGGTGGAGAAACTGCTTCCTTGCTCTGCAGCATAGCTAATGGGAGGGGAGAAAGTCAGGACTTCATGACAAACAGGACTCAGTCACATAAAGACTCGAAACAGCCTTGGTGTTATTCTAAATTGATTAAGGCTTACAGGGTAAATAGTTAACTTTTATTATACGTTGGGGGAAAAAAAATGCATTGTCTGTTAGAAGAAAGAATTATGTCTCTCTAAAAACTGGAACCATTTTGTTAGCTCTAAAATTAAAATGGACCTAGAAGTGTAAAATAGCCACTGAACTTCCTTTTAGGCAAACTGAAATGAGTTGCAGGTTCTCAAGATGTGGTGAGTCAGGTCCCTCAGTTTAAAAAAAAAAAAAAGTCAAAAAAAAAAAGTATATGAGTGTGCCGCTATTTAAGATTATTTAACCTTCTTCAGCGTGTGTGTGTGTGTGTGTGTGTGTGTGTGTGTGTGTGTGTGTGTTTGAGACAGGGTTTCTCTGTGTAGCCTTGG
Organism: Psammomys obesus; assembly: GCF_907164565.1. Taxonomy (NCBI): domain Eukaryota; kingdom Metazoa; phylum Chordata; class Mammalia; order Rodentia; family Muridae; genus Psammomys; species Psammomys obesus. Next base: position 6,031,171 of record NW_026588368.1, on the reverse strand, counting down.
CTTTCCTGGACTGGCTTTGTAGACCAGGCTGGCCTCAAACTCACAGAGATCCGCCTGCCTCTGCCTCCCAGAGTGCTGGGATCACAGGTGTGCTCCACCATGTCTGGCTAACCTCATGCTCTTTCTGAAGTGGCTTAAGCAGATCAGCCTTAAACAGCTGAATGTCTCAGTCAAAGCTGAAGAAAGTCAGTGATGCATTTGCTTTATGTCACCTCCCTGCTGTGTCATAAAAGACCAGAAGCTCCCAAGATTCATTCTCCCCAATGCTCAGTACTTCCCCTCCTGCATCCCCACCATTCTCCCCCACCCTACGTCATCAGTTCTTACCTTGAAGCCTGTGGGACACCAATCAACAAACTGGATGGTTCTCTTGGTCTTGATGGCAGCAATGGCAACATTCACGTCCTTGGGCACCACATCACCGCGGTAGAGCATGCAACAGGCCATGTATTTGCCATGACGTGGGTCACACTTCACCATCTGGCTGTTGGGCTCAAAGCAGGAACTGGTGATCTCTGCCACAGACAGCTGCTCATGGTAGGCTTTCTCAGCAGAAATGATGGGTGCGTAAGTGACCAGCGGGAAGTGGATTCGGGGGTAGGGTACCAGGTTGGTCTGGAACTCTGTGAGGTCCACATTGAGGGCCCCATCAAAGCGGAGAGAGGCAGTAATTGAAGACACAATCTGGCTGATGAGGCGGTTGAGGTTGGTGTACGTGGGGCGTTCAATATCCAGGTTCCGGCGGCAGATGTCGTAGATGGCCTCATTGTCCACCATGAAAGCACAGTCTGAGTGTTCCAGGGTGGTGTGGGTCGTCAGGATGGAGTTGTAGGGTTCCACCACTGCTGTGGACACCTGCGGGGCTGGGTAGATGGCAAATTCCAGCTTGGACTTCTTGCCATAGTCAAGGGAAAGGCGTTCCATCAGCAGAGAAGTGAAACCAGAGCCTGTGCCCCCACCGAAGCTGTGGAAGATCAGGAAGCCCTGCAAGCCAGAGCAGGCGTCCGTCTGGGGAGACAGAAACAAGGAGAAATCAGGAAGAGTACTGAGACCCCCAACACGGAGACAAATCCAGATAAACCCCCGCTGTCTGCCATACCTCATCCTCAATATTTTTATGTCAGTGAAATCGTAATAGCCTATAAGGAATAAAACACAGAAGAGGTTGTTTTGGTCTTGGAGGGGGTGGCTAATGGCCAGACCGGCAAACCACATATATGTGCATAAGGCTCTGCCTCGGAGCTGGCCAAACCAGGAGTAGGAAGTCTCAAAGCTGCCACTGGTGGTAGACCTTGTCTTATGAGGGCCCAAACCTTATCTGCTATGCCTTGTCCTCGTCCTCTGATTGTATGGGCATGAATGGCCTGCACATCTCAACCTTGGAAAGGGCTCGGGTACCAGTCTTAGAAATGTAAAAGGGGGACTGGAGAGATGGCTCAGAGGTTAAGGGCCTCTGGCTGCTCTTCCAGAAGTCCTGAGTTCAATTCCCAGCTACCACATGGTGGCTCACAACCATCTGTAATGAGATCTGGTGCCCTCTTCTGGCCTGCAGGCACACATGCAGAGAGAGTGTGGTGTATAAAAAAAAATAAATAAATCTTAAAAAAAAAAAAGAAGTGTAAAAGGAACAATGGGGTTTTTTTCCTCTCTCTCTCTCTCTAGAGATTTTGAAATTTTGATATTTAAAAAGAGAAGGTTTTCAGGTTGACAAATCACAACTGTGTGTATTTGCGGGACAGGTTGTGGTGCTTCGGCTCTTGTGTACATCGTGGAATGGCCAGGCCAAGGCGACACACACATCCATGAATTCCCAGCTTGTAAAGTTGTAAACTTCAGCCACTTTTTAACCTTTCCCAAAGGTCTTCTCCCCTCTTGGAAGGTTCTGTGATGGTGCATGAGGCCACACCATGTTCCCAGCAAGTGCCTGATGTATAAGCACTCAGTATGGACTCCTGGAAGAGCTAAGAGAATTCATGGACTCACAGAACTGTCCAGGAGGATTTGAGCTACAATCTTCAATCCAGTGGTCCTGAACTTTTGGGCACCACAGGTCCATCAATTTTTTTCCCACCATACAGAAACGAGAGCTTTAAAGGGCGCAGTGATGTCGCCCACGACGGAACCTGATTCAAGTCCTAACCCTGCCCGTCTAGCAGAGCATGAGCCGAGTTAAGACTCAAAGCCTGTCCAGCCCTTAACTCCTGGATCCATCAATTGCTCCCTTGGGATAAGAAAGCAAAGATGTATAAATGGAACTTATAAAGTATATGTAAGTACTCAGATGTGTAAGCAAATCTCTTCCTCACCTGTTCCAAACTAATGCTTTTCTAACCTGTGTTTCTAACTTCGACCTCACAGATGGCTGAACTCTTCCCGGATATTACCATAGACTAGCAACAAATTGGGCTTATAGAGCAGGCCAGGATACCTGGGCGAGGGAGGAATACTGTCCCTATGATTGTTCCTTCTGAAACATAAACAGACCACTAGGAGTACAGCCAGTATTACAGCATGTGCCTGATAAAACACACACACACACACACCCTCTAGGAGCTATACTGGCAGCCAGTGGACACACACCTCTCTCCCACCGGAGTCCAAGCCTGACCCTGCTCGCCCTGCCCCGCCCTGCCCTGCCATGAGGTGCTTACCAGTTTCCGGATTCGGTCCAATACCAGATCGATACTCTCCTTGCCCACTGTGTAGTGCCCACGGGCGTAATTGTTAGCTGCATCCTCCTTCCCTGTGATCAGCTGCTCGGGATGGAAGAGCTGGCGATAGGTTCCTGCCCGCACCTCATCTGTCAAGAGACAGGACCCTCAGATCCTGGTTTCCAAGAGAGATGTTCTAGCCCTCCTGTCTGTGGATGAGACACACACACACACACACACACACACACACACACACACACACACACGAGCAAAGCCAGCCCTCCCTAAAGCAAATCTGTAAGTGACTGAGAGATCCTGAGTGAGTAGGGCACTAGCCAGGCTAGGACGGAGGAGGAGACTTGAAGGGGCAGACAAGCACTCATCAAACACCAAAGCCCTTTTCTTCTCCTTCCCTCCTTCCCTCCACCACCTGGATCTGGATCCTTCCAAGAGCACAGGGAACCCTCCCTGTCCCTGGGAAAGACGGAATCCACCTGTGTTTTTGAGTCTGGAGGAGTGGTGGTCTACACACACAACATCTCTGTTTCTAAAGTGCTGGCGTGTTTCACCACACCCACGAGGCCACACTGCAAGCCCACAGAGTCTGAAACCTATGCTTTAGGAAATGGGCTGTTTGAGAGAACTTTCTAATAGTTTCTAAAACTTTTTAGTGTTTTTTTTAGCTCCCTGCTTCTCAGTAACAATCTTGGTCCTTTCTGTCTGACTAAGCAGGTTGGAGGAGCACCTTGCTCCGCACAAATTAGCAGAGAACCTTTGACCCCTACTGCAACCAGCGCCCCCAAGGAGCTAAGGGAAGTCACAGGGAGGATGAGTCTGGTTGGCTCACTCATAACCTTTCAACTCATTTCACTCTCCTAAGCCAAAGCCCCTTGCACTTACTTGGCTGTTTCCGGCAAAGAGCTCTTGGCCAGCACTCACCTACTACAGTTGGTTCCAGGTCAACCATGACAGCCCGGGGCACGTGCTTGCCGTTGCCAGTCTCACTGAAAAAGGTGGTGAAGGAGTCATCGTCGTTGATCTTGCTGGCCTGAGTGCCAAAGGTTCCATCTGCCTGGATGCCGTGCTCCAAACAGAAGAGCTCCCAGCAGGCATTGCCAATCTGCACCCCAGCTTGACCCACATGGACTGATATGCATTCCCGCTGTGGAAACAGGGCACATCAAGGTCAGAGAACCCAAGGTCCTGGCCGGGGAGTGAGGCCTCCCATCTAAAGACTGTCTCTTTCTCGTGCTCGGGACACAGGATTCTCAACCCCACAGCCACATCACCCCACAACCAGGACATATCTGGGGGTCCAGGTGCCTGGCACGGCTACAGCTGGCACCAGAGACGGTCCCAAAGAACTCGGTTGTCCCATGGCTCGACTGCTCTAAGCGTTGCTCCTCAAGGTTATTCCTTCATACCTGGTACTGATGGAGAAGCAAAGACAGCAGCAGAGCTAACCTTAACCTCACCACAGCACACTGTGGCAGCGCCCACATAAATTCCTAAACACTGACCTTCTGAGACATCATAGACATGGGTGTGCAAACAGAGCCCCGGACAATCACAGGGCATCACCATAGGCATAGTCAGCGTTATGGCTACAAATGTAAAAGTAACTAACTAGCTACTTGCCATTAAGGTCAAGTTAGGCTCTTCCTGAATGCTGAGAAATTGGAAACAATTTTGGAGCCACCGTTGATACAGCGTTGCTTACATCAGGCCAAGTGTTAAGTAGACCTTACCCTTTGAGTGCCCTTCTATCTGTATTGCTCCGATTTAAAGCCTCAACTGTCTAATTGATCTTAGCATTATCAGCTGAGGATAAGGTGTGTGTGTGTGTCTGTGTATCTGTGTCTCTGTGTGTGTTGTGTGTGTCTCTGTGTCTCTGTGTGTGTCTCTGTGTGTTTCTGTACAAGTGTGTGTTTAGTTCTCTCCGAAGCAGATTTCCTGGGAAAATGAACTTGTCCTTCACCCATTCCCAGCCTGTGGGGAAGCACAGGCCCACACAGGGTGACTCTGAACTGTGGCACCTGCCAGAGCCCAGCAGGGAAGCATGTGCCTGGTCTGTAGGTTTCTATTCTTATCCACAACCTGACGTGGCACTTTCCAGCCCCGTGTAACCCAAGCTGGGAGCAGAGCCTCCAGAGAGCATGGCCGGTCATGGAAGCAAGCCGTGTCCACATCCAAGTTCAGACACCTGGATGCTCAGAATCCCCTCCAGACACAGGGGCAGGGCAGATGCCCTGAACACCTCTAAGGGCCAGAGATTCCAGGACCTGTGGCCTCCTGGTTTGGTTTTACGGCTGAGTCCGTGTTCTCTCCCATCTGCTAGCCCTTGTCCTGGGAAGAAAAGTGTGCAGGCATTCAGAGCCACCAGTGCAGAACACAGGGCTGAAGAGTTCGGTTCAGCAGTGCCTCCCGATGCCCAGAGAAAGGCCTCACTCACAGCTCGCCCACTCAATGCATTTGCTGTGTTATATGAGCTTAGCTGAGTCGCTTCACCTCTCCTCATCTGAAAAAAGAAGCATTTAACAACGCTTGCCACTGGCTTTGCCATTGTTGCCCTCATGGGCGCCCTCTTGGAGCTTCTCCCCCACCCCTTCTTAGCCGCTTTGTCGCAAGGGTGTTTTCTGTTTCTGTCTTAGCGCTCGGCTCAGGACTCAGGAGAGCACGTCCTATACCAACCAAGCAGCTGCCCCCAGACCCAGCATGTTATTGCTGACGCAAAGCTACCGTGCACATGCAGCGAGAAGCTGTGGCTTCTCAGGAAGGCACTGACACTGGGGAGCACTGGGCAGGTCCACAAAGAACCCGGTCCTGAGGCTCCTCCTTCAAGTTGCAGTATCGTCTGTGGCCCCAGACTTCGGCTTTCTGAAATTTGTCCCTTCGTGTCGCCATTGTGTCTCAGCCATCCCCAGCTTACTGAGGGTGCTGCTGGTTTCCAGCTGGCTGGCTTCCCTTCTGGAACACTCTAGGCCTTTCCAGGGAAGATAAAAGGCTTTTCCAGGGGGAAAAAAAAAATCATGGGAAGAGGAGGAGGAGAGGATATCAGTATCCTACAACCACCAACGTGAGATGCATTGTTTTTGGCCTCTTTGATGCTCTCCTCAATCTTTTATTAATGAATAAATATCTTTCTAGAGATCCTCTCTCTCAGCCCCTTTCCTCCTCTCTCCCTCTTTTCTCGAGTAAAAACCAAAAAAGAAAAGAATACATCCTGAGAAGAACTCCTGTGTCCCACTCAGGCTGTCCTTTCCACTCTACCGATGGGTTCCTTTGCTTGAGAGTATCATGCCCACTAAACACCTAGGAACAGAATGACGGAGTCACGCTGCCCTATTGCACTTCATCCTTACAAATATTCTCTCTCCCTCTCCCCCTCTCTCCCTCCTCTCCCTCCTCTCTCTTCTCTCTCTTTCTCTCTTCCTCCTTTTCTCCCCTTCTCTCTCTTCTTCCCCCACCTCCACATGCCAGGCAAGTGATCCACCACTGAGCCACACACACCCTCTTAATTCATAAGAAGAGTGGTAATAGGGACTGTGCCATACCAAAGCCATGTAGGAAAGCTACATGGCTTATGCAGAACAGCTACACAAACTTATGCAGACTTTGAATTCTGACTTGAACAAGCCAAAATAGAAAATTTCATTAATTTTAATTATTAATTAAGATAAAAATGAGGTTGGGTATGAGAATGTTCTTAGTGTCTAGAATTATGTCTGACACATCTAACATACTTTAAAGTACTTTTTTTTTATTTTTAACAGTATTAGAGACCAAACCCTGAGCCTTCGATGTTAGGCAAGTGAGCTGCACTCCAAGCTATTTTCAAACACATTAATAAGCACAGGAGATGAGATGATGTGGTCTAAGATGATGATTATTACATCTAAGCAATAAACACATGGGTGGCATTATACTCATGCACTTTTCTGGAGGTTTAATTTTTTTTTTTCATAGTAAAACTCAAGGCGTTAATAACAAAGTAAAAGAAGTAGGTGAAAAGCAGGAGTCAAGAGTGGAGATGCCATGCTCTTAGCCTGATATATAACCATATAACCACATAGCCTGGTTCTCCCGCCTCACACAGCCACTTACTCAACAGACACTCAGGGCCCATCCTGAGGGGGCAAGTGAAAATTTCAAAGCACTTGCCTACCATACTCAAGGTCCTGGGCTTGATCTCCGTTTCCTGTTTGGAATTTCCCATGACAGGCTTGGTATTGACACCCACTACCAGGCCTGTTCTGCAGCAGATGAGCCACCCACAAAGCAACAGGACTTCAGACCAAGAGGGAGGGAAGAGGTTGTGGGGCACAAAGGGTAGAGTTCAGATGCGGGTGAAATGACAACTCATGTGAAGTTTCTTGGAACCCTGTGGTCCACAAACCTCCTCAGGATTCCACGGGATGCTTTGCCCACGATGGGGTGCCACTGTTTGGATCCAGAATGTCTTCCATAGGCCTGTTAAGGGCCTGGCCCAGAGCCTCTAGCACTATTAGGAGGCAGGGGAGGCTGAAAGGTGGGGCCCAACGTATGTGTTTTGGTTCTTGGGGACAGACTGGGCCCGTGGAACCCCAGTCTTCTTTCTCTTTTGCTCCTTAAACCACCGAGTGTGTGTGCCATCCAGCCCAGACCAAGAACCAACAGGGGCCACCAAGCACACACTGAAGCCTCTGAAACCGAGCCAAAGTAGACGGTCCTAAGTAGATAACCTAGGGCTTGTGACCCTGGCAGAAGCTGGTGCAGGCCTCTTCTACACTGTCTGCCCAGCCACCGTTTCTCCCAGATGAGCCTCCACCCTTGGGAGGCCATTCCTCACACCTAGGAAAGGTCATCGTCTGTTATGAGG
>NW_026588368.1:5908662-6018662 GCF_907164565.1 Psammomys obesus | reverse complement strand
GCAGGAGAGGTGATTGAGGCCAACTTTAGTCCCTGCCGAGGTGCACCTCAGGGGCTCTGGCGGAGCTGCTGTAGCGCTCAGGAGGGGGTCCAGCTATAAAGGTTGCAGCCGTTACGGGAGAGGAGTTGCTGACTCAAGCCAGAAAAGGAAACAAAATTAAAGGCTGAGGTCCTGGTCCCTGGTCCCTGGGGAAGGAAACTTTCCAGTCCTAAAGTCTTCCTGATTTTGACCGCTTGGAAAGGTGAGGAGCCAGCGCCAGGCGCCTGCGAAGCTAGGACCCAGCTCGCACAGAGGGTGACCCAAACCCCAGCCGATGACTGGAGAGCCAGCACCCGGGGCAGGCACCTGCGGAGCTGGCTGGGTCCGCAAGACGCAGCTGGAATCGGAGTAGCCCCCAACCCAGGCCGATGGCCGGATGATGAGGGTGGAGAATGGCCCCAGAGCGGAGCCCGTCACTTTTGACTCGGTTTGGAGACTTGATTCCCTTCTCCACCCTCAGCCACCCAGGTCCAGACCACCTGTCCAGACTCCCTCGGCGCCTCATTTTTTCTCACTCCGGGCCACGGGCGGAGCGGCAGTCCTGCAAATTCTAACTCGCCTCTCCACCGGGCTCGCCAGGTGCGCCCTCCTCTCCTTAGCAAGCGCAGATCTCTCTTGGGTCCCTTTAAGGGTCCAACGGCCCCTGCGCTCTACACTGTCCACAAAATAGATGGCAATACTGGAGAACTCCCCCTTTCAGTAGACTAGGGGAAGGGGATGAGGGGAAGAGAAGGGGGTGGGTGGGAGCGGGGCGGGGGGGAGGAGATGATGGAGGGGGGCGTCAATCGGGATAAATAACGAATAAATTGTGAAGAAGAAAATAAAAATTAAAAAATATGTATATATATATATATATATATATATATATATATATATATGGTACCGGATGTTTCCCACCCACCCCTGGGTGCAAAACCTTTGACCCTGAACTGATGCATACCCCCTCCAGAAGACTTGGAGCCCAGCAGATGTGCCCGACAGCCACCCCTGGGGGCCCCCAGCTCTCTACCCGGCACCCGCGCGCGTCCCTGGCCAGCCCCGGCTGGGAAGTCTCACCATCGTGGCCGCTCTCCTCGCCCGCTCGCCTCCCAGCTGGGCCTGCCCACCCCAACTGCTCCAGATAGGGCCGCCTCCGCGTTTGTGACACACAGGGAGGGAGGATGCCTGGGACAGACATGTCGGGCCAGCCTTTGCCTTACAGCATCACAGAGCCCGAGGAGGGGAGGGACTTGGGTGGGTCACAAAGGCATTTCCCCTCCCACCGCTGGCTCCCGGGTCCAGCCAGGCTCCTTCCCAAGGCCCGCCGCCCTCCCGGAGCTCAGCTCCTGAGCCTTGCCCAGTCGGGGAGGCGGCCCTGTGACCTTGACACACGTGTGCGCGCACATGCCCTACATCCATCCCGAGATCTGCAGTGGGAAAGCACTTCAAAACAAATGCTCATTTCTCCCCAAATATTCACAGTCTTCCTGAGGCCTGCACTGGCTGGCGTGGTGGGAAAACCCTTGTCCCTTAGCCAGAGCAGCCTCAGCCCAGGAGAGCCGGTGGGATCAGACCAGCCCCAGGTCAGGGCCCAAGCTTCTGCTTCCCCAACGCCTGCCTGGTTGCTGGAGAATCCCGTGATCGCTACACATAATGGCTCCTGATCTACAGCAAGCACTCCATAACGGGTCCAGGAATTCAGTGCCTGTTTAAATACCTAAATACCGTCGAGAGTATCTCCCCCTTCCAGATTCTCAAATCCCTCCTCCTGACCCACCTCCTACTTAATTCCCAAACGTGTCACCTCTCATGTACTCCAGAACATCAGGGTTCTCGCTGGCTCTGCTCTTAAGCAGGGCATCAAGGGCCTCTAACCTTTAGTTGGCCACTTTACTAACTGGCTCCGCATGTCCCTCTGTCACCAAGCTGGTGAGGGCTGGATGGTTCTCTTGCCTTGACCTCAACCCAGAATTCCCTGCTTCACACTTGAAGCTGGAAGCCAGCCTTTCTTCTCTCCCTCTGTTCTCTGGCAACTGCCCACCACGCAAGTCACTGTGGGAAACAGGGTTCTTCTTCAATACCTGCGTGGAGCTGCTGTGGCCAGATGTTGTGTCACTGTGTGTTTCCAAACACGGATGAAGACACCCCCTCCCTCATGTCCTCAGGAACCAGCGAAGTAAAACTTACTTATTTAGTAGTGTCTAGAGGACAGGATACATGTTTTAATTATCTTTGCCCGTGAGAGAGTTTTGCTACACTTCCCACTGATACACAGCCTCTGAGCTGGGACTACCCACCCCAACAGCTCCGGTTAAGCCACCTCCAGTGCTGTGACACACCTGAGGACAGCCCTGCTGGGCCAGCAGCTTCCCAGGAACAGCCCAGTGCCCACAGAGAGGAAGGACCCAGGAAGGTCACAATCTTGTAATAGCTTAAAAATAGACTCAGCGAGCTGGCAGTGGCACACGCCTTTGATCCCAGCACTCAGGAGGCAGAGGCAGGCTCATCTCTGTGAGCTGGAAGCCAACCTGGTCTACAGAGCAAGTCCCAGGACAGCCAGGACTACACAGAGAAACCTTATCTAAATAAACAAACTAATTAATTAATTAATTAAATGAAATCTTTAAAAATGGAGACTTATAGTTATATTGTGTCAAATTCATGGCAAATATTCAATAAAGAATACTTATTATTATTATTATTAATTCCACGATTTATTTCTCTTCCAAACTCCAATGGCATCTTTTACTTCTTCCATTCATTTGTTTACTATCTTATGTGATTTAGATTACAGGTTGTGTGTGTATGTGTTTCGACACGCCTATAAAATGGCAACACCTGTGTTATACTGTTCAGCTTACTGCCTGCCCCACCAGGGCTCGGAGAATGCACTTAAATGAGTTAGTTTTCCAAGTTTGCTTCGTAAGCCATCAAATACATGACGAACGGGTTCCTAACGTCTCAGGGAAAAGTTGATGATGATAGTAACAGCAATGGCACGCGATTGCATCCTGCCGTGCTGATTTCTTTGAATAGCTCATCTCTGTGGGTTTTGATGGAGCCGTGACTATACTAAACATTTTGGTTCCAGAGAAATAAGAATGTTGACTGTCATGTATGGAATTGTTAGCATCTGCCCCCTCCCCAGTTTCTGTGGCGTGTATTTAGATAGGGCCTTTAGATTAAGAAGACCCTAGGGCTGAAGAGATGGCTCAGCTCTTCAGACCACTTGTTAACTTGGGCAGAGGACCAGGGTTCAGTTCTCAGCACCCACATGGCAACACATCACACTCTGTAACTCCAATTCCAGAGGTTCTGACGCCCTCTTCTGGCCTGTACAGGTACCACATGCATGTGGTACACAAACATACATGAAGGCAAAACGTCCATACACGTAGCCGGATGGTGGTGATGCACACCTTTAATCCCAGCACTTGGGATGCAGAGGCAGCCAGATTTCTGTGCGTTCAAGCCCAGACCGGTTTACTGAGTGAGTTCCAGGACAGCCAGGGCTATACAGTAAAACCCTGTCTTGAAAAAAAAAATAAATAAATAAACAACAAATAAACAACGAAAAATAAATAAAATAATAATAATGCTCTGTGGGCTGTACTGCAGCTGAGGGCCAAATTGACTCAGCTGGCCTGCACTGGCACCTCAGGCCACGGTGATGCTCCACCTCAGGTCTGAGTCCATGCTGCTACCTAGGGTCATGACTGGGTCCGTGACTACAGATGGGGGTCAGTGTTCTCAGTCTGTGCTGCCGCCAGAAACCATGTGAAGGCCCAGGAGCCATGCTCCTGCTGACTGTGAAGAGCAAGGAGGCTACCTTTGCTGTGATATCGATGACTGCAGATGCAGAGTTGAGAGGGAGGGACATGAGGCTTCTGGGACAATCCCTGCCCATACACAACCCCACTCCCAAAATAAGTAACAGCCTAGACAGGAGGCCACCAAAAAGAACCCTTAAAATGTGTAATGAGGAGGGGAGAACTCAGTTCTATTTAAGAGGCAGGCCACTGAGAGTTTGGCCATGCCTCCAGTGAGGATATAGATAACACAAATTGGACTTAGTTTTTTTATATTATATGTATTTTTTAATTTTTGGGGGTGTTACAAAGGTTGTTGGAAAAGACACAGAAGGACTGGAAAATGAGTGATTGGGGTGCATGATATGAAATTCCCAGAGAATAAAAATATTATGTTGGGGAGGGAAAAAAAAAAGGCTAAAGCCATTATCCAACAGGACCTACAGGTCTAGGGACACAGCTCCACAGGTTATGTGAGGACACAGCAAGGTGACCATCTGCCCACTAAGGAGACAGGACTCAGGGGTCTCTCACCAGCACTTGATCTTGGACCTTCAACCCAAGAAAATACACTTCTACCCTTTAAGCTGCCCGGTTTGTAGTTACTTTGTTTTGGCAGCCTGAGCAGACTGGCAGTGGCTGTAGAGTAAGAAATGTGTACTGGGGGCTGGAGAGATGGCTCAGCAGTTAGGAACACTGCCTGCTCTCCCAGAGGACCCAGGTTCCATTTCTGGCAGCCGCGTGGCAGCTCACAGCTGTCTGTAACTCCGGTCCAAAAGGATTCAATGTTCTTTTCCGGCCTCCGGTACCACTGAGCATTGCATGCACACAGACCGTGCTGGCAACACACCCACACACATAAAATATAATACGGGGATCATACACACATCATATAGAACCTCATAAATATGATAATTTTTTAAGGTGTGTGCTTCCTTTTTGATAGTTAAATCCTCATTCAGAAAATTATTTGACCTGAGCAGTTCCAGAACCATTACTGATACTCCTCCCTCCCACCCTCACCCCACATTTCTCTTCCTCAGTAGAAGCTTTGAAAGACAGAGGGACATGGTTTTTCCATCCCTGTGTGTGTGTGTGTGTGTGTGTGTGTGTGTGTGTGTGTGTGTGTGTCTAACATCTGGGTATACCCGTGAGGGCATTCCTGAACGAAACTAACATCAGGCTAATCAGACACTCTCCTCCGTGTGGATGGGCTCGCCCAAATGAAGAAGAAAACAGTACAAAGCTGAGTGACAAGGGACCCGAGGGACCTTCTGTGCATCCTTGCACTTGGGAAAGAACTGACGCACTGACTCCCTGGGTCTGCCGCCGGCATGCACATCGTACCTCTTAGCGGGTTTTGGCCACCGCAAAAGCCTGAACCAATCTTTACAGTCCATCTCCTTAGAGGTGGGTATACAGCTCAGTGGTGGAGCGTCACCCTGGAAGGTGCAAGGTTCTGGGTCCAATCTCCAGCACTGCACATGCAGATTAAACAATCTCCTTCGTCTGTATCTAGGTAGATAAGTAAAATAAAAATAAAAACGACCCCCCCCCTTCTGCAAATAGAGAAGCTGTGTCAAATCCAGGCTGTTTGTGAGAAAGCGACCACCCGTGCTGCATTTGAAGAGCCTTCTGGAGGAATTCCCTCCACCCCTATCTCGTTCTGGTTAGCAGTGTGACATACATACTCCTGCTATGCATTTCTGCAGAGTGAGTTCATGTTGCTAGAATAACAGTGATGATCTAACAGCTGAGTCGCTTGAACAGGAGATAGCATCTACGGATTATACAGGAGAAGTTAGTTTTCATAGGAATGAATATGGATGTGTGAATTGTATTTGTGGCTATAAGGATTGAACCTAAAACCTTGTATATGCTAGACAAATACTCTATGCCTGAAATAGCCTCTGCCCCTTATTTCTGTTTTGTTTTGTTTCCAGAGACATGGTTTCTCTGTGTATCCCCGGCTGTCCTGCACTCACTCTGTAGACCAGGCCGGCCTCGAACTCATAGCTCTGCCTCCAAAGTGCTGGGATTAAAGGCGTGAGCCACCAGCAGCAGCCTCCTTCTTACCTAAGAGCTTTCTGTGCACTGTTTCATTTACTTCTCACAACAGCCTACAGAAAACAAAACTTTATTGCTTTCATTGTCCAGATAAAGAATTCGAGACCTACAGAGGCTAATAATTTAATTCTTATTAAACAACTGGTAAAAGGCGAAACCTTACTTCACACCCAGGAGTCTGAGGCCAGAGGCCTGGGCTTCAGCGTCATTGTTGGCTGTGAACCCACACCGGGAAGCCAAACCTCACATGACCAGGCTTGTCTGTGTTCTACGTGTTCTCATGTCTTAGAACTTGAAGGTCCAAATATCTAGAATGGTGCTGCCAGGTAAAGGAGTTTACCTTGTGGAAAGAACAAGGAAGAAGTTTCCATGGCCTGTGACAGACAGCAAGTGACATGAGATAGCCCGGATTCAGGTACCTGACACTGGTCACTAGTGCTGTGGATCCTCTACCACCTAAAGTGCATTCATATTCCAACCTTATTATCTCAGAGCCTGAGGGGCATTTGGAATAGGAAGGGTGAAGATTTTGGCCACAGTGACACAGACACAGGGGCCTCCTTTTCAAGTCTCCATAGCTACAGCAGCTGTAATGAGGCTATCACCAGGGAAAAAGCAAATGTCAGGATAACTGTATGACCACTCCATCCCAGGAGATTCTTCCCAAATCAACATTAGGGTGGTTGGGTCTCTTCGTCTGTTGTGACATTGGTGCTCTACCTCCAGGTATATGAGTGAGGGCATCAGATTGCCTGGAACTGGAATTATGAACAGCTGTGAGCTGCCATGTGCTAGAATTTGAACCTGGGTCCTTTGGAAGAGCAGACAGTGCTCTTAACCTCTGAGCCATCTCTCCAGCCCCCAGGTCTCTTTGTTTTAAGTTGGAAAAGACAGTATCTTCACACTGGCCCCGATTCTTCCCCTCTCCCACTCATGCTTACTGGATGATGTCTCAAGTGGCAACTTTCAGGGCATTGTCACTTTAACTTCGGTTTCACCTCCTATTCAACTCACCTGCCTGGGAGTAGGAAATTTGCTTGTTTGTTTGTTCCCTCTCAACATAATATTTTTTATTGATTCTTCTGGAATATCACATCATGCACCCAATCTCTCATTTCCCAGTCCTTCCATGTCCGCCTCCACCCTGTCACACCACCCACAAAATAAAGTTAAAATTAACAATCCTCCCCCCCCCCAAAAAAAAAACATTTCACTGACCCCTCTGAGGAACAACCTGCTCCTCTGTCAACCACAGCCTTCTCTCACACCCATCCCAGCTGCTACATCTTCAGTTCCGCCTTGCACATACCACCCAACTCCTCTGTCTTTCCCACGGCTCCACATGTATTCCTTTGCCATCGTGTCTCTGGAAGCTGCTGTGTGCCACACAGTGTACCCTTTTGTCTGAACAGCTTTCCTTGCAAATGTTCATGGCAATGAGTGGCTGGTCCGGCTCAAGGCCTCTGGCTTCTGCCACGCCATCAACACAGGACCCTTGCCTAGACTCCTCTTGGCTATCCTGCTGCTGCCCTGAGTCATGGAGACCCTGTAGCATTGTTTCCTAAGGACCGGCTCCTTCACAAGCTCCAGCAGCTCACAGATGGGGTAGATTTGGGGTGGGCCAACTCAAAAAGCCTGGAGCTAGGCCTGGGTGGTAGCTGAGTTGGTCAGCTTGGGCTTCCACCAGCCTCCGCACCTCTGAGTGGTAGGCCAGCAAAGGGCAGGGCCAACTCTCCTGCACCCACACCACCTGGGCCAGCTCTTTCCTGTGCCCACAACATCAGCACCTTCATGCAGCGGCCAACAGGAACGGGGCCAGCTCAGTAAGGCTCTAGACACGGTTTCAGTCAGCAGTTTAGACCACATACATCCTCATGGCCTTCGGTAATAGCAGGAGCCACAGGCATCAACCAAGCCTCTGGCTGTATCTAGACCACAGATCCACTCCTGGCCCTCAGCCGCTGCACAGACCTCGGGCCTCATCATGGACTCACGTGGCTATACATGTCACTCACATCAACCTGGCCCAAACAAGGCAGCAAAGTCCAAGGACATCACCAAGTCTTCAGTCGGCAGCACTGACCGCTTACATCCACATGGAGCTCAGGCTTCATCACGGCCTCGAGCAGCAGCATGGACCACAGACACCAACGTGGCCTCTGGTGGCATCACAGACCTCAGGGGGTGGAAAGCTTTTTAATGATACCAGTTAATCACACACTGTACACATGGAACTCAGCAGAGAGGAAGGGGAGGCAGTGAGTGCTTGGCGCTGAAAGTCAAGGACAGCAAATAAAACGCAGAGGTCATTGAGGTCCAGGGACCAAGAAAAATGTATTATCTCTTCACCAATTGCTTTAGGCTCTCTAGAGGTCAGCACCTAAAGCTTAGATCCCTCAAGATGTCTAAAGTAAGATTAACTCAGGTAATCACCTGCATATTTATAAAGAAACTGAGGTACAGGAAAGATGATTTGCCAAAGCAATAGGAACCAAGATATTAATTAACTCATGGATTAAGGTCTCAGGAACCAGACTTCTAAATATCATCCCACAGTGCTTACTCACTCATACAGCAAAAGTAGTCCATTGAGTATATACCTTGTTAGAAAAAAAAAAAAAAAAAGGCCCTGCAGGGATTACTAATCCTTGCATCTTGGCAATACTTTGTGCTCAAGACTCTGAGTTCCAACACACACACACACACACAAGCATGTCTTTTGGCCATTGTCTGTAGCACCTATGAAAACAGGTCATAGCCACCTGCAGTAGCTCACGCCTGCAGTAGCTCACGCCTGTAATCCCAGCACTCAGGGAGGCGGCGGCAGAGGCAGGTGGATCTCTGTGAGTTTGAGGTCAGAGTGGTCCACATAGTGAGTCCAGGACAGCCAAAGAAGCCCTGTCAAAAGAGAGAGAGGAAAGAAAGGAAGAAGGAAGAAGGAAGAAGGAAGAAGGAAAGAAGGAAGGAAGGAAGGAAGGAAGGAAGGAAGGAAGGAAGGAAGGAAGGAAGGAAGGAAGGAAGGAAGGAAGGAAGGAAGGTCATTATCACTCCTGTAGATCATAAAATCCACGAATGGGACAGAACACCGCTACAAGGAGGAGCTGGGCTAGGATCCTCAGAATTTCCTCCGACTGTGAGTGGAAGGAGGCTACCATCCCCTGCCAGAGACAGGCAGGGACAGGGTATGGTGCGCCTCATGCAGGATTACAGGCGATTTGGCCAGCTACCAGCTCTGCACTAGACTAAGGAGAAGCAGCAGGATCTCCGACAATCCTCTGGAGAGGATCAGAGACACAAAGCAGCTCCTCTCAGAGGAGGCAGCCTATCTGCTGGAACCCAGCTAAGGCCAGTAGCAACCAGAAGCCTGGCTCACCCACCTGGGTCACCTTGGTGGAAACACCAAGCTGCCTTTGTCGTTGGCAGTACGACGCTGGTGAGCCGAGCCAAGACACTACTAAACAGGAACGAAGGCTGGTCCCTCCTCCTCCCTGTCCTCACCCATTTATTGCTCCCCAGCTTCTCCCGCTGCTATTCCTTCCTTCCTTGGACTCCCAAGACCAAAATCCAACTCCATTCACCTCATCTTTATTACACACCCTCTTCTGCACAGAGCCTCATTCTAGGTGCAACAGCGGAAGCCAAGAATGTGACCTCTGGTGACAGGCAGTCTAGTCTCCAACCCCAGCACCACTAAACAGCCAAGCAAAGCTGAGCGAGTATGTCGCTGAGCCCTACCCTATTTGCTTGGTCATCTCCAGCCCTGCCTCACTGATGTGTTGCAAGATACAATTTGCTAATATATGCAAAGTACTTAGAAAGGTGTCTGACACACTGGGCAGGGTGACACGCAGCTCGGGAGTATAAGAACTACTAAGCCTCCTCAAAATGTGTCTCTTGAGTGAATGAAATGAATGGTTTATTGTTTTAAGGTTATTTTGGGTTTTTGTTGTTGTTGTTGTTCTGTTTTGGGATTAGTTGTTGTTGTGAAAGGGTTAGACTAACTTTGTAACCTGTATGTCTTCTAAAGCCTATAGCTTTGAGTTTTAGGTTCAGATTAAGCTAAAGCCTCTTAGTACCTTTCCAGAGAATGGAGAAATGTGACCCTATCTGTGAGGACAGATAGAAAAAAGCAAGCAAGCAATGACCTTCACTCAGCAAAAAGAATGACCAGACCCTTGTCTTCAACATAGTGTTTCTTAGCAACGAACTCAGACTTCTTCTGAGTAGCTTTTGACCTCCAGCCAAAAGTCCGCAACCCCTAATCTTCAAGGATGAGCTAACCACCCCCACCTTAAATTGCAGCTGCATCCACACTTGGCAGGACTGGCCAAGCTTGAACACCTAAGACTAACCAATTATCTTTCTTTATAGCTTCCTCATCCAATCCTAAATTGCCAAAACTGCAACTTCAAATTTCCTGCAATTTTTCTTTTAAAAACCTAAAGGCCTTTGTCTCCGGGTGCCACTCTTTGGTGACCGGCAGGGGTGACCCCATTGCACAATGGTTAATAAACCTCTCGCTTTTGCAACGAGTCGTGGTCTGGGGGAGTTTCTGGGAAGGGCGCGATCTTGAACTCCTGAGCTGTGAGACCCCAGGTCTTACAGTTGTTCTGTTTTTTGTTACTTGTTTTGCTTTTTGAGTCAGGGTTTCTCTGCGTAGCCCTGTCCTGAAACTTGCTCTGTAGACCAGGCTGGCCTTGAACTCACAGAGATCCTTCTGCCTCTGCCTCCTGAGTGCTGGGATTGAAGGCGTGGGCCACCACTGCCTGGGAAATGATTTATTATTATTATATGTGAGAAAGCGTCTAAGAAGAGAAACCTAGTGCTCACTTCGGCAGCACATATACTAAAATTGGAACGATACAGAGAAGGTTAGCATGGCCCCTGTGCAAGGATGACACACAAATTCGTGAAGCGTTCCATATTTTTTAAACCGTAACTAATATTAAAAAAATTTAAAAATAATAAAAAAAAAGAGAGAGAGGCCTATTTCAGTAGTGGCAGCAGCACTGGCCTCACAAAAAGAGGAACATGGCTGAACAGTGAGCTGCTATCAGGTTAGATAAACTATGGAAATAACCGAAGAACAGAGGCCGTTGGACATGAATAGGTTTGGGACTAAGCCAATGAGTAGCAAGAACCAAGGGCAACCGCTGGAATGTGGAATATGGCGGGGACAACCTAGACCCCCGCTCTCTCTGCAGCTGGAAATGGAGGCAGGCCAACCCTGAGCTGTCAGAACAGAGGTAGGAAACTGCCAACAAAGGCAGTGCTGGTTGAATTCACAGAGGTTAAACTAGTCTCCAAGAGACAGCAAAAGGCGAGAAAACCACCCTACCGCAGCCCCGCCACTCACCCACCTCCCTACACGTATGCCACAGTCTGAGGTGCTGAGGAGGAGGCGGCACGGAGCCCAGCAAGGATGTGCACTGCTAAGAGAAAAATAAGCCTTTTGTGCAAAGGTGGAGGGCTAGAAGGAAGGCTCAGGGCCAGAGCGGTTCCTCGCATGCTCAGAACCGCTGAGGATGAGAACTGTTGGTTTACAGCGCTTAGCCATACAAATTGGCTTTCTGTCCAAAAAACATCTCCATATAAATAACACTGATATTATTGTTAAAGTGACTTTTTTTTTTTCTTCAAGACAGGGTTTCTCCTGGCTATCCTGGATTCATTTTATAGACCAGTCTGGCCTCGAACTCACAGAGATCCACCTTCTTCTGCCTCCCTGCCTAGCTGGTGTTTTGTTTTTGTTTTTTGGTTTGTTTGTTTGTTTTTTCTCACACTGAAATGTGTCTACAAAAAATCCTTGGGTTCTCAATCTCTGTCTCTCTCTCTCTCTCTCTCTCTCTCTCTCATGCGTACAAAGTAACTCTACCTTACCCAAATAAACAAGAGGCTCCCCACCCCTTGTGAATACCTGAGACTGAGGATAGTGGCAAATCCTGATATTTATTATTTTTATTATCTTTATCATATATATAACATATGATATTATATATATATTATATATATAGATAGATAGATATAGATCATGATATATATATATCATGATCTCATATGTATATTGTTATGTTGTTGTGCAGGCAATTCAACTGGCCTGCCCTCAGGGGCCTTTAGGGTCCTAACAACACCATATGTCACCACCTGAGTCCTATGTCGTCACCCGGGCCAGGTGCTCCAGATATAACCCATCTGCCACTCCCACCCGTTCCCGGCCTCGGTCTTTCTCCCCTTCCCTGCTTTTTCTGACTTTCTCTTGGGGGACCCTACCACCCCCCTGCCCCTCTTTCTTTTCTCCTTCTGTCTCTGTCTATCTCTGTCTCTTTCTCTCTCTACTCTCATGGCCCACTCAGGCCCTAACTCCTCTCCATTTTCCTTCCCCCAAATAAATCTCTTCTCATCAGATCTGCTGAGTGCAGGGCATTTTCAAATATCCTGACATATATGACAAAGGTAACACATTGGGGGCCCGGCAAGATGTTTCAGAAGGTAAAGGTGGTTGCAGCCAAGCCTGCAGACCTGAGTTTGATCCCTGGGACCCACATGGTGAAGGAAAAGAACAAACTCTCACAGGTTGTCCTCTGACCTCCACACAGGTGCTGTGCCATGCCTGAGCTTACACAGTGATTAAATAAAAATGTAAGTTTATAAGTTGGATACAGTACGAAATTAAACACATACCTGATAGTAATAGAGACCGATCACAGGAACACTGAAATGAATGACAGGCATGTTCTGTCTCTCTGTCTCTCTCTCAGAATCTTACTGTATTGCATGTATTCAGTTTGATACCCTCCAAGGTTAACCAGCGGCAACTGGACAGGCAGAAACGATGCTTTAAGACAGGGAAAACGGGTCTGGGGCACAGCTGAGTGCTAGAGTTCACGCATAGTGTATGTGAGACCCTGAATTACTCCCCAGGACCGCAAAAGAGTGCAGCATGTGTTATCAAGTGGCCCGGAGGCCAACTAACAGCATCTAGACCTACTTAATCCAGAGCAGGGCTGGGTGGAGGGAAAACCTCGAGGTTTTCCCTAGAGGAAACCGCTGCCGGGGCAGTGACCAGGCAGCAGTCTTGAGCATCCCCTGTGGATCTTAAACCTGGGAAAGGGAGGCAGATTCCAGCAATGCAATAGGAGAAGAGGCCAGTGGTGCCTCCTCAGGAGGCCGAGGCAGGGCTACCACTTCAGCCAGGGGTCTGACCTCCTGGAACTGGAGCTACGAGTGGCCGAGCCATCATGCAGGTGCCGAGAAGCAAACCCGGGTCCCCTTCGGTACTAACAAGTGATCTTAACCACTGAGCCATCTCCCCACGGTCTGTTCTTTTGTTTTAAAGGGGAAAAAAAAATGATCTTGTTATACAACTGTGAAAAGTGAGGCAGGGCTATCTGTGCTCACAGCAGGCAATGTCCACTTAATTAATGAAGTTTTTTGTTTTGCTGTCTTTTGTTTTTAAGTGTGGCAAGGGCGAGTAAAAGCAGTAAGTGTACTACCATTGCATAAGAGAAAGGAAAACCTGAAGGATGGCTGAACGTAACTGATAATCCCAGCAGTGGTTGCCCTGGGGCAGAAAATGGGACATGGGAATGAACGCGTGGGCTTTCTTAGCCAGGATGACCTTTTTTTAGCTTAGGCATTGGTTTGCGTGTGTCATATACTAATGTTCTCTGTACATGTATGTGCAGACATAATCGTGAAAAGAGCGTCTCATCTTCTTAGGACTTCATACCTCCTTCAGGCGCTGGCTATCCTGCTGCCTGCCCGCCGCCTCCTCCTCCTGACCCCACCGCCCACCCGAGCCCATCCTCCCGTCTAACCACAGGACCTTGCTCCTGCTGTCCTAGGCGCTCCTTAAGTTAGAACGTCTGTTCAACATCACAAACAGCAGACACCCGAGAGCTGGTCGATTCTAGCTTTCCCTGATACATCTGCCTATTAACAATGAACTCCAGCCAAAGAATGACAGAGAAGACCAGGGTGGGGGTGGAGGAGGGGAGGGAGGATGGATAAGAACACGAGGAGGGTCAGGAGGCCTGGGTCTTATTCAGGCTGTGACTTAGGGCAAACGGTTTCACCTTTCTGAGTCTCAGTTTCATTAACTAAAAAAGAAGGTGGTTGCAAGATATCATCTGCAACTGAGACTCTCTAGGCCCAGTGTCTCCCAATCCCAGCATGCACTGTTCTTCTTGGACATCGATCCCCTCTGAAACTAGCCAGTATGTGTGGTGTCGCAAGACATTTTAAACATAGGCCTCACTACAAAAGTAGAAACAGCTAAAATTAGTTAAATAGATTTTATTTAACCTGATATATCCAAAATATTATCATTTCAACAAACAGTCAATATAAAAATCTTTGTATTTCCATTTTTTATTTTAATTTTTTAGTGTTTGGTCTTTGAAATCTAGTGTATATGTTTTATAATTACAGAATATCTCCACATGAATGAGCCACATTTCAAATGCTCGAAAGACACCTCTGGGAGGTGGTTAGGGTACAGACAGCCCTGCAGCCCTCAGGACAAGAATAACCAGAGCCTCACAGGGCACCAACAGAACAACTGTAAGGAACATCAGGAGAGAGCAGACAGACAAGCTGGCACAACCAAACCTGTATTTCAGTGTTTCACAGCGTTGACCAGCACACACACCAGAACCAAGCCCTCTTCCATCAGTCCACTCATGTGCTCCTCCAAGAACCTGTCCATGCCAGCCAGGCCTGGGAACAGCCACAGCTCACAAAAACTCCTCCTGGGGCTAGAGAAAGTGTCAAAAGCTTCCTGAGTGCCCATGTACTCATGGAAGAGGCCGGTGAGATGAGGGCTGACTGACAGACAGATGAGAAGGTCAAACTCTGCCTGAAGTTACCCACACAGTAGGGCAGGGATGTGAGCCTGACTCAAGCACTGCGCAGCCTCAAAGAGCTCATAGCACTGGAGGAGGCAAACAGCCCTACCAAACCACTGCTGAGGGAAAGCAGAAAAAGCTGGGAAAGGATGTTAGCTAGTCCTTGAGCAAGCCTGAAAAGCCAAGGGCCTGGGGCAGAGAAAAACCTCCAGCAGTAACAGCGAAGCCGTGGCAGAGAGGCCTGAGGACAGCCTGGCACTTAGAATGTGGCTTGCCCAGGGAACAGGGCAACACAGCAAAGGAGCTATCAGCCAAACTTGCAAATACAAGTTTCCATTAAGAAGAATCTGGATTCTTATCCTGTGGGCCATGGATGCCAGTAAGGCGTTTCTTCTAGGGCAGTGAATGTCCAAATTCTCATTTCAAAATCATTGTCATCTGGTTCATGAGTCAGATATTCAACAGGCTGATGGGTGGAACTCACCCTTTAAGCCCTGGAGTTCTGGGCCACATTGGGCAACAATAGTGAGACGCCCATCTCAAAAGCAAACAAGGAAGGGAATCATTGTCAAGGGATCTCAACCCTCCCTGACTCCTTTTCTTTCCCCAGTGATCTAAAGCTTAACAGTCATACCAAAAAATGGTGGTTCTGGTTCCCAAGCTCTCAAAATTTAGACAGAATTCTAAATGTGAAGTTTCTTCTTCTAAAGAAAAGCTGTTGACTCACAGTTCCTAAAAACCAACAAGAAGCCTGCAGATCCTCTCTGCAGTCTCCTCACTCATACTGGCAGACAGGTGTGGGCAGCCAGCTGAGGGCCTTCCATCCTGACACCATTACAGTGGTCTGTATTTACTTAAACAGAAACACATGAGACCTTTGTGGTCATCAAAAGAAAAGCCGAAACGGGCCCAGTGCCTCCTCCCTGAGACCCGTCCCTCTGGCCCCCATCAGGCCCCCATGGCCCTGCCCCCACAGGTCTTCCAGCTCACCTGATTACCCAGTTCCATTTTCAGCTTTCAGCTCTCAGCTCTGAGACTGGCCTACTTTTCATGCCACACGAGCAGAGAAGCTTGGGCATTATACAAACAACACACCACAACTAGGACAACAGGGCAAAGAGAGGGGACCTGCCAGTCAGTGTGTACCAAGGAGAACAGTGGTGAGACAAAAGTTGGCTGGGCAGGTCAAAGGGTGGTGGGGTACAGTGGGAGGACGCTGGGTCCAAGCGAGCAGAGATCGGCCCCTGACATACCGGAAAACTGAGCTAAGGCTACATGGCGCCAAGCAGGATCACATTCCCCAGAGATAAGGTCAGGCAGGCTCACTTTGCTCCCAGTAGCCACCTGAGCGGGTCGGAAGCCATATCCTGTCTCAACAGCAACCCGCCTCAAGCAGAAAGCCTATTGCCCCACTGCAGGACCAATGGGATGGGGCGGCGGCTGACTGGGAATTATGGCATCTGTGGGTGGACCGTGGAAGAAGAGGCTCCTCTGGCTTCACTCGAATTCCAGCACTGCCCTGTGAAGCAATTTTGAGGTAAGCGGCCAAGGGCTGCTCCACCACGTTTGTGAACTGCCAGCCCCTCAGCAGCCTGACCGGGAAAGTCACCCTTGGCTTCAGTCAAGAAAACAGAATGTCTCAAGACTCATTCCCTGCTCCTAAGCTCCTCCCTTTTGAGGAGCTGGTGCAGTAAGAAGTGAGAGGACTGTCCTGGGCAGCCGGAACTCTACTCTGGGTAGCTGGGCCTAGGGCACCACTCTTCCTGTATTCCCTTTGAGGCCAGCCACAGCTGGATGCCAAAGGGAGGGCTCAAAGGCAGCAAGCCACGGCTCACCTGCCTTGGTCACTCTTTCTAGAACGAAGTGGGCTCACTCCCACGGTGACATCTGGGGCCCAGCCACGGGGCTCAACTCTTCTGCTTCTGGAGATGTGGACCGCAAGAGACTGAGGCAGCCATGTTGGCCCACTCAGTCCTGGAGGGCGAGTGGGTAGAGCCGAGAGAGTGTGGCCTTCTGGATCCGGCGGAGGAGCTGGGCCAGCTGGTAGAGGAAGGGCAGTGAAGAAGGAGCTGCTGCAGGGAGGGGAAAGACAAGGGTGAGTGCTCTTCCTTCAGCCTCCATGGCGGCTAGAAAACACACCTGGGCTGCCTGCTACTCACGGCCTCCTCCGCAGCAAGGAACTCTCTTTCTCTGAGATACGTTTTCTCTACCTGAATTACAGTAACCTTAAACATTTTAGATGTTACACCTTAATCTTATCTTTCTGATATATACACAGACACTGGTGACTCTCAGAAGCCCACACCACACTTCCGGGTGTGGCTCCCTTTCTTCTGAGTGAGTCTTTCTTAATTCCCATGCTTAGGCCTATATTAATTTTTTTTTTTTTTAATTGGGG
Organism: Psammomys obesus; assembly: GCF_907164565.1. NCBI lineage: Eukaryota > Metazoa > Chordata > Mammalia > Rodentia > Muridae > Psammomys > Psammomys obesus. The sequence goes on along the minus strand of NW_026588368.1, from coordinate 6,001,524 downwards.
CTGGAGATGGCTCAGTAAGATCACTTGCTGCTCTTGCAAAGATCTGAGTTCAGTTACTAGCACCCATATGGGAGGTTCACAACCATCTATATGTTCCAGAGGAGCCAACACTTCTGACCTTCCCCCACAGCAGGCAGCGTGTGGTGCACATACATATATACATACATACATTCATACATACAGACTCATGCATATTTTTTTTAGAAGACTAATAAATGTTTATTAAGCCCCAACTTTACTTCATGAAAATAAATAAATAAAAACGCTGGTAGCAATGTCTGTCTGCCACTGAGGAGAATCATTTGGAAGACTTTCACTACATTTTGTACCTTTCTATGCTTTTTCAGTTTGGAGCTTCCTGGCACTGTTACCTATTTTATCACATACTAACTACATTGAAAATAAAGAAAAATCTGTTTCTTTGTTTTTCTCTTGTTTAGATTACATATTTTTAAAACAAATAAACAAACGTGAAATATGTATTTCTATCTTTGTTTTGGTTGATTTGCAGCCCACCCCCAGGTCTTCCTGAGGAAGCTCTGAGCTGTCTAGTACACGCCCTCATTCAAACGGCTTTTTGCAGCACCATTCAAGAGATCAGGGTGTGTGACACAAAAGGGTTTAGGGGAAGTCACAAGGAATTTCTAAATTCTTATCAGATCTGCAAAGTGGAGAATCAGGGACAGATGGGAAATCACACAAACCAAACTTCCCTTTTTTAAGTTTATTTTCCCAGAGCGAAGAATGTGCTTCCCACTCGAGGCAAGGCTGCTTACCCGTGTTTCCCCAGTGTTCCTGGAAGTCGCTGCTGACTTCCCCGCATAACCAACAGGGCAGTCAAGAGGGGACATTCTCGCTCAGAGTCCAGCAAGGGGTTAAACAAACTGACTGACTGAAGGAAAGGGGAGGGGCTTGGGGACCTATAGTCAAAAGGTGACAGCGTTAAAAGCATGCAAAGTGTGTGACTCTGCTCGGGTCACTTCACCTCTCTGGAAATTAGATTTTTCAACCACAAATGAAAGAAAACGAACAGGCTGAAATAAAGGTTTCTCATTTCCCCTGGGTTTGGAAAGCTGCATACTCCTGTCCTACATTTAAATTCTTGAGAAAAATGGAGACTACCTCACAATTCACAGAGGGTAAAGCAGAAAGCCTGGTTCAGGGATACCCACTTGCAATCCCAGTATTTGGGAGGCAGAAACAAAAAGGGTTGACGCCATTCTGTACTATAAGCAAGATATTCTTTTTTTCTTTTTTAAGCGGGGAGGGGTATTTCTCAAACAGCAGTCACCTAACTGTGGCCCATGTCTGCATGTTTGAATGATCCCTCCTCAGGACATTTCCAGGTGTGCCCCCAAGTCTCAACTCTACTTCACAGTGAGGCAGAAGAGACTAAGGCCCAACTAAAGGCTACAGACCCAACACCTACCAAGCCAGGGAAGGTTCTATGAACCAGAACAGCGTTTAGCTCTTCTGTTTTCCCACGTCTTCTAAAAGGCATCAGGCATTCTTTACAATCTAGACATCACACTAGCCGAAAGACACTTGGGTCAACACACTCGATTTTAGCTGTCGCCATGAGGAAGCTTCTTTATCCTGCATTCTGACTCGAGAACGGTAACTCCATCAGCATGGAAGCCAGCAGGAAGATGTTCTCCAGCTGATCTCCTAGGTCCTAGGCCTGTTCTCTCCAGGTGAGGCAGACTCACTCTTTGTGAAGAGGCTCCCTCCCCCACAGCGCTTGCTCTCTCGAGGCCTGCTCTCAGACCCCTTCACTCACCTGGGTCAAACCGCAGAACCAAGAGACAGAGGATCAGAGCGGCCAGAAGGCCCTTCCTGAAGGGCTGAGAGAGGAGGTGGCTCACTGCGGAGCCCCAAAGTCGACGAAGCAACATCAGCAGTGACAGCAGCTTCCGGGAAAACGAACCTGACCAGGGGACAGAGCATTGCAGGGGTGAGTCGGGCAGGTCAGCTTCCCTGGCTCTGAGCTAGATCCGAAGAGTCAGTCAAAACAGAATGAGAGTAATTCCCTTGCACAGCTCACTAAAGAGTTCAGAAGAAAATTACTGAAGGCAGAATGGCATTGTTTGTTTGGGGCTTGGTTTGGTTTAGCTTTTGCAGTGCTGGGGATGGATCCCACGACCTTGTAGACTCTTGGCAAGTATTCTACTGCTGAGCTACATCCACAGCCATCCGAAGATGTTTCAAGGACAGGCTGTATGAAGACACAGCACAGTCAGAGCGTGCAAGAACTACTCAGCTGTGTAAGTATTCTTCGTATTGCGAACTAACTCCAGGCTTTACCTGTGACACATTAACACAGAGAAATGAAGGCCTTGAATATATGCAGTAGAGAATTCAAGGCTGGGATTGTGAATAAAATCAGCAATACCAACAGCCCAAAAAGTGATGCCAGCTGGACTTGCCGCAGAGGTTATGGTTGTGCTCATCTTCATGTCAGCTTGACATAGAGTAGAATCATTTGGAAAGAGAGAACCTCTGCTGAGAAAAAGCCCCTTGCCAGACTGGCCTGTGGGCAAGCCTGTGGGGTTTTTTCTTATTAACTATTGATGTGGGTTAGCCTATCCCACTGGGGTGGCACTGGGCAGGTTGTCTAAGAAAGCAGGCTGAATAAGCCATGAGGACCAAGCCAGTAAGCAGCATCCCCCATGACGTCAGCGCCAGCTCCTGCCTCTGGGTTCCTGTCTTCAGTTCCTGCCCTGACTTCCTTTAATGATGGACTGAGATGCAGAAGTGTAAGCTGAAGTGAACCCTTTCCTCAAGCTGCCTTTGTTTATGATGCTTTATCACAGCCAAAGAAACCTAACTAAGACATTAGTGAAGGGCCTGGAAGCCACAGGCAACTCCTGAAACCAACGACCTGCTAGCAAAGAAGTGAGCCTATCCCAGCAGGTCCACAGAGAAAAGTACCTTGATTACAGTTTCCTGATTAAAATGACAGGCTTTCATGTACATTTTAAAAATATTTTTTATTTTTAATTTATTTTTAAATTTATTACAATTTATTCACTTTGTATCTCAGCTGTAGCCCCCTCCCTCAACCCCTCCCAATCCTGCCCTCCCTCCCTCTTCTCCTCCCATGCCCCTCCCCTAGTCCACTGATAGGGGAGGTCCTCCTCCCCTTCCTTCTGACCCTAGTCTATCAGGTCTCATCAGGACTGTCTGCATAGTCTTCCTCTGTGGCCTGGCAAGGCTGCTCCCCCCTCAGGGGGAGGCGATCAAAGAACCAGCCACTGAGTTCATGTCAGAGACAGCCCCTTGTCCCTTAATAGGGACCCCACTAGGAACTGAGCTACCATGGGCTACATCTGTGCAGATATTCTAGATCATCTCCAGGAGTGGTCCTTGGTTGGGGTATCAGTCTCAGAAAAGACCCCTGTGCCCAGACATTTTCATGTAAAGTTTAAAAAGAAGAAAGCTTAATAACCCCTAAGATGTCCAAAGACAGAAGGTTCTAAAAGAGTATATAAAGCTAATTGCTTTTTCTAGTTCTACTCTGAAATGGTCACTTTGTTTCTGACGGTGGGTATAAGTACATAAAAATATATTCAATGTGAAAGTAAAAAATCTGGGCTGGAGAGATGGCTCAGAGGTTAAGAGCACTGGCTGCTCTTCCAGAGATCCTGAGTTTAATTTCCAGCAACCACAGGGTGGCTCACAAACATCTATAATGAGATCTGGTGCCCTCTTCTGGCATGCAGGTGAGCATGCAGACAGAACATTGTATACATAATAAATAAATAAATCTTTAAAAAATAAAAAGAACGAGAGTAAAACAAGAAAATCCAATGTGCATGCCAGCATTGGTGGTGCACACTTGTAATTCCAGCACTCTGGGAAGAAGAAGCAGGTGGCTCACTGTGAGTTCGAGGCCAGCCTGGTCTATAAAAGTTAGTCCAGGACAGCTAAGGCTACATAGAAAAACCCTGTCTCGAAAATACAAAAAATTAAAAAATGTACAAATAAATTATTAAAAATAAATAAATAAAAATCTATGTGCTTCTGTTCCAAATTGCTATTCAGACTGTATAGGACTTCACTGAATTGTACAGTCTTCAGGTCTGGTAAATTTCCATGTGTTGTATTTTGTTTTTTAATTTGTAGCCATATCTAAATTTTTATTTAGTTTATTTACTCCACCACACAATAAAGTGAGATCACAGCAAATAAAGGGGGTGCAACCTTTTCTATAATCAAGTGCTCTCTCTCTCTTCCTCTCTCTCACACACACATATATACACACTATATGTTCACTTCCTGGCACCCACACTGTGGGGTTCATAACTGCCTGTACCTCCCAGCTCCAGCGGGATCTGATGCCTCTAGCCTTCATGGCACCTACATTCACATATACAGACATATACACAGACATGATTTAACATAAAATAAATCTTTTTTTAAAAAAGACCAAATGGCCCTGCTTTGGGAGACAGGTGGTTTTCTAACCGTGGACGTATTCACACACAGACTGAGGGGAGAGGAACTGAAAGGACTGAGGAGGGAAGATGGTGTGGGGCCAAAGGCCTTTAAAGGTCCTTAACAGAGCAACCCCACTCCCAGCTCTGCTCCACCACCTTGAGAGGATGCTACCGGAAGCCTCTGGGTAGCTCAGCTGTGTGCTAATGAACAAGGCAGACCTTAGCTGGAAAAGAACAAAACAACAACAACAACAAAAAGGAAACAACTCAAAAGCTCTAGTTAAGTGAAGGCAGTTAGGAAGCCGGGCACAAAGACCCATAGCTGAAGGAGGCCATTTTATTTCATAAGTTACCGAATTAAGCTGTGTGTGAATCAGGGCCAGCATTGGATGGAGGGGCAACAGCTCCCTGGCTAGCGTGATGGAAGCAAAAAATCTAGTGAGAGGATCCTGAAGAATGTGACTCTCCAAGAGACAAGTCAGGGTTGGAAGACGCAGCAACACCTCCCCCTACCTAGACTACTCTCCTTGTGCTCCAACCTCGGAGAGCCTCGCTCGGTTTGTATGCAACACAGTGGCTTCCTACTCTGTGACTTAAGAGTTACTCTTAAGTTCCAAGCTCAGGAAAGCCAGAAAGGGACAGGAGATGCCACGGAACCTCTTGACAGAGACCAAAGAGTCTTGCTGTCCTACCTTCCTGGCTCAGCTTCTGAGGCTCCTGGGAGTTCAAGGTCTCCTGCACGCGCTGGCGCTTGCGTGCTGCCTGGATGGCCTGGAGCACTCCTACTCGCTGCTCTTCGCTGAGAGCCGAAGAGCCCGCTGCCAACTCCTCAGCCTCTGACAGGCGGCCAGAAGGCAGCAGCACCCGGAGCAGGTGGAGTTCTGCCAATGATCCATACTCAGGAAGGCCCTGGTTGTCTGGGTCTTGGAGCCAGGCATCGGCCACATCCAGCACAGCTCCGGGCTCTCGCATTTTGCTATATAAAAGGATGCTGTGTCCCGAAAAAGAAGAATCAGTGCTCTGCAGGTGATTCATCCTCGAAGCTACAGACGTCAAGCCTACCCTCCCAGGTCCTCCAGCCCTTCCCTGTGGGGCATTAGAGATGGGGGTGGGGGGTGGAGACAGCAGGAAGAGTGAGTACTGCTCTCACAGGACTGGTGTCTCAATCACAGAGCCCATACTGGACAGCTCGCAAGCACCCGTAACTCCAGCTCTGGGCTGAGACCACCTTCCAGCCTCCAAGGACATTGGCACTCATGTGTACATACACATAACTTTTATGTGTATACTTTTTTTTTTTTAAGAATTAGAGATGGAGGGCTGGAGAAATGCTTAGAAGTTAAGAGCACTGGCTGTTCCTCCAGCGGACCCAGGTTTGATTCTCAGCACCTACACAAAGGCTCACAACTGTCTCTAACTGCAGCTCCAGGGAATCCAGGGACCAACTGTGGGCATCTGTGGGCATCAGGCATGCATGTAGTGCAGACATACAATGCATGTAATAGGGATATACATCTACATGTTAAAATAAAGCAAAACATAATAAAAAAAAAAAAAAAGCATTTGCTGTGCAAGCCTGAGGATCGGAGTTAGGATCCCAGTACCCATGTAACAAGCTCGATGTGGCTCCACCCACACCCATAATCCCAGCATTGAGGGGGAAGAGATGGGAGGATGGACCACTGGGGCTTGCTGGCTACCAGCCTAGCCAAGAAAGAATGTGAGCTGCAGGTTCAGGGAGAGACCCTGACTCAAAGGAATAAAGCGGGGAGTGACAGAGGACTCCAAACACCCTTCTCTGATCTTCATGAGCACACGCATACGTACCCACATATGCATATGCACATACACCACACACATAACACCTACACACATATACCCACATACACAAAATACACACACACACAAATTTCACAATTAGAGATCCCCAGGAGGCACCAACAAGCTTGAGTGGCTCTGTCCTCCCATCAGCCTACTCCACTACAATCTCCTGTGCACTCTCTGTTCCTCTATCCTACTCCCAAACGCCTGCTCCCTCATCCTTAATGGCTGCGGTTTGAGGCCTGAATGAAGTGGAGACCTGAGTTTGAAGGGAACACACAGGGAAGGAGGACAAGGGAGTCGTTAAGACCCTGACTCGAGAGAGGACATACTGACCCGGCGTCAGCACAAGGACCTACCACAACTCCAGGACTCTAGGAGGCAGCTTTTCAGGAACCTGGTAATACTGGAGGACCCAGGGCAGGACTTCTCTCCATCGATTCATTTCTGCTAGAGCCTGGATCCCCACAACACACAGGGAGCATTTCACCTCCAGGACACTGTCAGCAGAAAGACACATGTCAGGCCCAGAGTGCTTTCCCTCTCTCCGTTCCCTCTTCCATTCTGGAGCTGGTGTCCGGCTTCCGGTTCCGAGGGCTACCACCTTTTCCTTTTCTGTTATTTATTGGCCCAGGCCTCCCCACTGGTCTCCTGGGCTGCCCTCCTCCCCTGGAGTTAAGTTGTAGAGGCCTTTTAGGGGCAAACCCATATTTGCATGCAGGTGAAATCAGAATCAGATGGACGGTAATGCTGTGGGAATGGCACTGAAGGACAGTGGGAGTCAAGAGGATGCTTAGTGAGAAATGGTCTTGGAGTGTCTAGCTAGGTATTAATATAGAAACTTATGGTCTTTTAGAATTCTCTATGTCCAGCCAGAAATAGTGGTGACACGCGCCTTTAAGGCAAAGGCAGATGGATCTCCGGGTTCAAGTCCAGTCTCGTCTACACAGCAGGTTCCAGGACAGCAAGGGCTACAAAGAGAACCCTGGGTCAAAAAGCCAAAAAAAATTCTATATACAGATGGCCATAAGCAAAGCCCTCAACATCAAATGTGCAACCTCCACCCCTAAAACCACGGCCAAGTGTCTCCAGTGTTTGCTTCTCTGCTGTCAACTTTGACTCTTCTGCCTACTCCCTCCCTAGCGTGGCTCAAACAGATCTGAGGAAGGTGTGCGCTCCACAGAGAAATGGTGCCCCCAGCTGCCAGAGGAGGCACCATTTCTCTGTGGAGCGCACACCTTCCTCAGAAGGCATTAGAAAGAGCGACCGAGAAAGCAGGTGTTTCCTAAAAGCAATTCACCCAATCCGTCAACAGGACCAGAGCAGTGTGTGTCTGCCTTGACCCCATTTTCCATTATCTGCCAACGCCGGCAGTGAATAGAAGGTGGGTCCCCAAAGGAGGCCTTCTGCTACCTGCTTACTGAACCTCCTTACGACTGACCACTTAACAGACATCCACCCTGTCCTCCGCTGAAAGGGCGAGCAAAGAATTGGCTGCCTCCGACCCCCGCCAACTGTTGCATTTGACTTCATTGTACGGCAGCAAGGGTGCCGGATGAGCGACCAGCCTTTCTTAGAGAGGATCCCTTGGCGAAAGCAAGGTGTGAGGTTGACGCAATCTGGCCATGCCAGAAATTGAGACCGAGTTCCTCCCCACAAGGACCCAGAGCAACACAGCCCAGCACGTACGTGCCACTCGAGGGCTCTTCGGTCAGGCTCTGCCAGGCCCGTTCGCAAGTCTCCAGCGCGGCAGGGAAGTCCAGGTGCACCACCAACAGGTCGGACGCCTCCTCCAGCAGGTGCACCGCGGGTGTCACCGCCGGGAGGGCCCGCGCGGGCTCGCTGCTCCGCAAAGGGCCCCCGAGCCCTTTCAAAGGGACTGCAGAGGTCGAGGTGTCGCTCTTCATAGCCAGCCTGGGCTCTGCCGGGTCTCCTCACGCGTCAGGAGGACAGCTAAATGCGGCGTGGGCCCGGTAGATGACCCGCCGGCCTCCACGCTTTCCCTCCACGCTTCTCCGGGTGTGATCCTAGGGAAGGGCCGTGAAGACGCTGGACTCGAGGCACCGCGGTGCTCACCGACAGCCTAACTCTTGGGGGACTGGCGTGATGATGCTGCGGCCGAACGCCAGGCAATAGCTCCGCCCGACCCTTGATCTGGGCTGAAAGCACCAGAGCTCCCAGAGTCGGGAACGCGCCAACGAGAGCCCTGCGCAAAGAACCTCCGCGGTCCGCTTCGCCACCACGGCGCACGCGCGAGGCCTGGAGCGCGGGACTCTGGGAGTTGTAGTCTTGGCCTCTTGGCTCTGCGAAGCTTAGGGGAGCGTTCTGACTCATGGAGCCCAGAGACTGTCATCCTCCGGAGAGAACGCACCGGATCACCCGCTTCGAGGTGGGAAAGATGGGAAAGCTAAAACAGATGAAATGTCTTTGTCCTGCGAAACGCGACACCACCACACCCCCCCCCCGTAACCGGAAGCGGCTGGACGGAATAAATACATAAGGAGGCGGGGCTACCTGCACCTTTATTCTGAACCTCTGAAGGGGAGTATCAGCTAGGTGCGCAGGAAAAACAAAACAAAACACGGAACTCTGGAGCTGGCCATTTCCCCTTCCTGGTTCGATGCTTCTAAAGTATGGCAAAGTGCAGAGAGCTTTTTGTCTAAATTATTCCTTCATCTCTATGAGTTCAGGGCAACTCTTACTCTATTTACAAGCGAGGTAGGCCACACGCTAAGCCACAAAAACATTGTCAAACCAGAGAAGCACTTTTTGGCTAAAAGGAGTGTCTACGTCTTGCAGGAGTAGAACTGTTCTATGCTTTGTACTCAGCAGATGAACCGTCAACACACAAGTGAGTTACATAATCTCTCTCCTGGATCCTGCGTTGTTTATGTAAAATAAAGATATCATGAAAACAAAGGCATGCATGTGTAATGCAGTTTTAAATACAGTACTGGAACCAATGTAAGAACTGATAAATTGTAGCATATTTATTTATTTATTTATTTATTTATTTATTTGCTTGCTTGCTTGTTTGTTGAGACAAGGTTTCTCTGTGTAGCCCTGACTTTCTTGACTCACTCTGTAGACCAGGCTGGCCTCAAACTCAGGGATCAGCCTGCCTCAGCCTTCCTAGGTCTGGGATTAAAGGCGTGCACCACCGCACCTGACTTGCTATTACATAATTTTACACAGACTCATAAATCACTAATTAATTATCTGTGTGCTTCAGGCAGCGTTTCCTACCTCTTTCACATTTATACTCAGCCTTCTTGATTTTTACTCTCATCCAGTTGTCTACCTTCTGAACTCTCTTCCAAGCTTTCCCAGAATCCTTTGCGCCCTCAGTGACTGGTTAAGAAAAGGAGAAACCAGGCCAGGACCTGCTCACCTCATCCATGCTGTTCTTGCCGCTGCTCTCTCTGCAGAAAAAACAGACAGCTGAGACAGAAATATCAAGTCTGTGGAGGCTGGTGCTGTGACTGTGAGGTGAAAAGGCCAGGGTGCCACTTGTTCAAAAGTACTGCTTAATTTTTCCCTAGGATCTGGGGAGAGAGCTCAGGAGTGAAGAGCAGATGTTTTTGCAGAGGACCTGGGTTCAGTTCCCATCACCCACATAGTGGCTCACAACCATCTGCGACTCTAGTCCCAGGGAATCCAATGGCCTCTTCTGACCCTCTCAGGCACCAAGGCTTGCACATGGTACATACATGCGGCAAAACAGTCACACATCAAGTGAGGAGGTCAGAGGACAGCCTGGAGCACTCAGTTCTCTCCTTCCTCTGTCTGTGTCTTGGAGCTCAATCTCAGGTCACCAGGCTTGGTGGTCAGCTCCTGTGCACACTGAGCCATCTCACTGGCCCCATAAACACTTTTTGACACTAGTCGACGCCAGGCATTGTTCTAGACATTGAGGGTCCCACAGAAATTGAAGACAAAGCCTTGCTGGGCTTATATTATAATGGAAGGAAACAAACAACAAAAATAAGCAAATGCTTATTGATAGACAAGTGTACGTACTGTAGAGCCAGCTCCTCCTGAGGTTGATGTGGAAAGACTATTTTGAGGGCAGGAATCGGAGAGCAGCCTCAGCCTGGGCAACACAACAGTGTGTGTGTGTGTACATTTATGTATGTATGTATATACACATATATATTTAAGCAGGTAAAACACATACAATGGTGTTGCCAGATGAGAAAGACCAAGGAGAAGGAGAAGGGAGATGGGAACAACCATGAAGAGACCAGCAGAATACATGCATTTGCCTTTGTCTTCTTTAAGAAGTCAAGGGACAGGGTTCTGCACCAGCCCTTGTTATTGGGGTCAGTATTTGGGGCATCACATTGGGACCAACATTTTCTCTGCGGCATTGTGAAGAGACCTTCTCTCTCAACAGATAACACTCACTCTTCTGCAGCAAACACTAGAACAAAGCAGAGATGCGTGGAAGGTGAGCTGCGTAGACTGAGGCTGCTAAAATGTGCCATCAGCTCTGCCTCCAATTGAATATTAAATGATAAAAATAATTAGTAGTAACGTGATTATGGGGTTGCCAAACACAGCAACTCTTCTGTTTCTCAAGATGAGTTGTTTTGTTTTGTTTTTTAAGTTTATGTGGATGAGTATTTTGCTGCATGTATGTCTGTGTACCACGTGCATAGTTGAGGCTAAAGGAGGGTGTTTTATTAGATCCCCCAGAAATGGAGTTACAGACGGCTGTGACCACCACGTGGGTGCTGAGACTCAAAACCTGGATCCTCTGGAAGAGCAGCATGTGCTCTTAACCTCTGAGCCATCTCTTCTGCCGTTCAAACTGAGTTTAAACATGTGCCCTGAAAAATCAGAAGAGGGAAAAAAAATCGGAAGAGCAGGGATTGAGAGATGGCTCCGCTGGTGACTCAGCTGGTCAGGTGCAAGCATGAAGACCCAAGTTCCCTTCTCAATACCCACGTTAAAAAAAAAACAAAAACAAAACAAAGAACAACCAGGTGCAAAGGAACACACCTGTCATCCTGGCATTGGAAGTGGAATCAGGAAGATCTCTGGCATTTGCTGGTTACCCAAGACAGTCAAATCAATGAGCTCCGGGTTCAGACGCAATCTCAAAAGATACATTGAAGAGCAATAGAGGAAAACACACAATGTCAACCTCTGCCCTGCACATGCACATGTGTGTACACACCCACGAACACAAACACCGAAAACTATCAGAACTGAGAGAACAGCCCACGACAGGCCACATAGGCAAAATGAAGGGCACTACTAGGTGACTTTAATTAAGAAAAGTCTTAATTCCTAACAAATTCCTTGCTGTTGCAAGGCTGTCCAGCAGATGGCAGAACCGCCTTAAAAAAATCTTCCTTGCCAGAAATAAATTTCTCTCTTTAGTGGTACAGTGACAGGAATGAGGTCAAGATATTTAAAGTAAGAGTGGGATGTGCTAGAACTCATGTAAAAATAAGATTGTGTCAATGTTTTCTAAATGCATGTTAAAACTTTACAAAGAAACCCATTATTTTATACAATTAATACATATAGTAAACGGTAATAAAAGCAAGCTTGTACTTCATTTATTTTACTTGATCTTCAGCTACACATAGAGTATAGTGAGAGGCTTCCTAGTGTTCTCTGTGTTCACACCTAACCTTTGAACATTATGCCCACAAATTGGCTCAACACACTGTGAGCCACTGTCCCCTTTTTCTGGGTACACCCAGAGTTCCTCAAGTGAACACGTATCAATCCTAAACAGAAACTTGTCTATTCTGTGTATGTTATGTGAGAGTGAACATTATGACAGACTATACCTGGACAGCCAGATTTCTTCCTGACTCAGGGCCCTTCATACAGGATGTTTGGAGAGTTCCTACCTTTCTTTCATTGGCTCATCCTTGAAATAAAGCTAAGAGTAGAAGTACATACAGTTCTCCCAGGCAGCAAGCCCTGGCCCCAGTTAACGTCTGCATCAGTGGGATTAGCTCACTGTGGGAAAACCAGCAGAGCAAATGAGACAGCAATCTCCCCATCACAACCCGGCTCCTAATGCCTGCCCGTGACTTGGTGTTCTTCCTTCCACATGACACCCTCAGGACACAGCTCAGGGCACCTCTTCACCGTTGGTGGAGGTTGGTACCTAAGGCTGGTACCCTGCTGTGGCAGAAGAAAAGTGAGAGCCTGGTTAGAATCTTGGTCTAGTCTGTGACAAAGCTGGACACGCAACGCCCCTGGCCTCCCCGTGCTTCAGTGTTCTCTGAGGACATGGGTGCTAGCACCGGCCATGTAGAGCAGCTGTGAGCATCAGAGAGAGATTTGGATGGTCCATTGAACCTCTAAATCTCTGGCATCCTTCAGGCTAATGACTGGTGCCCTATATTCAGGCTCAAATAAGAACAGACTATTCTTCACCCCCAGGTTCTAGATCTGTGCAAGATCAGAAATGCTCACATCTCTGGTTAGCCTGGCCTATCTTCTTGTCTTGCTCCCTTGGAAATGGCTCCACAGTCCAAGCCTGTAAACAGCTGTTCTCTCAAACCTGCTGATCAGCCAACCATGGGCCCTCAATACAGGTTATCTGTTACCAGGGCTACTCAGGCAATAGATCCCTCGAGGTGTGGACCTTTGGCCTAGTGCAAGCCCAAGAGGTAAGTATGGGCAGGGTGGAGAGAAGGCTTTCCCAAGACTTCATGGGTGTGCCTCCCAGGCTCCAGACCTTCCAGGCCTTTTTATGGCTTCTTGGTAAAGCTGAGACTCAAAGTTCATGGCAGACCTCAATGCCCCTGTTTTCTCCTCCCCTTTTAGATGCAGCGGCAATTTCATTTCAGTGCCCAGAAAGTAATCACCACAGTTGTAATCCTCCTGCGGAGGACATTAACGTACGGATGTCTCAGTTTATGTAGCATGATGTCCACTCTGTGCTAGGTGCTCTTCGGAGTGCTGCAGACATCACTCATCCTGGTCGCCGGCGTTACGACACAGGTGTTGCTATCATCCTTAGATAAAGGGAGATAAAGAATGCTGAGTAACTGGCCAAGGTTAGCAGAAGTGCACGGTGGAGAAGGACTTAAGCTGGGCGTTTGGGCCCGGGAGTCTCCTTTGCTCTTCAAAACCCATGATGCGTGTCTTACTCGCACTTGGCAGCAACCACAGAAGGCCAATAACACTGTTACTGAATGGAGGGAAACGACGCAATTATTGTTCTTGTTGTTGTTCCTACTTACTGTTTCTACTAAAGCCTGAGAAGCTCTGCCCAAGCTCCAAATCCTTGTCTTTGAAGGCAAAACTCCAATTCACAGGCATCCGAGAACTCCCTTGGCTATTCTTTATCCAATACCACTAAAACAACAAGAAATCCAAACACACAAACAGCTATCAATAAGGCAGGCAGTGGGCGACACACACCTTTAATCCAAATAGTTGGGAGGCAGAGGCAGGTAGAACTCCGAATTTGAGGCCAGCTGGGTCTACACGGTAAATTCTGGGCCAGCTGGGGCTACATAATAAAAACCTGTCTCAAAAAAAAAGGCCTTTTATAATTCTCTTTATCCAGGGAGCTCTCCTCAGGAACCCTTTCTTCAGTGACTCAGAAGAATCTACTCAGAAAAGATGACCTAACCTCACAACAGACAGGCAGAAAGACAGCTGCTTGGACTATGGAAGAGACGCTCTCGGGACGGGCATTCAGCCTAACCCTGCTGCCAAAGGAGTAAAATTCATCAGTCTCCACTGAGTTCAAGTTCATTATTCCTTCCTGCAAACTCACCTTGCCTGACTTTTTTATGTCTCTCCTATCCGTCTTTCCCAATTGCCATATTTCCTTTTAACTCTGCCATTCCTGTACCTGTGTCACTCCTAAGGAAAGAGCTCGGGTCTCATTCCTGTGAGTGAGGATCCCTGAGCTCCTCAGCATGGTACAAACCAATCAACATGCAGCGCTCTTTCGGGGACCTCTCCGCATGGCTCCCATGGTCCCACCTTCATATTGGAGCACCCTTGCTGGAGAGCAATGAGTGAAAAAGTGTTGGACCCGACCCAGCCCAGCTCCTGAGAAAAGAGAAACACCTGTTCTGAACCCTCAGGAAGCTGAGGCAGGAGGATCAGGAGCTCAAGGCCAGCCTGTGCTATATATTAAGACCCCGCCTCAGAAAGGAGGGGAAGAAATATTTTTTTAATGGTTCCCAGATGTTGCTACCCCAGCCTGCCTTCTTGCCTACAAGTGATTTTTCAATGGTCTTTCTGGAGTATTTTTTTTCTTGTTTTCTAGGACACAATCTAATTAAGCCTGACTTGGAGAACTTTGGGGCTGGAAGGAGCCATACACTACAGTCAAGAAAACCGAGACCCAGGGAATGCTTCTAGAGTTTTGTGAGATGATACCAGATGGAATACTGAAGATTAACAGGACAAAGACCACAGGTGTCTGTAGAGATAGAGATAGATAGATAGATAGATAGATAGATAGATAGATAGATAGATAGGCAGAGAGACAGACAGACAGACAGACCGACAGACAAATACATCTCCAATATCCAATAACAGGTCTGTTCATTTCAAACTTACAAGTTCCTCAGCTAAGCTCCAGTGTCATTGGTTTTCTAAAGATCCTTTCTGTGTGGCCAAGGCAACAGAAAAATCACTCACCCTGGGATTCTCCTGACACACCTCTAGGGGGCGCTATCATATCAAGGCTGTGTAAATGATGCCCCTGGAGCAGTGTGGCTTGACTGCCTTGGTGGATGCACAGGAACAAGGGCTTTTGGTGTTAAAGTGCTAGAAAATGCTAAGTAATGAGCGCTTCTCTTCCTGAAGAGGCGCGCGTGCGTGCGTGCGTGCGTGCGTGCGTGCGTGCGTGTGTGCGTGTGTGTGTGTGTGTGTGTGTGTGTGTACAACAAAGAACCTTCCCAGCCCCCACTTCTCTTGCTCTCAGTGGGGGTGGGGTGGGATCCACACAGACAAAGCTGTCTCCAGGCACACACAGACTGCCTGTGGAAGTTCTCTGGGGAGAAGAGGTCACACACAGTAGGCTTACTGCAGTCATCCCTTCCACTTTGTCTCCTGCTGAGGAGCGTGTTTGCCCCTGGGCATCTGGCTCTAAGTGTCGCAGGTCACCACACCCTTCACCTAATCCCTCGGGACAAAGGGTGATTACCGGGGCAATTCGAATGTGTGGGCGAGTTCAGCGTCCTCTTCTCTGACAGCCAGGATCCAAGGGACCACAAAGAATAGAGGTAGAAAAACAGGACTCCCCGGTTACCATAGCAAACAAGGAAATGCATGTGTACACAGGCTCTGCCTGAAACCACCATGTTATCACAGCCCAGGAAGCAAACAGGAGGGGGGCCTCCACCCCGGTTCCAGGGCTGTCTAGAAGGGCACCCACCCAGCCCCAGCCCAGGTTTCTCTTGGAATGTCCATCATTACGATCTTCTCCGGCTCCTCCTTGATCCCAGGGACATAATTTTCCTTAAGTGTTCTGTAGGCCTGAAGGAGCACCTGGGGCCCTCTCTTTCATCCTTACAGTCGGAATGAGACCTAACTATCCAGAAACTTCGGTCTTTTATCCTTTTCGTCGTTTCTGTTGTTGTTGGAACGAAACATAACCAAAGTAAAAATAACTCTATCAAGGTCCCTCAGGTGCAAAGGGAACAATTACATGAAATCCCACCATTCAAAAAGACCTTTAACATTTAATGAACGCACAGTCTGCCTGTGAAATTACGTACGGTTATGCTGCAAGCACGTGCGCATGCTCAGTGTGTCCTGGGAGCCCTCGTTAGCACTCTGTAGGATATCAGTAGCACCCACTACCTAAAACAAGAAATCAAGAATGCTGCTATTAACGCTATGACTTATGTTTGTAGTTCTCTATAGCTAAGAAATAGAGACTTGGTCTCATGACCATGAAACTAGAAGGAAAAGTCCAGAACTCTGTTTCTCCTCTCCTGTTGATTGCTGGGAGGCCCTCGAATTTGTGCAGGACTTTCCAAGTTAAGAAGCAGCTTCACCTTATCCTATTTGATTGTCACCAACCAATTTCGAAGGTAAAGCAGCAGTCAGCATTCCAATGACAGACTCATAGCTGTGTTTAGCGTAGCCTGAGTGTGCGCCAGGGTCTGTGCTGGGTTCATTACACACACACACACACACACACACACACACACACACACATTCACTCACACACATGTTCTCAGTCATACCTTAAAGATAATATAATTTAGGCTTAGGCAGAATAAGCAATTCTATCAAACTTGCTAGGATAATCCAAGTAGAATTTCAATCCAGTGTATCTGACTTTAAGGTTCCTGCTGTTGGGCTGGGGATACTGCTCAGTTTGTAGCCTTTGCATAGCATACGTGAAGCCCTGGGCTTGACTGCCACATCTGCAACCCCAGCTCTGGGGAAAGAGAGGCACAGGGGATCAAGAGTTCAATGTCATTCTCTAATAAAGAAAGAGTCTGAAGCCAGCCTGGCCTACATGAGAACTTATCTTTAAAAAATAAAAATAAATAAATATGTTTAAAAAGCCCTTCCGTTAACCATTGCACCTTTCTGCCTCTAATAACACTTTGTGTAGCATCTTGTGAAATACTATATTGTGGCCTCAGTTTCACAGGAGCAGAATCAGAGAGGTTAAATGGCTGCCCTGAAGTCTCCAAGCCAGGTTTCTAAGCTGTCTTTTTCTGTCCACCGCTGCCTCCAGCACGCCATGCCAGCCTCCAGCCTCTAAAGAGTCGAGAGTTAAAACTCCCAGACAGGCTAGTTCTCACGCAGATTTCAGAAATCCCTCGGATTCCTGTAGCATCTCCCTCTTCCACAACTGCTGTGCACTTCATCCCTAGCTGGGAAGAAGAAAGTCAAGGGCGAGTGGCTCCCAAAGCAGATCCAAGCCCTCCTCATCATGACCTTCCTGCACTAGTCTTACAGAGCAGAGGTGGTCTTTCTTTCTGCTCATAGAGAAAGGAGAGCTTATTCTTAAGAACACGAGACTAAAGATAATGAAAGAAGATAGAACGAAATGCAGGAGAGCCATTTAAATACAGGGCGGATGGAAGACAAAGAAGGAACTAAGCCGCGTCTTCCTGATGTGTAGGCAGAGTTGGTTGGTGGAGGCCATTAGGCAATCAAAATTAATATTTTCCCCTATCGAGATAACAATTTTCCTTTATAAGGTACTCCTTGCTGGAATGAGCTCAAAGGACTTTGTGGATGCTGGTTAATTACCCTACCCAACGAACAATTTGGGAAGGAGGGAAGGGGAGAGGTAATTATTCCCATTTTACAGGTTAGAAGACTGAGCTACGAAAGAGTGGTGCCTTGCTCAGAACCAGAGCAGAAAACAGCAGGCCAGCCTGCCACAAGTGCCCTTCCATCTCCTATGTGGACACAGGTTTCCTGTTGGATCCTCTTGAGGAAGGACAGCCCACTTACTGGCCAAAGAACTACAGCTCCCAGCAGACACTGAGAGGAGAGAGGGCCTTGCCCCTTGTGCCCATTTCAGATTCCCAAATATGGAGAAGGACTGGGCTTTGAACAAGGAGCAGCACTGTCACCCTTAAGAGAAGGGGGAGGATGAGGTAAGTTTGGAATATTTGACTCTGTCACCTCAATGTCTGTCCAGTGTTTGGAATGTAGCAGCCTGAAGTCAAGACGCTGTAAATCTTTTTTGGGAAGCTCTCTCTTAAGTGAAGCAGTCGGTTGAGCTGCACGTTCTTCTCAGGGTGGATGTGTGAGGAAAGGCCACTTGCAGAGCACCGTGTGAGCAGCGCAGAAAGCGGTGGTGGCAGGAGGAAGCCAGGGGAGGACGTGCTTGCTGCACAGGAGAACGCCAGAGGCTGGGGCTGCTGCCACCCAGGCTGCTGCAGAGGCCAGGGGAGGGCGGGTGTCACTCACTGACCGCCTGGGAGGCCTTGGAGCCCACCTGGTGGGAAGGGCATGGCAGCGCTGTTTCTACCACTCCCGTTTGCATTGTGTCATTCACCACTAATGAAAACACTCACCGAAGCTTCCAGGGGAGTGGCAACCAGAAGTCAGAGCTCTGCCTTCAGGAGGCTTAGCAGAGGTTGCGCCCAAGGATGGATGGAGCAGAGGAAAGGAGAAGACAATGTAAGGCCGTGTGGCGGGTGTGCCTTCCAGCCACTGTGTATCAGACCGAGCGCCCGCCATGAGCCAGGTTCTGTTCTAAGCCACTTGGGACACAGTAGTGTATATGTCGAAGGAAAAGGCTCCCGTCCTTCTAGATGTCTTCTGATAACCCTGATGTCTGAATAGAGGGAGCATCTAGCAGCACAGAGCCTTGGAGAAGGCCAACTGAGGAAAGGCTGATGCAGCTGAAAGAGAGTTTGGGATTGAATTGCACCTGGCTTCAGAATGATGGAATCTTTCCTCTAAGTGTTGCAGGAAGCTGTGGTGGTTTGACTAGGTTTGGCCTCCATAGGCTCATGTGTTTGAATGCTTGGCCCATGGGGAGTGGCCTTAGGAGGTGTGGCCTTGCTGGAGTGGGTGTGGCCTTGTTGGAGGAAATGTGTCACTGTGGGGGCGGGCTTTGAGGTCTCTATGCTCATGCTCCGTCCAGACCCCTTCTGATGGCATCAGATGAAGATATAGTAGAACTCTTGGTGCTCCTCCAGCACCCTTTCTGCCTGCACACAGCATGGACTAAGCCTCCGAAACTGTAAGCCAGCTCCAATTAAATGTTTTCCCTATAAGAGTTGCCTTGGTCATAGTGTCTCTTCACAGCAATGGAAACCCAAACAGAAGCCATAGTTGTTTCAGTGGGTTTAGTTTTGTGGTATCTAACCAAACCCAGGGCCTGCATGTGCTAGGCCTGCGTGTGCTGGGCAGGCACTCTACCACTGAGCTTCATCACCATCGTTTAATTCTTTTGAGTGTTTGAGACAGCCTCTCAATATGATTAAAGCCCAACCTACCAGGCCGTAGGAGAGGAATCAGGCCGATGGTGGAGGAGGAGATAGGTGAAAGGGAGATGGAAAGGTCTGAGGGTCAGATGATGACCCTGAACAAGAGGAAGACAGCTGTCTTGGGCCACCCATCTCCTGGCAGTGTGGGTAAGCTAACGTCCGTCCACAGTAAGGACCTCACCAAGGGCTTTCACTGGAACTGTCCTTCCTTTTATCTGAATTCTGGGAAACAATGGCTCTGCTTCAACAGGCCAAAGCCAACTACGTCCAAAGTAAACAACAATCTTCTCCACGCTTTCTCTTTCTCCCAGCCCTCAGCACCGAGAGAGGGGCACGCACTAGCAGGGACGGCAGAGTGCTGCATGTGCGGTGCATTTCCCCAGGAAAGGGCAGGGAGCAGGGATAGAGAGCTGGCGTTCACGTGTTCGTGACCAAACAGGATCCCATGGAAATTCTCAAGAACAGGAAGGAAGCCACAGGATAGTCATTCCCTTGGCCTATCATACTGAGGCTCCCTAGTCCCTCCAACAAGGTAGCCCCAGAGAGTCATGGTGTTTAAACGGTGAGTACCCAGATAACAGTAATGCCATGTCTCCTACTTCTTTCATAGTCACTACACTGGAATGTGCTCCCCTTTACTTCATGCACCGAACTCAGCTGGCAGATAGCCAAACCCTACCCCATCCTACAGTGACCATCTTCCTGACCTGATAAACACAGCAAGAATCCTTGGTGTTCCGAGAGCACAGTGTCTGAGCCTCACGGCAGCTGAGCACCTCTGCCCACCTGCCTTCTAGCCTCGGTGCCATACCCTGTAGCTCAGTCCTAGGCCCTGGCTCTAGGGAGTGACACATTGTCCTTAATTGAGGACAGCAGCCAGTGGTTACTCATGGGATGGCACAGCTGTGAGAGCCTTTCAAGGACACAGCCTCATGCCTGTTCTGGAAGCAGTTTGTGTCTTATTCCTGTACTGTCCTAGTTTTATTTCTTGCCACCGCCTCTCATCCTCCTTATACCCAAGGTCTGGTCTTAAAGCTCACTATGTTTTCCTCGTGGTCTACTCTGCTTCCGCCGAACCTTGGAGTGAATTATTTCTTCTTCTTGGAAGACTTCCCTGCTCACTGGAAATAGTCTAGGAACCTTGAACCTTCCTGTTATGCTCTGAATCTGAAGTGCCATTCAAAGGCTCAAGTGTCGGCAGACCTGCGGTGCTCCCAGGAAATGGTGGGATCTTCAGGAGTAGGCCTCTAGTTGGAGGAAGTTATGTCATTGGAGACTGTCTTGGTTAGGGTTACTGTTGCTGTGATGAAGCATCATGACCAGTGCAGCTTGGAGAGGGAAGGGTTTATTCAGCTTGGCTTATGCTTCTACGTCATAATTCATCATCAAAGGAAAACAGGACAGGAACTCAAACAGGGCAGGAACCTAGAGGCAGGAGCTGATGCAGAGGCCGTGGAGGGGTCCTGCTTACTGACGTGCTCTTTACAGCTTGCTGGCTTGCTCAGCCTGCTTTCTTATAGAACCCAGGACCTCCAGCCCCAGGGATGGCACTACCCAAAATGCCCTTCCTCCTCAACCAATCACTAATGAAGAAAATGACTTACAGCTGGATCTTATGGAGGCATTTTCTCCATTGAGGTACCCAGCATGTCATGTTGTCATAAAACTAGCCAGCCCAGAGATGTACCTTGAAGTGGTCGTCGGAACCTCAGGCCTTTCCTTCCCTCTTCGTTGTGAGCGGTTTTCTTCTACATGCATATACCATGCTGTTCTGCCTCACCACAGGCCTAAAGGCCAATAGGGCTAAGTAACCAAAGACTGTAAGAAACCATGAGCCCAAACAAATCTTTCCTCCGTGTGAGTGCTGTGGGGCACGTGTGTATTTAAGCAAACATAGAGGCTAGCTAGCATCTACACTGCATAATCATTTTCCATTTTCTTTTTTGAGACAGAGTCTCATCAGTAAAGGTGGAATTTGGCAGTTCAACAAGTCCTAGGGACCGGTCTGTCCCCACTCCCTCCATCTCAATACCCAGCTTTTGGTGGCGATGGGTTGTCTTGGTTTTTCACGTGGGTGCCAGGCATAGGAACTCAGGTTTCCATGTTTCCTTGGCAAGCACTTTACTGACGAAGCCACCTCCCTAACCCCTTTCTGTCTTCATTGTAAAGGGAAGGAATCGTTTTTCTCAGGAGTTGTCGCAGAAACGAGAATCTGACCGGCATTTGTCCAGGGTTCCTCTCAGTTATCACTTCTACTAGGGAGACTTCCTGAACTCTCTGCCCTCCTGGGTGGATTCAATGATCTCTGGTCTGTATTCCTTTTTTCTTTTCTGTTCTGGTTTTTGGTGGTGGTGGTGGTTTTGTTTTGCTTGTCCCATCTGTTTATTGTCATTGCTGTTGTTTTTCTACCTCCTCCACCTTTTGCAGGGCTAGTTTTGAGACCTGTCCTCAAAGCCCAGGCTGACCTGGAACACAATATCCCTCTGCTCCACTTACTGAGGGCCTGAGATTAAAGGCGTGTGTCCCCATACCCAGCCCCAATTGGTAAACTTAGAACACCCCCTAGCAAACTTAAATTGCAGTGAACAACAGTTCTTAAGGGAATTCCCACTAAACTATTCACTCCTTTGGAGTTCAGCTGTGCATGTCATTTCAGTATTTCTAACTTCTGACGCTTGGAGGGAGTATGTGAATATGGTTTTTTTAGTTTGGTTTTCTTGTTTGTTTTTGTTTTGAGACAGTGCTTCTTTATGTAGCCTTGGCTGTCCTGGACTAGACCAGGCTGGCCCCAAACTCACAGAGATCCTCCTGCCTCTGACTCCCCAAATGCTGGGATCACAGGTGTGCATCACCACACTCGGCAATTATTTTTGAAATTTTATTTTATGTGTATGGCTGTTTTGCCTGCCTGTGTCAGCATACTGCATGCATGCCTGGTAATTGAAGAGGCCGGAATAAGGAGTCTAATCCCCTGGAATAGGAGTTACAGATAGTTGTGAGCTGCCATGTGGGTGCTAGGAATTGAACCCAGGTCCCATGGAAGAGCAGCCAGTGCTCTTAACCTCTAAGCCCTCTCTCAAGACCTAGGTCTGTGAATGTTTATTGAATGGATGGGGAAGACGCCCTTGGCTTAAGGAGTAGCCAGGACTCTTGAAGTAAAGAAATAAAGTGGTGTGTGTTTTTTCCAGGCCTATCACTTGCCTGAAAGCACAGCGATTACCTAGAAACCTGGCTTCTCCACACAAGCTCTTCAGGCCCCTCTGCACCCCTCAACTCCTTCCGTCCCTCATCCACATCTTGTCCAGCCCGTGCTGCTCTAAGGGAACTTACCAAAGTAGCCCTTTGAAGCGAGAGCACACTGTGTTCTTGGATGCCGCTTCCTTTTACTCCTCTTCCTGAGGCAGGAGGACGTGGGTGGCCTGAACTCTCTCTAAACCTCAGATCGGCCTCCCTCAACCTCAGAGATGGAACAGAGGTGAAAACTTGACGCAGTTTAAAATGTAGGGCTGGTGGCAACGAATCAGGAGGAGAATCAGTACTTAGTTGTGAGACTTGAGGAGAGAAAAACGGGGCTGAAATTAAGTGGAACCTTTTTTATTCCGGCAGTGTTTAAGTAGATTTCTACAGCAGGGACTATCTGCTTGAAGCTAACATGAGATTCCCCCAAGAAGCACTTCCTGCCCTGGAATTCTATGCCTGGGGCCTTCCTGAGACCCAGCTTCCACTGGGCTTCCATTTGGATCTGCAGTAAATTAGCTTGTGCAGCAAGGGAGAAAGTGCCTCCCAAAGACAACCATTCACTAGGTCAGGATGCCCCGCGGCACCTCCTCAGCTCTTGGCAGCAAAGAACAATGGAATCCAGTGTGCCGAGTGACCTGGGTTAAGTGGGCCTTCTCTGCAGCCCTGGGACCTCTTAGCAGATGGGCAGTGTCTGAGGAGCAGAGACTCACAATGCCTTTGTGCCAGCAGCTTATTCCCAGGGTCCTAACACTGCCGACTTCTACTCACTGAACTAATCATTTTGTTTTGTTTGCTCTCCTTTTTTGAGTCAGGGTCTTGCTATGCTATTGCCCTAGCTGATCCTGACACACGCACACACGCACACACGCACACACGCACGCACGCACACCCTGGGCTGAGACAATCCTTCAGGCATGCCCAGCCTAATAATCTTCTTCTCAAAGTTTTTGTGGTGCTGGGGATGGATCCCAGGGCATCGGGTTGGCCAGTGGGGAGACAGTCTGGACCACCCTTTCTTCTTCTCTCCCAGAAGTAAAAGAAAGGATCAATTCTTGATGCCTGTCAGATGCATAGACAGGGCACGTACAGTGCCGACCCACATATGGGGCACCCCAAGGTGTCCTTTCTCCTAGCTAGGTCAGGTGCAAGCAAGGGCTGACGAGGTGAGGCAGAGGAAGCAGGGTTGGAGCGGGGGGGGGGGTTGCTGGGGGTCGTGGAGAAAGCCCTGGGTCTGGCCCTGTGCAACCAGGTTCTTTTTCCACTTCACACAAATGAAGCGTCTCACATTTTGACTCTCAGGTCCTTTATCAAGGAAAGGGCTGGTACCATGGCATTGGAACAGAGCTATGAGGTTGTCTTTGACCACTCTTCCCTCACTGGGTCATCAGGGTAAAATGTAGTCATTGCTCAGCTAGAACCTTGAATAATATAGAGCAACATATGCAGAAGAACTGCACAAAATCTTTAAGTTTTTTTATAGTTGAATCTCCAATCCAATTAGTATGTTTTATGGATATTCGTCATCCCCTTCCCTCCATTTTTTCTCTCTCTCCTTTCTCTACCTGGTGCTGGGGCTAGAACCCAGGACCTCCTCTGTATCAGGCAAGTGCTTTGCCAACCAGCTTTCTAGATATTCTCAAGGTGTAAAGTTTTTGCTACTGAAATGGCCCTGCTTGAGGTTCTCAGTGATTCTCATTGGTTAAATCACTCAGCCTCTTCAAAATTCCAGCAGGTTCCTACCGAGTCCCTCCCTTGCCTGTCTGCCACTGAGTTCTGAGTTTGTGCTCAGTCCCATTTTCTCTGAATAGGTCAAATTCTTCCTCATCCCTGGACCTTTGCAAACTCCAAGTCCTAGACTGAGAATGCCTGGTGTGGGCCCTCCTTCACCACTCTCAGGCCACTGCGCCGAAAGCAGAGAGTCAGCCATGTCCGGCTGCACAGAATAGAGACAGGGCCCTGATTCCTGACCTCCCCTACTGCTTAATTTTTCTTTGCTCTTCACATGCTGACTGACCTCACCCTGTGAGATGCCACAGAGATTAGCTAATTAATGATAGTGACTCTCTGGGGACATTGGGTTGTTAATATTTAACAGATACAGCTGAGAGAGCAGTGACCCAAGAAGGCAATGGCGAAAGTCTCAGAACATCCTGGATGGGAGGCCTGTCCTCCATCCTCAGTGCTTCCCAAAGCCCACACTCCACTCTTGGCAAGGCGCAGCCCAACATGCAGCCTGGAGGCTCAGCCTCACCCCATCATCCAATACACATACTGTCCCTTCTCCTGGGATTCTAGACCTCTGGGGATTCTGGGAGGCCACCATCACTGTTTGGATCTTATTCCCCATGCCCAGAGCAGAGAGTGGAGCCTGGGAATTCAAAGGAGATTAAAAAAAAAAAAAAAAAAAGAGTGCTGTGGTCACTGGCAGTGAATAAATAAAAGCAAAAGACCTGTACCAGCCTCTGTCCACTGGGAAAAGTCAGTATACCCTTGAATTATTCTGTTTATACTTAATACAAACTGATAGTCTGAACTTAAACTTAGTAGATCACACTGCAGCCACAGGCCATTCATGAAGACAAAGGCACGGCGCAGTTTTTGCTCCTCTGGATTCGGTTAAGGCTTTGGCACAACTCCACACCATGTCTCTTTTCCTGGATAACTTCACTGTCTAAACAGACCAATTATTTACAAACTAGGGATTACAACACATTAGCCTGTCAAGAAATTGATTAGAGGGTTGTAACAGCATTTTTTTTTTTAAAGAAACAGAATAGGAACATGTCGGAGCAATCCACTTCCTTTAGGAAGTGTGGTGTGGGTCTAAAATATTACATTATACAAAACATACTAATGAGATAACTTCAATAATACACAAACGTGTAATAGATCATAATGTAGACTACAGGTTTTTTTAACATTTTTAAAAATTTTTATTATTAGTTACATTTTTTATTTTTTTATTTTTTTAACTTTTTATTAATTACACTTTATTCATTTTGTATCTCCCCATAAGCCCCTCCCTCCTCCCCTTCCGATCCCACCCTCCCTCCCCTTTCTGCATGCATGCCACTCCCCGTGTCCACTGATAGGGGAGGTTCTCCTCTCCTTTCTGATCTTGGTCTATCAGTTCTCATCAAAAGTGGCTTCAGTGTCCTCTACTGTGGCCTGGTAAGGCTGCTCCCCCTCAGGGGGAAGTTAGACTACAGTTTTTTATTGCATGGCGTAATTAAAATTCAACGTGTATGTAATGACATTATTTGGCCTTACAAGGGAAGAAAATTCTGATACTTAGGGACATGGTAGTAAGCAAAATCAGTCAGCTACAAAAAGAAAATATTACTCCATACCATTTATATGAGGCTCCTAATAGCCATGTTCATCAAGAATGTCCTAGAATTCCCAGGGCTGGTGATGGTGTTGGTGTTGGGGGAGTTTCAGTTTTTCTGGGGAAAGGAGTTCTGTGGTGGATGGGGATGATGCTAAGGATGTGGGGAGTGAGGAGCAGAATCCTACTGTATTGCCCAAAGTCAACTAGAGCTCACTATGGAGTTTTAGGCTGGCCTTGAACTTGTGACCCTCTCACCTCTGTCTACCAACTACCAAGACCACACCCAGCCCCATGGTTTGGTTTTGTTTTGTTTTTACCCCAGCACCCAGCTTACATACATGCAAAGAAACCAAGTTCTTTGGGAAAACAGTAAGTTCTTTATCTGTAGAGCCATCTCTCCACCCCACCCACACACACTTAATATTCTTTTTTTTTTTCCTTTTAAGTTTTATTTATTTATTATTTTCATACAGTATTCTTCCTGCATTTGTGCCCACGGGCCAGAAGAGGACAGTGGATCTCTTTATAGATGGTTGCGAGCCACCATGTGGGTTGCTGGGACTTGAACTCAGGACCTCTGGAAGAGCAGCCAGTGTTCTTAACCTCTGAGCCATCTCTCCAGCCCACACTTAGTAATCTTAATACACTTAGTACAATGTACTTGGTTCATCTTTCAGAGATTAAGATGGTAAAGTGCTTTGTGCTTTTTTGTTGTTTTGTTGAGGCGGGAGTCTCGTTATGTATGTAGCCTTGACCAGCCTGGAACTGAGAGAAAGAGGTCAGTCTTCCTCGGCCAAGGCATGACCGTGTGACTTCCAGTGGTGGCTGTGCCTCCCCTCCTGCCTGTCCTCCTGACACATACCCCAAGCTTACTTGTACTTCTTGCAATACATTAAGGTTCTGGACCTGAGCACAGTAGTGCACACCTGTGACCTCCTTGGGAGGTCACATCATATTCACCATCATATTTACTGTCTTACTTGACAGACTTCATGGCCTGAAAAGTAATTTGGAAAGCCATTTTTGTTTGTTTGTTTTGTTGTTTTGTTTTGTTTTTTTTTCAAGACAGGGTTTCTCTGTGTAGCCTTGGCTGTCCTGGGCTTGCTTTGTAGACCAGGCTGGCCTCGAACTCACAGAGATCCACCTGCCTCTGCCTCCCTGAGTGCTGGGATTACAGGCGTGTGCCACCTCACCTATCTGAGAGCCATTACTATCACCGCAGCATCAAAGTGTGCTTTGCACAAGATCAGAAAGTTAGCAAATAGTAGAGGCAGAACCCATGTTCGTGCTCTTACATTCACTTTACCACTCTTGTAAGTTTAAAAAAAAAAATCTTACTCTTTGTATGAGCAGAGAACCACAGCAACACACTCTCTTACTCTCCATCTAACCCACTGAGTGGAAAGTATCAGAGTAACCAAAACACAACAGAAAACGGTAAGCACGCACTTTTCCTGGCTTCTAAGGTGCCTTCCCAGGGTCCTGGGTCACAGGTTCGTTGTAAACTTAACTAGCTTCATTGCGACAAAATTCTCGATATACCTTGATCCTCTACAGTTTCTAGAAAAAGGAAAAAATGAAAAACAAAACAAAACCAAAGCTAGATAACTTGAAGGACCCGGGCTAACACACCTCAATCAATACCTTCTTCCATTAACCCCACACCTCTGGAATTGCAGACTAAGCCCTACCTGCTTTGTATTTGCCTTTCAGTAGAGAGAAGGTGTTTGTTTGTTAGTTTCTAAAGCATGAATATCATGCTTTAGAAAAAAAAAGCAGCATTTATCGCCACCCGCATCTGCCCTCTCTCACACCTTAAGGCCGTCCAGCTTGCACTTTGAAAAAGACCTATTTAAGTATTCAGTCACTTTCTGTTGCCTATTCATAGATTATGTCCAGTTGTTTCCACTTTTTAAATAATTTATTCATTTGTATTTTTATATACATTGGCATTTGCCTGCGTGTTTGTCAGGGTGAGGGTGTTGGATCCGCTGTAACAAGAGTTACAGATGGTTGTGACTGCCAGGTGGGTGCTGGGAATTGAACCCAGGCCCTCTGAAAGAGTAATCGGTGCTCTTAACTACTGAGCCATCTTTTCAGCACCACCACTACCCACCCCCAAACACCAAAGTTGGATGAGAGCCAGCACCGGTAAGATTCTGGTTCAAAACCAAGAGTAGAGGAAGGTGACTTCCTTCATGGTCTCATTTCAATGCATCCCAGCACACAGGGGCATGTCCACAGAGCTGGTTCCCCTGGGTCATGAGCTGCTGCACGCAGGAAAGCACCCCGGGTGCTCTTCCTCCACCACATACCCTCCTACACTTGCTTCCGTCTTTCTCCAGAATGGCAAAGCATCGACAAAGGTCCTTTGGGAAAGTGAAGGCCGAAGCTCTGACTTCTGGGACACTGGACTAAGCCCACATAATTACAAGCCCTGCCTTTTCTAGAACTGTCCAGACCTCAAAACTCTGTTCTTGTTTGCCATAAAATCACCAGGGGATTTTGAGATTTCCGTTTCTAAATCACACCTCCAAGGAAGCCTCACGCTTCTCCAATGAATAATAAAAGATTTTTTTTGGCAGACACCATGTCCAAATCTTTTATTTTAAAGTGATGATCAGTGTACCCAAATTTCCCAACAAGCAGTGGCCTCTCTGCTTGCTTCAACTTACAATCCCAGCCAGTGCCTCATCTCTTACTCTCTTAAGATTTTATTAGGGCTTCTTAGTGGACAAATATCCCTTAAACTCTTTGAAGACATTTATTATAGCTTAGTGGGAATGTGTTTTAGCTTCTTCACTGAAAGGAAATGTATTTTAGCTTTTTCACTAAAAGCTCAGCAAGTGCGAAGTAGGCCACCTAGTGAGTTCCTTGACTGTCCTGTCATCACCATAAGGCCTTTTTAGCATCTTCCTGATCGTTTCCTCTTGGCACTCCTCTGTATAGATGTTTGTAAATGCTATGTCCATCAGTGCTTTGTGCATAGCCATGACGCTTTCCAGCCTCCCCAAAATTCGCCTCAATGCATGGCTGAGCAGCCATGACCCAGAGGAAAACACATTAGATTGAAGAGGCCAAAAGGCACCACAGCCAACTTCTTTCTGTGCAAGGAGTCTGTCTTTAGTGTCTCTTTCTAGTGACCATGATGCCTTTTTCTGCATCCTTAAGAAACATTCCTGGATGGCATGTTTGAGCCAACACAGTAGAAGGAAGTCAGGCCTAAGTCTAATGGCCCATGGGCCTGGGTGTGTGCTTTCCACCTAACGATGGTTGGTTACCAAAGATGCCCTAGCATCCGAAAGCATTTGATTGGTAGAAAGAAAGGAGAACTACCAAATTCCATCCCATGGAAAGGCAGAGGCAGGCACCACTAGGAAAAATCAGAGTTCTAGGCTAAAAGCCAAGGTGTCTTTTTCTTTTTTTCCTTTTTCCAAACTGTTTGACTTGATGAAGCCCTACCGATGAAAGCTAAGAGAAGCAAAACAGAAGAATTGGGAATCCAGCACGGCTAGGGGGTGGAAATACAAAGCCGCTCCCCACACTGACGGCCACAGATGTAGAAAAGGCAAACAGATGATGCCAGCCAGGGTCGTCCAAGGAAACAAGAAAGAGTTCTATAAATATAACCGAAAGAAAATATTTGTTTTAGCTGATGAGATCACCACTCATGGCTCATAACAGGGATCTTTTGTTGCTCCTTTAATTGAAGCTTGGAAAAGAGCAGAAATCAGCCTACTGGCCCCCAACGTTCCAGGGAGTTGGCCCAGGTAAATCAGATGCAGCTGAAGTCATTAGAGTTGATAGCATCAATCTGGACTCTGGCCTGTGTTTTTGTGGACATGTTGGCTCCCACTCTTCCCACCTACTCCTTGCTCCAACATCCACCTGGCTAGCATCTTACACTAGGAAATGGGGACAAAAACAGGAAGAGGCAGACGGCCATGGCCTGGACACAGGCCTAGGAGAGGGGAAAGGTCTCACATTCTCCACAGCTTCCTCTGAGTGTACGCACCACAGTACGAGTCAGTGAGAGGTACCCACAAATATTCAGCGCCTGTCATGTGCCAAGTTAGAGACCTAGATGTTGTCGGCAGGCAGATCCTTGCTCCAAGAACCTTGCATTCGAGAGGTCAGGGTGTGGGGCCCGGCTGCTGTTGGCGGCAGATGACACATAATGACTCCGTGAGGTAATCATGTACTCATAAACACTACACAGAGAATTAAGGAGCGATAAGCTACCGGGGCTCCTTTATCTCAGAAGTTAGGGCAGCTGTCATTAAACCCTGCACCTGAAAGATGAAGATGCAACCGAGAAGATGGGGAAAACAAGGGGCAAGGAGGGCAGAGAGAGGCGGCTGAGAACAGGAAGGGCAGGTTTCATAGGGCCTGTGGACCATTGGAAAGGCTCTGTTGGATGTTTTCAGGGGAAGAACATGATGATGTAAGATCTGCTTCAGAAACCTGGGAACCGGATGTGAGAGAGAGTGCCTGTAACCCTAGCATTTCGGAGGATGAGGCAGGAGAGCTGCAAGACCAGCCTGGGCTAGATACCGTGTTAGAAGAGGAGGAGGAGGGGAAAAAGAAAAGAAAGGTCCTCCCCTTCAGGCTGCTTTGTAGAGGGGTGTGAGAATAGAGAAGGGGCATGGATTGGTGCAAGGAGGAGAGTACAGAGGTGTCGATGTGATGAATGGAGTGGAGTTGCCAGCCCATCCGTCGGTGCACCATGAGAGTCAAACAGAGCTCTGTGGGATTTAAGAGAAGCGAGCGGAGCGGGAGGTTCCTGGTTTTCCTACCACCAGACTTTCCACGGTTTGACTTCCCACGATTTCAGTTACCTGTGGTTGGAAATTACTAAATGGAAGATTCCAGGGATAAATAATTCCTGAGTTTTGAATCGCTGGCCACTCTGAGTAGCATGATGAGATCTTATACAGGCCTTCTCCGCCCCCTCCCAGGACATGACTCATGCATCTGTCCCCGGCATCACTGCTGTATTGCCTGTATGTCCAGGATACCGGCATTCCTCACTTAACCATGGTTTGACTTGGGTGTTTTGTTTTGTTTTGTTTTGTTTTTAAACTTTACAAAAGTCACAAGGAACTCATATGCAACTGGCAGAGGCACTCTTCAAATGTTGGGTTGCAGTGTTTCCCAAGCCCCGATATTCTGTAGAATACCATGTTGTGATGCTTAGAATGAATGTGAGGCACACTACTTCAAGAAGACAAACCTTTGAAAGTAGATGGGCTTGGGAGCCAGGCTCGGTGGTGCAGGCCTGTAATCCCAGGAGGCAGAGGCAGGAGGATTACTGTGAGTTTGAGGCCAGCCTGGTCTACTAAGCAAGTCCAGGACAGCCAAGGCTACACAAAGAAACCCTGTCTTGAAAAACAACAACAAAAAAGAAAGAGAAAGAAAGAAAGTAGATGGGCTTGGGTTGAGAGGGATCAAGGACTTTAATTTGGATGGGCTGAGTCCGAGTTGCCTGCTGAAGACCAGGAGAGGACAGAGACCAGGATGTGGAGTCCAGTGAAGCCCAGCAAATCAGATGTGAGAGTCTGCATCCACACAGTACAGAAATCCGTCAGATTGGATGACAGTCCTGAGGGGAGTGTCTCTGGGAGGCGGGGCACTAGAGTGGAAAGAGAAAAATGGAGCTGGAAAACGTAGCAAAGATCTTCAAAGCCAAGCAGTGGTCATCCCGGTACTCGGGAGGCAGAGGCAGGTGGGTCTGTGTGAGTTTAAAGCCAGCCTGGTCTACAGAGTGAATTCCAGGACATCCAGGACTACACAGAGAAATCCTGTCTTGAAGAAATATCAAAGAAAAAGGAGGGGAGGAGCTGGAGAGATGGCTCAGTGGTTGGGAGCACTGGCTGCTCTTCCAGAGGACCCAGGTTCAGTTCCCAGCACCCACATGGCAACTTGCGACTGTGACTCCAATTCAAGAGGATCTGGCACCTTTGCACAGACAATATTCAGGTAAAACAAAATACATAGAAATAAATAAACCTTTTTAACAAAACACCAAAAAGAAAGAAAGAGAGAGAGAGAAAGTTCTTTCAGCCGGGCAGTGATGGTGCACACCTGTAATCCCAGCACTCTGGGAGGCAGAGGTAGGTGGATCTCTGTGAGTTAGAGGCCAGCCTGGTCTGCAGAGTGAGTCTAGGACAGCCAGAGCTACACAGAGAAACCCTGTCTCAAGAAAACCAAAAGAAAAAGAAAGAAAGAAAGAAAGAAAGAAAGAAAGAAAGAAAGAAAGAAAGAAAGAAAGAAAGAAAGAAAGAAAGAAAGCTCTTCCTTCAGCTAGGTTGTGAGGCCCGTGGAGGTAGTTAACAGAGATTAGAACAGTTCCTGATAGGCTAAGGATGGTATTCATAATAAACCTAGGGAGCTATTATTTCCTTTTCTCACACAGTATTGGGGATTGAAGCCAAGGCCTTGCCCAGGTCAGGGACTCACTGGGCAGCTGAGCTGAACCCCTCGCTCTCCTTTTTATTTCTTAGTTTGACACAGCATCTCATTAAGTTACCCGGGGTTGGCATTGGCCTTTCAATCCTCCTGCCTCCGCCTCCTGAGTAGCTGGGATTATAGGCCTGTGCCACACACTCCTTGTCTCTCTATCTCTGTCTCTAGATGTGCCGGAGTCAAACTCCGGGGGCTCACCCACTCAAGGTACAAATTTACCAGTCAGCTGTGCCCCCAGCCCCCGATTCTTCTTTAATTTTAAATGATGAGAACAAGAGAAAGATTTAAGATTTTCAGAGAGAAGAGGGAGATGTCAAAACCAAAATCTTGAGGAGGAAAGGGACGGGTCCCAGAGTCAAAGGAGAGGGTGACATTAGACAGACAAGAGCCACACGTGTGCTGCTAAAGGAGATGCCAGCTGAATGGGGGTGGGGGTGCAACGGGAAGAGGGAGTAGGTCTCACCTGGCCACAAAGTACAAAGCAAGGTCCTTTTCTCATGTGAAAGACAGGGGAGGAGGCTGGATATTTAACATGAACGTACAGAGCATGGTCCTGACTTCTCCAAAGACAAAAGAGAGATCACTGGAGACGGGGAAGTCTGGCACCTCAGATGCCTTCTCACAGGCCAGCTGTGCCGTGGGCTCCACTCATTTAATTTCAGTCCGGCAGGGGTTCAGTGAGTAACTTACCTGGGAAGGTAAGCCTGGATTCCATCATATGTCCTGTCTTGTTGAGGAGAGAATTTTTATAGTAAATTGAAGACTTTGAGGGCAGATAGAATCGTTCTGGGGGATGAAAGATTGTATGATCAAAAAGCGTACCGCCAAAGCAGAGGAAGTAGGGGCAGGTCATGGGCTGGGACACCTAAGGGTGACCTTCTGTGGAGAGGAGTGGGAGCCAGGATTGGCACTTAGATTGAAAAAGCAAGCTCAGGGAACCCATCCACCCCACCACCAGGAGCCACCATTATCTGTTGTACTCTAGCTTCTGGACCTTGTCTCCGTCATGCATTCTACACCAAGATTGCTTTCATGAGCCGCCTGGCTTTTCTGATGATAGTGCACCTGTCAGCCATAGAAGCAACAGCTGGAGCCCGCAGGAGGCTTCTGGGAGTACCATCAGTTCACAGACCACCTCCTCCTAACATTCTACGGCAAAGAGCTAGCTGAGAGATTCTGGAAGAAACACAACCAGGAAGAACGTGGTGATCCGGCCGCCTTGCTCTCCCCTCGTGACAAGCCCATTCTTATTCCTTGCAGAGCAGAACAGTCTGTTTCGGCTGATGATAGTTATCCCTCATCTCCAACTCTGAGGCTTCTTCCTCTGAGGCCTTGGGGACCCAGCCCAGCAGAAGACCTATATGGGGTAGGCTAAGGAGAGTGACTCCGAAGATGTGTTCTTCATGACGCACCAGAGAGAAGCAGCCAAGGCTTGATGTGAACTGGCAAAGTGAATTCTGAGCTTGGGCTGCTTCCCTAAAAGGCAACTCAAACCCTATCTTCGGCCTGACTTTCTCTGGAACTCTGGCCCCCTGCCATCACCCTGCACCAAGATTTCTTCAGACGGCATGGGGGTGGAGGGGTAGGGTTCCTCTCATCCACTCTCCTAGCTCGGCCCTTTGACTTCCTCTTGACTTGCTTGCCATCCACCTGGGGTAAGACAGAGTCACAAAACTCTTCTGATCAAACTCTGGAAAGGCAAAATGTCTCTTGTTATATCTGGTATAAAGTCTGTATCTTTGGGCTCCTGGTTAGTCTCTGGGATTCAGTCCCCTCCTCCATCCCCAAAGTTTCATTTCAACCCAGGACACCTTAGAACCTAAACTCCAGTGTGATGTGTTCTCAGGATGTCCCTGGTCATTCCAGGTCAAGCAGATCATTAGGCAGTGAGTAACTTGGGTTTGTGACTCTAACACAGTGTGTAGATCAAGCCTATAAGAAAGAGGGCTCAAAGGTACTGTGGGTCTCAAATCCCATGCCCTCTGAAAAGTTAAAGAAGAAGAAACAGGAAAAGGAGAGATGAGGGGAAGTGCTCCCATCACTGAGGCCTCTGGAGGCCTTCTTGGGTGCACGCTGGAGCAAGGACGGTGCCTCAGGCCTCCTGTGTACAACCACATCTTGCTACCTTTCTCTCCTCCAGTGCTGCCATCTGCCCCAGAAATGAAGTCTCTGACACATCTCCCTGAGTTTCCAGGTCCCGTCGTAGCAGTAAGAAGCGGGTGGCGTTTCTAAAAACCCACGAAATTAAACTGATGACTGAGTTGGAATGTGTGAAGGGACTAGACTCGGAGCTTGTTAAAGTAGCACAGGGCGGATGGATACCATTTGGATCTCGGAGGAAGAAGATGAGCGGGGTTGGGGGGGCAGCCTCAGCTAAGAGCAGGAGCAAGCTGTGGCTGTGCCTGGCCTGCTGAGTCACCCGCAGAGGCGGTGTGTGTGTGTGTGTGTGTGTGTGTGTGTGTGTGTGTGTGTGTGTTTTTACCCCTGGGTCAGGAACTGCTCTAGCTTTGGGGGGTGCACAGAAAGAACTCCTGGGTGCTCTTGCATCTGATCTAGCACTTTCTTCTTATCTTCTTGTCTTTTTCTTTTCTTTCCTTTTTAAAAATAACATTTTTATTATTTGGGAAGTTCATACAGTACATGTAGGTAATATTCATTCCCTCTGCCAAGACTTCCCAGATCTACCCTCCCCACCCACCAACTTCATGTTCTCTCTCTTTTCTTTCTTTTCTCTCTCTCTCTTTTTTAAAGATTTATTATATATACAATGTTCTGCCTGCATGTACACCTGCGCGCCAGAAGAGGGCAACAGATCTCATCATAGATGGTTGTGAGCCACCATGGGGTTGCTGGGAATTGAACTCTGGACCTCTGGAAGAGCAGACAGTGCTCTTAACCTCTGCACCATCTCTCCAACCGCTCCCCCCCCCTTTTTTAAATCTGTCAAGTCCAATTTGTGCTGCCCACTTTCTTTCTTTCTTTCTTTCTTTTTTTTTTTTTTTTTTTTTTTTTGGCTTTTTACAGTTCATTGCATGAAGGAGTCACGCTAGTCCCAAACTTCAAGTGAATCCCAAATGGTTAAATTAGACAAGCTGTGAAAGCTGTGAGGTTTTGGACTTGTTTTTAAGCATGTGATGAGACAGAAGGGAATTGCAAGAAGTCCTCAAGTAAGCTCCAGGGAGCCACCAGCACTCAGAAACCATGAGCTGTCAGCTCGTGGCCTTTTGCCAGTGCAAACTGCACCAGAAGCTAGCCTGTGCTCTTGTAGCTGGATTCTGCCTCCGTATCTTGGATGCTCAGTTGCAGCCCCATGGCAGTCAGACTCCTCGCATGCCTTCACTGCTTGCTTTGTATCTCAGTCGTCAGCAGCACCCTGGACAGTAGTCGGGTCTTGCTGCCATTTCTCTGTTGACTCCTCAGTGCCAGCAGGTGGTCGCCATTACTTGTGTCCACAGAGGGCTCAGAAGAAAGTTAGAGGTCCTGAGCTGCAAGCATATGCTCTGATCCCCCCCACACCTTGCTGGAAACACTTGGTGGGAACAGGCAGGATTGGGGTGTTGGAATGAAAGGGGTTGTGGGGGAGGTCTGTGAAGAGGCTGCTGAGCTTGGCAGCACCTCAGTCCTGGGCTTCCTGGATTCCTAAATGCACTGACTACCACGCAGTAGTGATCTGAGATCTATGTTTATTACATACTCTGAGGCCCTGAAGGAAAAGTTGCTTGTTCCTCCTCAGGAGTCTATTTACAGTTCAAACACACACACACACACGCACACACACACACACACACACACACACTTTCTCTTTAATAAAAATCAATGTGAGACATGACCAACAGAGCAAAGAAAGAATAGAAGATCGCTGCTTCTTTACAAGCATGAGAATCTAATTCAGTCTCCAAGACTCACAAAATGTCAGCCGCAAGCTAGGCGTGTGACAAATGCTTTTAATTCCAATACTGGTAGGCAGAGGCAGGTGGATTCTGTGGGTTCAATACAGAAAGTCCCAGAGGTGGACACTTGTAATCATGCCAGCGGCAGCATGGGCAATGGAGACAAGCAAATCCTTGGTGCTCCACGGCCACTACCGTGGCCCAGGATGTGTGCGGCATCTGTACCGAGCAGTTCCTGTTATTTTGACACAGACCTAGCCATATCTGGGGGGAGGGGAGTCTTGCCTGAGAATACGCCCCTATTAGATTGGCCTGTAGCAAGTCTTAGGGGGCATTTTCTTGACTGGAGATTGATGTGGGAGGGCCCAGCCCGTTGTATGAGAAAGTCAGGCTTTGCTAGCCAGTGTCGTTCCTCCAAGGCCTTTCTGCTTCAGTCCCTGCCTTGGCTTTCCCCAGTGGACCATGACTCAGGATACGTAAGCTTAATTAAACCCTTTCTTCCTCAAGTTTATCACAGCAATAGGAACCCTAACTGAGACAAAATGTCACTTAAATTATAATAACCCTTCACAGTGGGGGTTTTTTGTTTTTTTCGTCATGTAGACCTGGCTGACCTTTAACCACATAGCCAGGGATAACCTTGAACTCCTGATCCTCTTGCCTCCACCAAGAGCAGCTGCTGCTCTCAGCCAGAAGGAGTATTTTGTAGAGAAATAGGAACAAGCCTGCAGGAAAGGGTTAGCCCTGAACCCACCAGCATGAGTGTCCTCAAACTGTGCTGGCTTCTGTGTTCTGGCATGCACACTTTGCCAAACTCCCCTTGAAGAGGCCTGCCTTCCATCCCTCTCCTGTACCCCAAACCCTGGACTGCCTCGCAGTCTCTTCCTGAGAGAGAACTGTCAGGCTCCAAGAGAAGAAAGACTAGTTTGCTTCCAGGGTACCCAGTCTGGTTCCTGGGAGTTGAGAGATAGACTGGTGGAGAGGTGCCCCAAGGGAAGGGCTGGCTGTCCTGATGAAGAGGTAGAACTGGAATGTTGAGTAGGGCCTTGCTGTTCTTTGTCCACATCTGGGGGTCAGGGGAGGGAGTCCTGGCAACAGGCTTTGGCCCCATCCTTGGCGTCCACTCTACCATACTCTTCTGGCATAGTCACAGGCTTTCAGTGTCAGACTCTCAGGGTCACATGACCAAGTCTTTGCACAGCTGCCCTGGGGAAGAGAGTGAGGGAGAGGCTGAGACAGAGAGCAGCCACTCACTTGATGCCATATTTGAAGCTAAAGGATTCTCCCGGGCATGACTAAGAGCTGTCTCACAGAGCTGGAGTCCCAGTGGCGCAGTGAGACAGGGCTTATCGTGCATGCAAGAGGCCCTGGGTCCGCTGGTAGTACAAGGAAGAAAGGCCAAGCTCAGAGCACTCTTTCTCTGATGTGTCAAGGCACACAATGAACCACCTTTCTCTACTCCTGGACCGCTGATACTGACCGCATCCTCTTTCCTTCACACAAAGGCTCTGGTTGGTTGGTTGGTTGGTTGGTTGGTTGGTTGGTTGGTTGGTTGGTTGTTTGTTTGGTTGGTTGTATCGAGGCAAAAACTCAGGTTTTATATCAAAAGAATGAAAGTTAATTTAAAATTTGAGTGACTGTGACTCAGCAACTCGTTTAGGTCCCTGCAAACACCACGTTCCAACGTGACAGCAGTTTCATAGAGTTGTTTGTTATAGTGGTGGTTTTAAGATTTATTTGTTCATCTATTTATTTATCTATCTATCTATTTATTTATTTATTTATTTATTTATTTATTTATTTATTTAATGTATAAAGTACTCTGTTCTACATGTATGCCAGGAGAGGGCATCAGATCCCATTATAGATTGTTGTGAGCTACCAGGTGGTCGCTGGGCCTTGAATTCAGGTCCCCTGGAAGAGCAGCCAGTGCTCTTAACTGCTGAGTCACCTCTTCCCCACTCACATGGAGTTTTTATAGTGACAGGACAAAGAAAGTTACGAATCAAGGTATTTTAAAAATAAATTGGTAGAGGCTGGAGACATGGCTCTGTGGTTAAGAGCACTGGCTGCTCTTACAGAGGACCAAGGTTCAATTCTCTGCAACCACATGGCAGCTCACGACTGTCACACCAGTCCAGGCAGATCTGATACCTTCACATAGACATACATGCAGGCAAAACATAGGTGCAGGTGAAATAAAAAGAAATAAATTTCAAAATACACTGGTTAGAAACAGGAAGTGGGCAGTCCCCACAGGAGGAGGGTGTCTCATCTGTAAGCTTCATGTGTCATCTGGTATCTTTCTTAGGCTTTCACTGGTAGAGGGTAGGTTTTCATAAGTTAAAGCATCTGAAAGGTTTTTCTTTATCAGGAAGTTAATTCTGACACAGAGGTGGACAAGGAGTGACTCTTTGGGGGCCAAAAGATGCCCAGAGAGAATTGAAATTAGGGCTGTTGGATCAGCAACATTTCAGACCCTTCCACAGTCATTGAGTTTTTAATGGGTTGATCGGCCTACGGAAGCGGCCTCTTTCCAGGGGTTCTCACTCACAGTTGATTGGTTGGTGGTTGTTTGGTTTGGTTTCTTTTCTCTTCAAAAGGCTATTTACTTTATTTTTAAATGTATAGGTATATGCGTGCATATCCACGTCTGAGTGAGTACAAGCAAGTGCAAGTACACGAGAGAGCCGGAAAAGGGCACCAGAGACCCAAGAGCAGCAGCTCTCAGCCTGGGGTCGCATCTGAGATAACCCGTACATCAGATATTAGGACTCATAACACTCACAAAATGCCAGTCATGAAGTAGCCATGAGATGATTTTATGGTGGAGGGTCACCACCACAACATGAGGAACTGTATTAAAGGGTTGCAGCGTTAAAAAGGTTGAGAAACACTGAATCCCAGAGCTGGAGCTACAAGGGATTGTGAGCTGCCCGAGGCAGGTCTTCCAGACCGAACCCAGGTCGTCTGGAAGAGCAGTGCTCCATCTCGACTAAGGAATTCTCTCTCCAGCCTTTGCTTTCGTTTCCTGAGACAGCCCAGCCTGGCCTCTAACTCTCCATCCTTCAGCTTTTTCCTCCTGGCTGCTGAGCTTAACCTCACCCAGTCTACATGTTTCTCTTAACTGTCTGGAGTGTCAGCCCTCCCCTAAGTGCACACACACATTCTGCCAAAACACAAAACAAGTGTGTATGCGGTCACAATTCCTGCAAGAACAAGAAACATTTTAACTAACTTAGTTATGTACAAGATGTTATTTTAGATACATAACAGCATCACTAACAAGAGACAATCAGTGGCTCTGGAATTGAGTACATCTTCTGTCTCTGGTATCAACTCTTTTAAAAAAAATGATTTAGTTAATTTTATTTTATGTGCATTATAGTGTGAGGGAGTTACCGACAGTTGTGAGCTGCCATGTGGGTACTGGGAGTTGAACCCAGAAAAGCAGACAGTGCTCTTAAGCACTGAGCCATCTTTCCAGCCCTGGTATCAACTCTTGAACTCAATCCTCCTATTTTTCCATTACTGTGTACATTTCTCACGGAGAAAGTTAGCT
The DNA here is from genome assembly GCF_907164565.1 of Psammomys obesus. Lineage (NCBI taxonomy): Eukaryota > Metazoa > Chordata > Mammalia > Rodentia > Muridae > Psammomys > Psammomys obesus. The sequence goes on along the minus strand of NW_026588368.1, from coordinate 5,961,862 downwards.
GCCGAGATCAAACTTCACGCACCATGACTTTTGTAAAACTAACCTTTGTGGGTTGGAGATGTGCCTCAATGGTAGAGTACTTGCTAACACGAGAGAGAGAGAGAGAGAGAGAGAGAGAGAGAGAGAGAGAGAGAGAGAGAAAGCGTCAAATATCTCTATCCCTCCATTCCCCAGGGGACCATCTTCATCCTCAGTCCTCCCCCTCCTTCTTCATTGTCTCTCCCAGTCTCTCCCACCACCAATGGCATCCCAGCTGATGTGGTAAGGCTCATTGTCTGCCCATGTTACCCCAGGCTACCTCAGCTGTACTTCCTAGTGTCGCATCAAGAGCGGCCCACAGTCATATGGCTTTACAAAGACTAGATTTTTTTTTTTTAAAGATATTTAACTTTTTTGTTTTTAAGATTTATTTATTATGTATACAGTGTTCTTGCCTACATGTCTGCCAGCACACCAGAAGAGGGCACCCGATCTCACTATAGATGCTTGTGAGCCACCATGTGGTTGCTGGGAATTGAACTCAGGACCTTTGGAAGAACAGACAGTGCTCTCAACCTCTGAGCCATCTCTCCAGCCCCAAAGACTAGATTTGAAGCAAGTGGTTGTTACAGCCTTGGCTTTGTTTTGTTTCTTATTTTTCCCCAGCGTAATATTTTTATTAATTATTTGTGAATTTCATACAATGTGCTGTGATCACACTCGATTCCCGTTCCTCCCAGGTCCACCCTCTCACCCTTGTGTCATCTCCACACACACACCCAAAAAAACCCCCCACCAAGTCCAATTTGTGTTACCCGAATTGGAGCATGGTCAAACTCCCTTAAAGAAAACTAAGTCATTTCCCCATCCCCACTCCCACCAGAGCTGTCAACTGAAGAGCAGTAGGAGTTGGGGTTGGACAGCTCAGCAATGGAACACTTTACTAAGCTGTATTAAGCTCTGGGTTCCATCCCAGCAAAGTAAAACTGAGAGCAACAAAGGACCAGTCTTATATACTCAGAGGAAGCCTTGAGGACTATTGAGAGAGGGAGGCATTGGCCCCCAGTGGGCACCAGTGGGAAATTTTTGATGTAATTTACATTATGGAAAGCTAAGCCGGTTTTGAAACATAGAAGCAGTAGGGGCCCCAGGCCTGTGATCAAAGATACTTAGGAGATGGGGGCAGGAGGTTCAAAAGTTCAAGGCTGAGGCAGGAGGTTTAAAAGTGCAAGGGCAGTCTAGGGAATAGAATGAGTTCAAGGCTAGCCCAGGCAACTTAGTGAGACCCTGTCTCAAAAAACCAAAAGAGCTGGTAATGTACCTATATGTATTCATGTGTCATATGCAAGGCCCTGGGCTTAGTCCCCAGCACCCCAAGACAGAAAGTGATGGGAGGGCTGGAGGTGGGAAGGAAAGAGGCAAAAAGAAAGAAAACAAAAGAGAAGCACGCAACAGTCAAACAGTAAAGGCTCCATTGCTCAGTCCTAGGTTGGTCCATAGGAACTGTATCCTACATGATGTTGATTAGCAGACTCAAGCCATGGCCAAATCCTGGTTTAGTGTGACCTGCAAGCCAAAAATGTCCTTTTGTTTAAAAAGTCAAAAGCAGAATGGTATTTCTTGACATGTGAAAATTTTAGTAAGCCCAAATTTCAGTGTCTATATATAACTTTTTGTAGCAGCGCAGGCACACTCCTTTATTTACACAATCTCGTGGTTCCTTGTGCAAGATATGACAAGTGTCAAGTGGTTGTAACAGAAACTGTGTAGTTCTCAAAGCTTAAAATAGTCACTGTCTGGCCTTCTACCAGGGACATTTACTACTTCTGCTCCTAAGCTCTGCTTTTCAGGCTCTGCGTGTCTTAGGGAACTGTGTGTCATTCCCAGTGAAGCTGGCTTTGGTGACCCCTGCTCCAGGCACGGCTTCTCAGTCCTTTGCATCTTTGGGACAGATGTGTGTGTTACTCACAATGAAGCCGGCTTTTCTGGAAACAGAAGCCTTTAACCAGAGTGGCCCACTCAACAGAGGGCCTTAGTTTTCTCTCGCCTAAAAGAAGTGTGGCAGTGGCATGGTGGCCCACGCCTTTAATCCCAGCACTCGGGAGGCAGAGGCAGGGGGATCTCAGTAAGTCAAAGCCAGCCTGGCCTACAAAATGTCCAGAAAGACTGCCAGGGTTACACAGAGAAACCCTGTCCTAAAACACCATAATAATAATAATAATATATAAAGAAAGAAGTGAGAATGAGCTGTGAATAACAAGCTCATTCCCAACACACTTTTTTTTTCAGTGTGGGGTCAAACTCGGGATATTAGGCTTGAAGGCGAGCACTTCTACTCTCTGAGCCACCTCCACCTTATTCTCCACACCACCAAGGAGTGAGCTCGAAGGCAGTTTTGTATTGCAAATGGGCCATGATATTTTGTTTCCTACAGTTTTCTTTTTTCTTTTGTCCACATTGGGTGTTTCTATATTTAGTTTAGCCTTTTTTAATGGTCTTTCTTTTATAAAAAATTATTTATTTTTATTTTATTTGCATTGGTGTGGGATCCCATAGAACTGTTACAGACAGTTGTCAGTTGCCATGTGGGTACTGGGGATTGAACCCAGGTCCTGCTGGAAGAGCAGCTGGTGCTCTTAACCACTGAGCCATCTCCCCAGCCCCGTTTTTTTTTTTTTTTTTTTTTGGTCTTATTTCTCTGCATAGCCTTGGCTGACCTGGAACTCACTCTGAAGACTAGACTGGCCTCAAACTCAGAGAGATGCACCTGCCTGTCTCCCGAGTGCTGGTATTAAATGTGTGTGCCACCATCACCCGGCTTGGTTTAACCTTTTGAATCACTCTAACATTTCTTCATTCTTTTCATCATAGAACATTTGGTCTGCTTCAGCACATAGAAGCATCATATTATTGTGCTGACATGTTATGGGCATTTGCTTAATAGTTGCTGTCTGCCTTCCCTGCTAGCATCCTAGTGAGTATGAGCCTGTTCTCCCGAGAAAGTTCACTGTGGCACCCAGCTGTCTATACACCGAGCACCCCTAGAATGATTGAAAAGCTATTTGTTATAATAGATACAATTAACCCGTCCACATTTCTTAAGATTTATTTTTATTTATGCATATGGGTTTTTTTTTTTTTTTGTGTGTGTGTGTGTGTGTGTGCATGGCACATGTGTGCCCATCCCCATGGAGGCCAGGAGAGGGTGTTGGATCCCCTGGTGTTGGAGATACAGGAGGTTGGAAGCTGACTGATAATGGGTACCGGAAACCAAACTTGGCTCCTCTGGGAGAACAGCTGGGGCCATCTCTCCAGCCTCCCAAAAGTTTATCGTTGACCACTAGAACATAGGCGATTCAAACCCTGTCGCTATTTGGTTTCTTGCCCTAAATTCATTTGGAACCTCCCTGGAGACTCCTATAGAATCAATGCTGAAATGAGAGTCAAAGGAGCCAGGGATGAACCTCTTAATCCAATGATTAGTCTTTCTAAAAGGAGAGAAATTAAGGAGCAGAGTAATTGAACCACTGCATAGGTCCTACACCAGCTGGACAGTAAAGGTTTCTGTCAATAGTTCTGCCCTGTGTCAGCTCGGGAGACATTGAGCACAAAGTAATTGCTATTTTGTTTGTCGATTGAGACACTCTGGACATGGATACAGGTTCCGAGATCCCTAACTGGGAGAGAAAAATCCATCCCTCTGTCATTGTGAGGTGCAAGGAGTCATTCACTCTCCTGACTGGGAAAGGAGGAGGTTCAGGTGGGCTGGTCTGTATTGCTAATGGACTCCAGCAAGTCTCACTGCTCCATGAGGCCTTATCCTGAAGCAAGACGGGTATGCAGCACTCTGGCCTGCATCTCATTCAAGGGAAAACGGGTACTCACTGTCTGGCCTGGGGATGTCCTGACACACGAGCATAACGACCACTCTTACTAAAAGCCTGTCATAGACATGTAACCTTTCCTGCCCAAGCATTCAATGCTCCGCATCCACTTTCTGTTTCTAAGATGTGACTTAACCCCTCGATTTCTACCATTCCTATCCTCTTTGGGTCTTCCCCTCCCCCCCCCTTTGCTTTTTTTGAGATAGGGTCTCTATGTAACCCTAGCTGTCCTGGAGCTTGCTTTGTAGACCGGGCTGGCCTCAAACTCACAGAGATCCGCCTGCTTCTGCCTCCCTGAGTGCTGGGATTCCAGGTGTGTGACACCTGGACTGGCTCTCTGTGTCCTTTTCTTATTCCTTCCTGAAGCCAGAATAGGGACTGGGAGGGGCTGAGTCCTGCCTTGTCCTCATTCTACAGTTTCTTGTGATCAATCCCTCAGCTGTCCCTAGGTCTCTCTGTCCCTCTGCCCTCCATTTTGTGGAAAGGTGGCAAAGAAGGCAGGGATCCCAGGGCCTTTTTATCTGAATCTCTTTTTGTTCCTTTTAAATATAGGATGTATTAGGCAGGTGGTGGTGACCCACGCCTTTAGTCTTAGCACTCAGGAGTCAGAGGCAGGCAAATCTCTGACTTTGAGGCCAGCCTGATCTATAGAGCCAGTTTCTGGACAGCCAGGGCTACACAGAGAAGAAATCTTGTCTTGGAAAACAAAAAGCAAAACAACAAAAAGATAGGATGAGGTAGGGTGTGTTAATTACTTTTCTGGTGCTGAGAAGTAAAACAATGTAAGGAAGAGTTTATTTTAGCTTATGGCTCCAGAGAGATAAGAGCCCATCATGGTGGACAGGCACGTCGGCCAGAGCAGTCAGCAGAGAGACACATTCTCAACTGTAAGCATGAGGCAGAAAGTGAACAGGAAATGGGGCAAGACTCAAAGCCTGACGCCTGACATACTCCCAGCAAGGTTCCACAACCTCCCCAAACAGCATTGCCAACCACCGGCCAAGTGTTCAAATATCTGAGCCTGTGGAGGACGGTTCTCAGACCAGCACACAGGATCTCAGCAGGGAGCCCTGCTACCCTGAAACTTCCTGCCAGAAATCTCCCTGGGCTGTCCTCAAAGACAAACACCATCACCTGGGCTCTCCTGGGTCACTTTTTAAAGGGGAAGGGAGTTAACTCTTCCACCACACAGAGCACCCTGTTTTTCCCTGTGAGGGTGGGATTTTATCGTTAATGTAAAAGATTAAGGCCTGGCACATCCAATCTTCTGAACAGGCAGAGTCCCCCATAATGCATCAAAATTTCCCCATCCAGGTGTGACGGTGCTTGCTGAGTTCAAGGCCATTCTGGTCTACAGGACAGCCAGGACTTCACAGAGAAACCCTGTCTCAAAACAAACAAACAAACAAACAAACAAAAAAACAACAACTAAACTGTCCCACCCCTGCTGCCTCCATACAAACAGCACTTCTAACACTTACTCATTTTTAGCCTCCAGAACCTAGTGCCAGAGTTCCCAATAAGGAACTTAAAGAATGTGCAAGGCCAGCATTTGGTCCCCAGGGTAGAAGAGAAAAGGAACTAAATAAACATTGACAAGGCTGATAGGAACTCTTGAACTTCCTCTGCACTCACGTTAGAATCCACTTAAGGCAGAGGGAAAAGTAAAACCGGAGTGCAAAGACTCGAGGAGCGGGGATGGGAGTACGGCAAGCCTTCTGGGAAAGCTGATTGTACATGCAGAGAGACAGTCAAATCCTGCATCAGGGACTGGCCTGTGCTAAAGGATACAAAGGTCACAGCCCCAAGGGTGCAGATGTTACTTGCCTGGCTGTCATCCAAACAATTTCTTTAAGAAAAATGACATAATAGAGAAAGAAATGGAAAATTTAAATTTAGTTTAAAACCGAATAGAAAGAATATTATAAATAAATAAACAAATAAATACAAACAACCAAATCCGGGGTCTCCTGGAGCCCAAACTAGCTTTGGATAGGCTTTGTGGCTCAGGATAACCCCTGCCTCCACTTCACGAAAACTAGGATCTCAGATGTATGTCACCATGCCTTGCTGGGAGAGACAAATTTCATCTTGCTTACAGCAGGGTCACCATTTATAGACAGATGAAGCCAACGCCAAACAATTTGACTGTACAAATTTCACTGAGGCCCACAAGTCAGCAGAACTAGGAGGAGATGGCTTTATAGGACTGGCCAATCCCATTCCCCACACCACTCTTCCTATTCCCTGGGGACCAGTCATGTATGAAGAGCAGTGGGCAAGGGGGAGGACCACAGATAGAGGACAGGCCCCAAGCTGGAAATTGTGTGGACAAGGTATACAGACTAGTTTTGCTAACCATTGCTCTCTGTGTCAAAAAGAGGACAGTGAGCTGGGTGTCAGCATACATGGGGCCCTGGGTTCAAACCCAGCCCTGCAACAAAACAAACAATAAGTAAAAACAGAGGTCTCTGCATACTTCAGCCTCCCAGGTTCCAAAACAGTGGTTCTTCCACCCGTTACCTAAGGGAGAAATGCTTTCAGTGGTGTGCAAAGCAGAAAATAAGACTCTTAGAGCGATGCTTGGAGTGAAGGCATGAAGCTAAGTACAGCTGTGGGCAGCAGGGCCTGACAGCTGCTGGACCTGGAGCGAGCGTCCGAGTCCCAGGATGACCTTCCTAAGGAAGACAGAGAGAAGGCTTGTTAAGGAGAGAGATCACAATGGGAGAAGGTCATCGGGGGAGGGGGGAGATAGGCTATGCTGTGGAAGGTCTGGGCAGAGATGCAGATGGTGAGTAAAAAAAAGCTGTTGTGTGGAGAACGGCAAGAGGTAGGCTGGTGAGGCAGGCAGGGCCCACCAGGCAGGGCTGTAGGGATTTTGTGCTTTTCCTTAAAAAAAAAAAAAAAAAATGTGTGTGTGTATACGCTACCTTTGAACTCCTTATCTCAAAGCAATCCTTTTGCCTCAGTTTCCAGAGCAGCTGGGACTGTAGGTGCATGCCACAACGCTAGGCAATCTTTTGGTCTGGGATCCCGAAAAACAAAAGAAACCTCTTCAGTATAGGGCCACCACTTAATATGAGGGGGAAAAAAAGTACCAACTGTGCTGGTGAGGGTGTTGAGAAAATAGGAAGCAGGAGAGAGATCAGTGCCCAGGCTCTGACAGCCTCAGCCTCCTCCTCCTCCTCCTCTTCCGAGCTTCAGAATCCACCGCAACCATCCTCATCTAGATGATGACCCCTTGAGGGTGGGCCCGAGTCTCATCTCTTCAGTCTGGGTCTAGTCAGGCTAACAGTGACCATCTGGCAGCTGACAGGCGGCCCCGGGGGAGTGAGGAGAGGGGTAGTGCGGTGGACAGGAGCCTGCACAGGTGGGTGGAAAGGGAGCTAGAAAAGCAGACTTCCACGTCCCGGGCTGCCCGAAGGTCACGGTGCTGATGGAGAGACAGCTACAGGAGAGGCCCTTGGAGAATTATTAGTCAGTCCCCAGGGGAGGGAAAACCTCAGATGCACAGCTGGGACAGTGGGGGGTGGGGGGGAGGATCAGTTACTGTGATCTAAGTCTGATGGAATTTCCTAAGGCCTTTCTTTAGTCTGCTTCCTTCTGCTTGGTAATCGTTTTTTAAGAGCACGGGCGTTGATTCCGTGGTATTCTGTCTCCAGTGTCGAATAAGTACCCAAAAGAATACCATCAATCCAGATTTGAGCTGATTCTGAGAGAGGGCCACACTTTGTGGCCCAGCCGACCTGGAAAGTACTATGTAGACCAGGCTAGCCTCTAACCTACTGGTCTCTGCCATACCTCTCTCTCCTGTGCTGGAATTCCACGCATGTGACACCATATCTGGCTCAATTCAGATTTTAGTCAATCACATCTTCCCAAGAGATACTTCTGTCTCCACTCTTCCTGATCTTTGTCCCCATGATGGCATCATGAGTTCTCATAGGAATGAAAGTCAGTCTCTCTTTCTCATTCATATATATATATGTGTGTGTGTGTGTGTGTGTGTGTGTGTGTGTGTGTGTGTGTGTGTAAATATATATATAGCCACATCCATATCAGAAACACTGTTTGTTGCTACAGTCCAGCAATCTGTCACTCTGTGGTGCAGCTGGGAAACTGTGGCCCTCTCTGTGGAATGTAGCCCTGGCCTGTGGCCTGGGGAACCAGGCCTTTTTCAGGCCTGACAAAGGCTTAAGATAGACTGAGCAGGGAAATGCTCCATGCTTCTGAGGAGCAGGGCAGATAGAACAACAGCAGGGATCAGCAAGGAGACAGGCCTGTGAGATAAAGTCAGCCACTATCCTGGCTCCTGGCTCCCCGCCAGCAGCTAGCTCAGTCCTTCCTGCATCACAGAGGCCTTTAGACCAGCCAGGGGAGTGTCAACAGCTGGCCAATCAGATGAAAGCTGAAGATAGAGGGGGGGAAGGGGCAGAGTGGAAATGGCTGTCCTGGAACCCTGGTGGGGGGGGGGGGGGAAGGGGGTCGTATGTGCTAATGTGGAGAGGGGGGGGGGGGGGGGGGGATGTGGACTTGTCCTGTTTGCTATTCTATGACAACATGCTTCCAACTTTCAGTATCCCAAAAGTCCATATGAGCATATATATTAGTTTGTCTACAGACACACATTCTTAGGTTTCTTCATAAACACATGAGCAACCTAGTTGTGAGTGTGTTATCTATATGCACTTGTGTTTGACCCCACTGAGGGCACACACGTGCACATGGGAATGTCTTCCAGCCAGCATACAATGGTACAGATCTGGGCGCACGTAGACCTGCTAGGTAGGGCAGGTGTGGGGGGAGGGGCAGGCTGCAAGCTGCACTTTGTGCCATTCTTGGCCTTGACAGTGTTCGCTCCAGACACCACAGGTGAGCACAGACCCCTGCTTGTTGGTAGGCTTCTAATTGCCTGTGACAGCTGCGACAGCTTCACTGCTAAGCCAGTTTTCCTCAAAGTCCCTCACTGTTAACGAAAGGAGGAGTGTTTTAGCCATTTAGCCATCTGAGGCCTCTAAGCTCAGGGCTCTGCTCAGAGGAGGAGGAGGAGGGAATGGGGCAGTGCAAGGGCAAAGGCTTGCTGGGAGCCTGAGCCGCGGCTCCAGGGTTTCTCTTTCAGACCTTTGATTTAAGGCCTTTGAATCAGAGCCAGCGTTCCTGATTAAGTCCATTGAAAGCCACAGAGCTCTTGCCCATTCCCGTTTCTTTTTTAAAATTTTATTTTATTGTTTTATTGGTGCTTTGTCTGTTTATCTGTATGAGGGTGTTGGATCCCTGGCTATCCTGGGCTCACTTTGTAGAACAGGCTGGCCTCAGACTCAGAGATCCGCTTGCCTCTGTCTCCCAGAGTGCTGGGATCACAGATGTGCTCCACCTGGCTCACCCACTCCCATTTCTATCTCAAATTCTGCAGTGCAAGAAGTAGGCCTACTCACTGTCTCCTGGTTGTGGCTGGAGAGTCCCTGCTCAGGGGCTCAGCTCGCTCCATTCCCTTGCTCCAGAATGTGCCCGTCCCGCCTGACCCCTATTCCAAACAGCAGCACCTTTCCTCCAGAAGCCTTGACAGATGGAGAGCAGCTCTCTCTCCTCAGGGTGCTTGTCCTGTCTGGCAGTGAGGCACTGGCTGGAGACACAGTTACCCAGTGCCACCCAGGAGTACTTTCCAGAGATGCAGGTGAGAGCAGGATTCTTGACTCTGCAGAAAAAAAAAAAAAAAAAACTTTCAAGAGAAACCAGTGTGAAGTGGAGCTGAGCTTATTACTAAGAGAATTGCTGCTGTTGGCTCATCTCTAACAGAGGTAAGCACGGAGGTTAATAGAAACAACTGAAGAAGAGTCGCAGGAAAGGTGGAACACTCTCAAGAGAGAGACTTGCTTAATTTTCTTGACAATAATAATATTTCATGACTTTTGCTAGGCTCTTCGTGTACATCTTAAGGGGTTGCTCGGGAACTTAAGTGAGATGACAGGGAGGCTCCTGGACGCACTACACGGAATTACATCAGGTGAGGCACAACCCAATGTCACAGAGACTGCAGGAAAAGTTAACAAGATTTTCACTGTAGATAACAGTTTGCTCCTGTTTGGAAATTTCCAGAATGTATCCGGGAAAGGAAGAAAGTCATGTCCACTCACTGTGGCCCTCTGTGCAATTACTAGTGTTATTAGAATGTCTGGTTGGTTGTTTAATCTTCTTTTGTGTTTTGAGAAAAGGGCTCACTGTGTTGACCAGGCTGGACTTTGTATCCATCCTCTTGCATCTGACTCCTGAGTGCTGGGATTGCAGATATTCATCTTCATGTTCAGCTGAAAATAGCTCTAAATAGAAAGACTGGCATCATTTTGTAGGCAACCTTCACAACGAATATTGTGCTGGAGTTCTTGACTCTCAGCTGGCAAGAGGCAAGATGAAGGGTTTCTTTCGCCTCCCATAACCCATCATTTGCCTGTCTTCCTACCTTGCCTTTGCTCTTGTTTACAGGACTCTCGCCACTAGCCATCTGGGCTAACAAAACAGTAGCTTTCTTGGGTGTGTGCCCATTTCCTAAAGTATATAATGAACTCAACTTCCTCATCAAAAACCTGCCTGTGTTGATCAGAAACCCTGCTACCCAGGACTTCCCAGGCCTAGAAAAGTGTCCAGAGTCTGTGTCAACCTGTTTCTCAGATTCAATACCATCCCTTTAAAATGCTGTGCATTCTTAATAAAATAATCACACAAATCATGCCCCTCCAACCACACAGGCCCATGGCCAACCTATAATCAACAGTCTGCTGATTGTCTCTTTCTTCTTTGGAGTATATCAGGAAGAAAAGCTGAGAATTTAAGATCTTTATTCCTTAGAAAAGCTTGGCAAAAGCTCCGATTCTTCTGGTAGCTTCTTTGGTATTTTGTTTTGTTTTGTTTGGGGCTAGGTCTCACTATGCAGCCTTGGCTGGCTGGCCTGCAACTTGAACATCAGAAATGAAAAATCTGAATATGCCCCACATAATGCTCTAAGTCTGGCCTCTGATCTCCGAGCCAGCAGATGTGATCTGATCCGGGGAAGGAACATGAATTGTCCCCAGGCACAGAGGTGCAGGAGGCCAGGATCATAGGATATGATTTTCTGGCTTGTTGCTTCAGACCATAGCACCCCTCCTGCTTCCCACCCCAACGGGGCCTCTTCTAATACAGGACTTATCCACCATCAGCCAAACCCGCACACAACGGAGGACAGGACAGACTCCAAATTGAGTGGGAAGCTACAGGAAGGAGGATGGCGTTCCCACGACACACCCTCTGCTTCTCTCCGTCCTTGAGTTTAACTGTGTCTAACAGCAACAGAAGCACGATTCCAGGCACAGACCTGTCCCCTCCACCTGGCCTGGACAAAGCCTTGGGCAGGGCTGTGTCCCAGCCCTCTCTCTACCTGACAGGAAAAGTCATTAGAAAGCTCCTATTACTAGGCCAAGTGGGACACACCTATAATCCCAGCACTTGGGAGGTGGAGGTAGGAGAATCAGAAGTTCAACGTTATCCTCAGCTAGCTTAGGGCACGTTAGATTTTGTTTATAGAAAAAAAGGCCTAAAGAGCTCCCATTAAGCATCTTCCTTACAAAAAAGGGGGGGGGCATTTCTCTGCTGGAGAGATGGCTCAGAGGTTAAGAGCACTGTCTGCTTTTCCAGAGGTCCTGAGTTCATTTCCCAGCAACTACATGGTGGCTCACAACCATCTATAATGAGATCTGGTGCCCTATTCTGGCATGCAGGCACACATGCAGACAGAACACCGTATACATAATAAATAAAAAAAGGCATCTTCCTGCTGGTAACAGGCAATGCCATGCTCTCCAGCCACAATTGGAACACCCCCCTCCCCGAGTTGTACAACACTGTGGGGAGGGGATTTCTAAAAATTGTCAAGCCCAAGAGGGAGGAACCAGGATGGAGTGAAGGGACAGGGAGGTGTTGATAGACTCTTAAAGCTAAGAGTGTTAAAATTCATTGGTTTAAAAATATTTGCCGGCCAGACGCGGTGGCACATGCCTATAATCCCAGCACTCAGGGAGGCAGAAGCAGGCGGATCTCTATGAGTTCGAGGCCAGCCTGGTCTACAAAGTGAGTTCAGGACAGCGCCAAGGCTACACGGAGAAACCCTGTCTTGAAGAAAAACAAAAAAACAAAAACAAAAACAAAACAAATTTACCCTCTGGCATTTTTAGGAAAATGAAGAGCGTGTAGGTTTGGAGAGGCAATTAATTGCTAAGTAGTATAAAAACAGGTCATAACCACCCCAAACAGATGTGAGTCACCCAAAGGATTTGCTCTTGTGTCTTTGGTTCCAAGGCCTGTAGGAGAGAAAGGAGGTTAGTGAGGAGAGGGGGCAGGGTTCCTAGTTACCTCCTGCTGGTTAGAGTCCTTGGGTTCCTTGGGGAAAGTCCAATGACCTTGATGATCTTCGTTTCAGGATATCTCCAGCTTCTTGTCAAACTGCAACAACAGCCAGCAGGAACAGCAGCGGGGAGCACCAGCCTTCCCCAACACTCTCTGGGCTCTGGCCTTTATTCCCTCTCAGAGACCTCAGAATATAAACTATCTTCAGCCCTCGAAGAGCCCCTTTCAGAGACCGCATGAGGCCAATACTTTGCTGCTGTAGACCATTTGAATAAGTCCTATATTCTACACCTGGGATCAAAACAAAAACATATTGATATCCACAACAGGGAGCAGCTTGGCAAGGGCTTGAGGAGCCATGAAGGCCGGGGAGACTGGAGTCCGGCAGGTTTGCTGTGTGTCTCAAGGGCACACGGTGAACGAAAAGAGGTGGAGCAGGGGAGAGCGGGCCCAACAGACATCTTGCTACGAAAAAGCAGAAGTCAGGCTGGACTTGGGACCCCTGAGTGAGGAAATTCACTGATGGACAGCTTGTCCAAGAGCACAGTATCAGCAGCACAGATCTAGAGTTGGGTGCTTGAACTGAGTGTCCACAGAAATCACTTAAAGCATCCTGAGTAACTGAAGTGCCAGCCGCTGTGACTTGTATTTTTGTTGTTTGTTTTGGTTTTGGTTTTTTTATTTTTTATTTTTTAATTTATCCTGAGACAGGGTTTCTCTGTATAGGCCTGGGTGTCCAGAAACTCACTTTGTAGACCAGGCTGGCCTCCACCAGAGAAAAGAAAGCCCTGGTTGAAAAGAAGCCTCTGTCATGCAAATGGGTTTAAGATACAAGCCTGCTCTGAAAAGTTAAGCACATTGGCATCCAAATGATTGTGGTACTGGCACCTACAGCCTACGGCAGGCCAGGTTCGGGCTGCCTTGTAGAGAGGTGAACCATGCACGCTTTCAGAACCAGGACTAAAACCCTGCCCAGGACATTCCTTCCACCGGAACCCACTTCTTACCCACGAGGAAAGACAGATGTAGTCAGGGCTTCCAAGTCTGCTTTTGAGAATGTCTGCTTACTCGAAACACAATGAATGCCTACCATGGATAAGTAGCCTGGTGGTGTTATAGGGGCTGACGATGAAGACAGGGCTTGTTCCGGTGGGGAGAAAGGAACTTCGCTTCACCTTGGCAGATGGTCTGTGACTCGGAGATAGCGCTCTGCCTCTTACCACAGGAAGGTCTATTAATCTAGTGGTTTTGCTTTAGTAGCTCCCCTCAAGTTCCCATCCAAGCCCAGCCCTTCCTGGCAACAACCTCTGTTTATTTAATGATCACATCAGTGTAAACACTGAAATAAGAACATAGAGATAGAGCCTTGGGTAAAGCATGTGCTCAGCTTGGGTTCGATTTACACACACCCAGAGTTCAATATCAGAGGACAACCGAGGGCTTAGTAATGGGTTAAAGTCATAACTTGAGTCACTGTGGAAGAAGGGCCTGGACTTAGCCTCCCTGCTTTTATTATGGGACCTGGAAAAGCTCATTTTCTCAAATCTACCTTCCTCAAAATGCCCCCTCCCTAAAACCTGTTCTACTGTTTCTTGCTTATTGCGGATATTTAAACACTAAGGAAATGCTGAGTTTTTCTGAATAAACCAACAACAAGCCAGCAAACAAGTCTTGTAGTATTCCAGAGAGTTTGCAAGACACAGTGTGGGTATTCCAAACACGTGAGAACGGCTGTGCATTTTTGAGGAGTGGGTGTTAAGTGGAGAGAGCAAGGTTAGAAAGCAAAAAAATCATGTTCCCATTTGTGGCAGTTGGGTGGAGTGGTGCCTGCCTGCAATCCCAACACTTGGGAGAATGAAAAAGAAGGATTTTTTTTTTTTTTTTTTTTTTTTAAGGTATGGTCTTACAATGAATGTAGCCTTGGCAGCCTGGGGTCTGCTCTGTAGCCCAGGTTGTCCGAAGACTCAGAGATCTGCCTGCCTCTACCTCCCAAGAGCTGGGAGTGTGAACCATCAACCTGGTCTTGAAGCAGAAGGATCTCGCTTTGGAGGCCAACCTGGACTACACAGTGAGACCTCATCTCAAAAACGGGGGAGGGGGAATGTAACTTGGTTTGCCTGATTTCCTCTTTCTGTCCTGCAGCATATAATATGAATGTATATAAAATATACATCATGAATTATCACATATGATAATTCATGTGATGATGTCTTGGTTAGGGTTACTATTGCTGTGCTAAAATGCTATGACTAAAACAACTTGGAGAGAAAAGAGTTTATTCATCTTTTGCTTCCACATCACTGTTCATCATTAAGGAAGTCAGGACAGGAACTCATGCAGGGCAGGAACCTGGAGGCAGAAGCTTGTGCAGAGACCATGGGGGGTGCTGCTTACTGGCTTGGCCCTCATGGCTTGCTCAATCTGCAGAACCCAGGACCACCATCCCAGGGATGGCACCACCCACAATGGGCTGGGCCCTCCTCCATCAATCATTAGTTAAGAAAATACCCTCCCAAACTTATGGAGGCATTTTCTTAATCCAAGTTCACTCCCCACAGATGACGTTAGCTTGTGTCAAGTTGTCATAACACTAGCCAGCACAATATTATATATCACTTTAAATAATGGTTTGGGTTGGCATTAGAATGCAGGTCCTGTCTCCCACAGTGCCTAAGTTCGGTACAATCTATCTATCAATACTACATAAACCAGCACTGTGGCACATGCCAGTAATCATACAACTCAGGAGATGGACACTTCAAGAATAGAAATGTTCAAGGTCATCCTTAGTGAGTTCAAGGACAGACTGGGCTAGAGATCCTGTCTCCAAAAAAAAAAAAAAAAAAAAAAGATATTTTCTTTGACCAAATATTTTAGGATTCCATCACAAAGAAATATGTGCAAACATATTCAAGAATTATGGAGACTCGGGGTGGAAGGTGTTATTCTTGTTTGTCTGCTACCAATAAAAATTGGAAATAAATACCTAATAGAAGAGAAATTAGGCATATGTGCACACATACACAAACATATATACTATACATCAGCTGTGACAGAGACACAAAACATAACTCCATGCTGGCACCTGAAAACTTGAGGACTCCCTTTATATTTTAGGGACTGCAACAAAAGGCGGGCAGAACAAGCCATTGTGGAGCAGAGTTGGGGTTCGTGTAGGCTTTAAGCCCAGTAGTTGAGAGAAATAAAGAGGTGCTAAGGGAAAAAAATACCAGAGCATGAGTGTGAATTTCTCTGAGAGAGAGTCATACTGCATTGCCTTTCCCTTAGTCACACATGAGATTTGGATGGGTTCTGAAGCTATATCTTCCAAGGGTTACTAAGGTAAGGTAATTGAAATGATAGGTTGGCTCTTGAGGGGTAAGACTGTAATGGAGCAAGTAAAGTCCAGACCAGGGATGCGGAAGCTAAGGCATCTTCACCACAGACCAGTCTCATTGTCTTGTTTGTGATCCCCAGAGAATGTCTGAGAAAAGGAATGGGGCCCACAGAGGTTTGATTAAGAATGTCCCCCATAGGCTCGGGCATTTGCATACTTGTCCTCAGTCATTGGTGTTCTGTGGGTAGGTTTAGGAGGTGTGGCCTTGATGGAGGAAGTGTGTCAGTGGGAGCAAGCTTTGAGGTTTCAGTTCACTCTGCTTCCTGCTTGAGGTATGAGATAAAACCTCTCAGTTGTCCCTGCTGCCTGCTCCCATGATTCCCTGCTATGATGGCCTCATAGCCCTCTGGAACAATAAGCCCAAAGAAATCCTTTCCTCTCTAAGTTGCCTTGTTTGTGAAGTTTTATCACAGCTATAAGAACAGTAACTAATACAAGAGCCTACCCACAATCATATATATTCAGTACTTACGCCTGGTTCATTGTCATTATGAAAAGAATATTATATCTCTATGTCAGCAGTCTTCATCGTGATGTTAATCATACCAGAACTCTTGATTCTCAGCTGGCAAGAGAAGCAGATTCCAAGATGAGGGGCTCCTTTCTTTTGCTGTGACTGCATAGTTTTCTCACTTTCTATTCTGCCTCCTATAAAATGTGATATGTAAAATACAATGTGTCCTATATTATATACATGCATATCATAGAAAACAACAGCTTGCCTGGGACCTGTGCTTAGCAGTGGATCCAGGGCTTAACTTCCACGAGGCCCTGGGTTCCATTCCCCAAAATGAACCAAAGATAACATATAAATTGTAAAAGTAACTTTTATTTGCCTGTTTCAGTTGTCGTCGAGGCTTACTGCCTTCTTCTTCTAACCTAGGCCTAATCCTAGAAGCTTCTAGCCTCCATACAATCTAATCTAGGCCTAGAATGTTTTCAGCCTCTGAGACTTACTGCTTAATAAGATCACTCTCTCTAGCTCTTACTGAGCTCTGGGCTGCCTGGTTCAACTCAGCTGTTCTGGCTCAAACTCTTCCATCTGGCTTATTCAATCTGGCTTCTCTCTTGGCCCCTGAATCGCTCTGCTTGGCTCCAAACTATCTCCAGCAATCTGCTCTAATCTCTTGGCTCCTTCTTATTCTCTGGCTCATTAAGTCTTCACCTGTGTCTAGCTTGTTATCTCATTCAACTGCTCTCTGTAAAACTGCCTTCTCCCTCATTCTGCATACCCATTTAGTAGCTTCCCTTTCCTCTCTCTTCTCGTGAGAGTTGGGCATATCATATTCTGTCAAATCTTCTCTGATTGATCACTATTTCTGCCACTCAGTTAGACATCACTTTCAAACATTGGTGCTTCCCTCTACAAGCTATCTTTACCTTCATTGTTTGGGACTAATGGCGTGTACCACCAGGCCTGAACCTAAGCTTTTCTTTACCTGAACCTTGATTTATACCAGGCTGGCCTTGAACTCAGAGACCTGCTTGTCTCCTGGGATTAAAGGAGTGTCTGTACTCCAGCCAGACCACACAGACCATGTTGGATGTGAAGTTAAGGGAAGTAAATGAAAGCCATGAGGAAAGGAAGAGGAATGATCAGAGATTCTCCAAGTGGCTATGTTCTGAATTAAAATTCCTCTACAATAAAGAAATGAGATAGGAGCTGGCGAGATGGTTTACCAGTTAGGAGCATGCAGAGTTCAGTTCCCAGCATACACACCTGGCAGCTTGTAACTGACAGTAACTCCTGCTCCAGGGAATCTGACACCTCTGGCCTCCACAGGCACCTACACCCCCATGTACATACACACACACACACACACACACACACACACACACACACACACACACATAATTTTAAAATGACAAAAATAAATCTTTAATAAATAATAAAATAATTTTCAAAGAACGTTTAAAGAAAGAAACTTTTTTTTTCCTACAGTTATTTTAAACTAAAACCAAGATATGGTGTGTGTGTGTGTGTGTACATTCCCATGTATTCAAATGTAGAGTCTTACTGCAATTTAATTAAAATATAGAAAGCAAGAGAAATGACTAGAAGGCAATGTGAATATTAATTTTGGATTTCTCTGGGTAGAAGGGTTATGCATGATCTCTCTCTCTCCTCACTGTGTAGCCCTGGTTTTCCTGGCATTTCCACATGGACCAGGCTGACCGGGAACTTGTGGTAATGCTCCTGCTGCTGCTGAGTGCTGGGACACTTCTGATCCTCCTGCCTGCACCTCCCAAGTGTATACAACCATGCCCAGCTGTTTTTCTATAGTTGCAAAATTTTCTAAGATTTTTTTTTTTCATTTTTACCTTTTTTTAGGGAAGAGACAGATTTCATTATGTATCCCTGGCTGGCCTGGAACTTGCTAAACTAGACTGACCCTGGACTTCTGGAAAGTCTGTCTCCCAAGTGCTGGGACTAAAGACATGCGACACCAATCTTGGCTCAAATTTAATTTTAAAAGAAGCTAAGGGAAGTAAATGAAAGTCATGAGGAAAGGAAGAGGAATGATCAGAGATTCTCCAGATGTTGCAGGGACTTTCCTCAGTATTCTCTGGGGCCATGCCTGGATGGCTCAGTGGTACCTCCAGCTGTGGCAGTGAGCTGGCGTGGGGAAGAATTCTAGGTTTAGCTGTAGTCTAGGGTCACCCTGCTGCATAAAAGTGACTCACTCACAAGCAAGTCACTTCTCGTGTGTGCCCTCGGGCCTTTGATCTGTAATTAGTAAATGTAATTTTTTTTTATAGGCCGACGAGAGGATTAAATGGCAGAACCAAGAAAGGCCTGGGGGACTCATTGTCAGGGCGTAGTGAAGATGGGTTCCCTTCTCTTGTTCTAGAACTAGAGTTTAGCATCTGCTCGTTCCTGGGGAGAACGGACAGTGACGCAGAGTGGCGACCCCTGGGCCCCAATCCTGTCAGCTCCAAACCCTAGCACCTATGGACGCACAGGGAACACTGTGCGATGGTAAAAACTGAAGAATCCCCAGTGGGGACAGGCAAGATCACGAGGCAAGGCTCAGCCCTTTCCCGAGTCCTGGCTGAACCTTCTTTCTCCAATGGAGCCTCAACTGGATGAAATACTGAGGTCTGAGGTCAGTGACCTTAAAAACAAAATCCTCAGAGAAACCCTGCCTTGAAAAACAACACAAACAAAACCAAACCTCATCCAATGCACATCGAAGTCCAAGAGGCGATGGTTTCTGAATGCCCAAATCCTGAAAGCTGAAATCCTCAGAGATCAAGATTCCTAAAATTAAAACCTTAGGTATATGTAGGCCTAAGACCTCAGAAGTAGAGACAGGAAGTGCAGCAGTTCAAAGCCAACCTGACCACAGGAGACTCTGTCTAAAAACAAACTTGTGCAAATGCACATCTCTAATCCCAGCACTAGAGGCAGAGAGAGGCAGACAGATCTCAGAGTTTGAGGCCAGCCTGGTTTACACAGCAAGTTCCAGGCCAGTCAGGGCTATATAGTGAGACTCTGTCTCAAAACAGAAACAATAATCAAACAGACAATGAAAGAGAAATAGAGAGAGAGAGAAGAAGAAAGGAAAAAAGAAAAGAAGGAAAGAAAAGAAAAGGAAGGAAAGGAAAGAAGGTCCAGGCGTAGTAGCGCTCACCTGTAATCCCAGCACTCGGGGAGGCAGAGGCAGGTGGATCACTGTTTGAGTTTGAGGCCAGCCTGGTCTACAAAGCGAGTCCAGGACAGCCAAGGCTACACAGAGAAACCCTGTCTCAAAACAGACTGACAAAAACAAAACAACAACAAAAAAGGCACCTTGTAAAAGAATAAGACATGTTTGACAGGCCCACTGGCTTTCGGAACCAAAGACGCCAGCTGATACCGGGCTCCCTCCTCCTGTGAAGCATAGTAAAAGGCTATCTTCTCTCAGTTAGGAATTTGAATGTCAAAGCAAATAGAACTCTTACATTTCCCAACAAATTTACATAGAAGAACTAGCTCACATTTCACTTTGGCCAATATTGTCCCCACTGTTTTTTTTTTTTTTTAATCAGATATAAACAATTCATGTCCCACAGATCTGAAAATTCTGGAAGTTATTTACTTAATCATGTATTAATGACTATACAGTAAATCACTTTATAAATGTGTTTGAAGGTTTGAATTCTTGAAAAAAAACAAGAAGCGAGCATTGCAAATGGATCTCCAAATCATAATGATATATTTCGAATTAGGTGTGAGCAAGCATTTGGTAAATGAATTTCAAGGTATTATCAATAAAGTTTATTTCTGTCACATTCAGCCCAATGCATTTGGTGAAGTCAGGTGACTGAGGAAAGAGATATGAAAACTCCATGTAAATAAGCTTCATTTTGCCCAGCACTCACCAGGCAGAGGCAAGAAAACTCATTTTGGGATCAGCCTGGGTACACAGACTCAGTCTTTAAAAGAACAGAAAAAAAAAATGTCAGGCATGGTGGCTCACACCTTTAACCCCAGCATTTGGGAGGCAGAAGCAGGTGGATCTCTGTGAGTCTGAGACCAGCCTGGTCTACATATGATTTTCAGGATGGCCAAGGCTATGTAGAAAGACCCTGTCTCAAAAACAAAACAAAACAAAACAAAAACAAACTCATATTTCTACATTGGCATTTCATCCAGCTGATGAAATTCCAGAAGCTTTTAATGAATTAAAAGCTGCATTAGCCTGAAGAAGCCAGCCAAGTTTCCAACTGGTTGGAAA
This sequence comes from Psammomys obesus, assembly GCF_907164565.1. Taxonomy (NCBI): domain Eukaryota; kingdom Metazoa; phylum Chordata; class Mammalia; order Rodentia; family Muridae; genus Psammomys; species Psammomys obesus. Next base: position 5,941,505 of record NW_026588368.1, on the reverse strand, counting down.
ATAATTACGTGCACAGTAGGACAAGAAGCCACTTAGGTAATACTGCTGCTGCTCAGTCGTCAGCTTTGTTTCTGCCAAATCCATGGTCTGTGTATGAGAGCATGCGGAATGGATGCCATATGCCCAAAACAACACAGAAGCAGGCCCAGGAGAAAGGAACATGTAATAGGAAATGCTTCTGTCAGTGTGCATAAAATCATAATTTTCAAAAGAGCCATGCCATGTGGAAAATGGATGGGAATGGATTATCCCAGGAGATGTACGAATGGCCACATTGCAGGACTTTATAGTTTTTTGATTGGTTGGTGGGTTTGGTTTCTTTTTTTGAGTCGGGGTTTCTTCTGTGTAGCCTTGGCTGTCCTGGACTCGCTTTGTAGAATAGGCTGGTCTAAAACTCACAGAGATGAGATGCACCTGCCTCTGCCTCCCAAGAGCTGAGATCAAAGGCGTGTGTCACCGTGCCCTGCAGGGCTTTATAGTTGATAATGGAAGGCGGCCAGCTTTTGTGAACGACTTTTATGAAATTGCCCTTAGTCTATGTTTAATTGTTTTTTATTAATTATTTTTATTTTATGAGACGTATTGGGAGGTCAGAGGATTTGGGACTGTGTTCTTTCCTACCATGTGGGTCCTGGAAATCAAACTCAGGCTGTCAAGTCTTAGCAGCAATCACCTTTCCTTGCTGAGCCCTTACCAGCCCCCTTGAACTATTCTCTCTCTCTAGACTTTTTATGTTTTTGGTGTTTTGCCTGCACGTATGTCTGTGTACTGTGTGCATGCCATTGTCTGTGGAAGTAGAAGAGGTCATCGGATCCCCCGGAACTGGGGTTGCAGATGGTTATTAGCAACCATGTAGGTGCTAGGGATAAAACCTAGCTCCTCAGGACGAGCAATCAGTGCTCTTAATCACTAAGCCTTGCTTTAGTCCTTTGCGCTACTGTTTGGTTTGGAGACTATTCAGCTCCAGCTGTCCTGGAACTCACTAGGCAGAGACTAAGCCTGCCTTGAACTCATAAAAACCTGTTTCTGTCTCCCAAGTGCTGGGATTAAAGGTGTGTAACGCTACACCTGGGATGATCGACTCTTGAAGTACACTTTCATTTTATTTATTTTTATTTTAGTGTTTTGTTTTCCATTGTTGGATTATAGAACCCCAGGACCTTACGAATACTGGGTAAGAACCCCACCCCACATACTGAGTTGCCTCCCCAGTTCCTCACTTAAAATTTTTTTCTCCCTAGTATTTTGTTGTTGCCTTTGTTTGTTTGAGGGTCAGGAGTTCAAAATCACCCTTAACTATAAACACACAGCAAGTTCAAGGCCAGCCTTATGTATTTGATGAGACACTTGCCTTTTAAGAAGAAAGAAAGAAAACCGAATTATTTTACAGGATAACCATATGGTTAAGGTGTTAAATCTTTCAGGGTTTAGAATTTCGAGGTATTTTATCACTTAGTTTTATGGCCATAAAGAGATGAAGTGGCTTGCTCATCACCATCCTTTGCTTGGTCCCTTCTCCGGCTTCTCTGAGCTCATCCGCAGAGCTGTCGCCCGCTGGGAGTTCTGTTTTCAAGAGCGATCCTAGCAAACATTCCGCCCTGTGTACAGCAGGATCCTCTAGGGCAGGGAGCCTCAGATAGTGCTGGAATTTTTAGTCCTTAAGATGTTCCTGTGTGTGTTGACTGGGGAGGGAGCGGAGGAGAGAGAGAGAAAAGACAGCAGGGGTGGCGTGGTTTGGTTTGGGTCGCTTGAGGCTCAGCCGATACCCAGGAGACAGGCCAACGCGTCATCGCTTCTCCTTTACCTTTTCTCTACAGCTTTGCTCAGCCACCGGGGCAGGCGCCTGCTCCTGGTTACCGTGGCAACCGCGAGGAGCCCTAGCCAGCTCCGCCACTGCACTGACTTTCTGCAGCCCTAGCTGAGCTGCAGCGGTGAGGACGGTCAGCCCCAGCCGACGCAAACCCCCGGTTCTCCACTCCTCCCTCGCTGCTCCGGACCCCGCGACCGCGAGGGGAGGCACAAGCATGAAAGAGGTGTGCCTTGGGGCCTCCGGGTGAGAACCTCTGGCGGGAGGTCGAGCTGGAAGGCGGAGCGGCCGCCGTTAGGATGCGCGCAGCCACAACAGCAGCAGCACCTGTGTCCTGAGCACCAGCCAAGCTGGGGAGGGAGGCAAGCTCTCGCCGGCGAAGATGCGGGTGTGAGGCCCCAGTCCGTGAGTACCATCCAATCTTCCCCAGGGCGAGTAGATCCCTTAAAGAGAGAGGATTTTTGTCTTGACTGATGCCTTTCAAAAAAAAAAAAAAATGACGTCTTTCAATTGCTTATGCCTTTCCTTGCCTTTCTGACATAGATGGGATTCTTGGAACAATTCCGCCTCTAAACGCGTTGCTCTCTTAGCCAGTGGGGGCTACACCCCGGTGTCCGAGTCTCCTTTACCCTACACCGCCCGGTCGGCCGATACCATGCACCATAATACGCACACGCCCCAAAGACAGAGAAACACAGCGCTCGGGTTCCCGGCCAATACCTTCCAATTTTCTTCATGCTCTTACTCCCCTCCACCCCACCCACGTCCCCCGCTCCCCCAGCCAATCGAAGAAATAGCATCCCCAGGCGAGCCAGTGGTCCGCCGGATGTCAGAGGGCCGCCCCGGGGGGGGTCCCCACGACGCCCGTGTCCTTTCTGCGAGCTCAATGTTGAACCCATTAGCTCATCCTCAGACCACAGTGGTTACACTCGGGGGGGGGGGCATCTATTTCGGTCCAGCAGAGGGCGCCGGCGCTCGCCTGCACAGCTCGGCCAACAGGCCAGAGAGATGCCATCCCCACGCGCGTAGGCATGCACGTGCCCCTGGCGGCCGGGAACCAGGCGCAGGCCAGCCTCGGTCGATCGTTAACAAAGGGATGGTTATGCTGGTTTGCCCCACCCTGGAAGTCGAGGGAAGGGCGAGGAGACTTCCGGGGCGCTGTTTCCAGAGCCGAGTGAGCGCAGTTTCCAGGGCAAAGTGCTTTCGGTGTATCCATCAAGTCCTCTCCTTCCCCCCACCTCCCCACCCCCGCCACCCCACGTCAACCCCTCCTCTCCGACCCTCCTCCACAGCCCATTATTACGACCCTAGCCCCTGGGTGCCGTGTTTAGAATTTACCGTGTTGGAAAGGCAGGAGGGAAATGGGGAGACCTGGTTGGAGTGACTGATAATCGCGGCAGCCGCTGGCCCCTGCGGCAAGACAGTCCGCCCCAGCTGCGTGTCGGGAGACCCGAGGTCCCCTGCCCCAGACGGTCTGACTTAGCTGCCAGGTGATTCTAAAGCTCCGAGATTGGCCGCCGCCGTTCTGATCAGGATGACGTGTTTCCAGGTGAACTGGCTACTTGGCTTTACCCTCTCAGCTATGCCGCCGCTGGAGGGCAGGGGTGGGGTGGGATGTGGGGTGGGGTGGGGGGGTTAGCATTGTCATGCCTGACTGGAGGCTGTGTGAAAGAAGGCACGCGAGGACCTTTGACTGCCTGGGGCAGCCGAGGGTGAAAGGGATGTTTCCAAGGAGGGGCGGCACACCTCTTTCAGAATGGGCCCGTTCTGACCTATAATCCGGACCCAGAGGAGAAAAGGAAATGCGGGCCTCTGTGGGACGGTGGAGGGGAAAACTGCAGGTGCCTGTAGGGATGGATTCCGAGTCTGTGTGCTCAGCAGAGTCACAGCTGTAACTGTCCCGATCCCCAGCTTGCAGGGAGCGTGGCTTCTGGAAAGAGCAGGTGGATGGGGCATGGTGATTCACGCCTATAACCCCAGCACTTGGGAGGCGGGGGTAAAAAAATCTTGGGTTGAAGCCAACCCAAGCTCTATAACAAGCTCTATAGCAAGTTTGAGGCCAGCCTGGGCAATTTTAGACCTTGAAGAAAGAAGAGAGAGAGTAAACAAAAGCGACAGAAGGCAAGAATATGGCAGGCATTTATGAACAAAGGAAAAAGCAAACGTCACAGTCTTACTCCTTTTCAAGACTGAACTAATTACGGCTTTAAGTCCCTCCTGCACCTAAGGGAGATCGTAAAATTTTCCTTTCGCTGAGAACTGGCACACTAGGGTAACATCCTCTTCACAAATACGCTCGCTCGCAGAACGGGAAGCACAAAAGCTTCTTCAGGAACTCTGCATGCTAAAGTTAGCTGATGAATATTCATTAAGTCCGAAATGCTGGGAAGCAGGTGGGTGGCAAAAGCTACAAGGCAGGTTCCCCCGAAGCCTGCAGGGCTCACAGACATTAGGTAAGGCCTCAGATTCCAGGCCCGAGAAGTCAGCGTTGTAAACAGCCACGAAGCTGGACGAAACCGTAGTACTGTAAAGCCCAGCCCTTGTGCGGTTGTGGCAGGAGACTGGGAGCCATTCTCCACTACATGTTGGGTCCTAGGCCAGCCCAGGCTCCACGAGATTCTCTAAAACCAAAAACCAAACAAACCAACCAGGAAAGTATGACTTGGTCCTAGGACTTTTCCCATCACAACCTTCGAAGGCTCTCTCGTTAACTTCGATTAGATTGAGAAAGGGTTAAGGGGTGTGTGTGTGTGCGTGCAAATGACAGTAATGCCTGTTCTGAGAGCCTGGCCTCTGTCATTCACTTCAGAGACCGGGAAGGGAATGAAGGAGCCACAGAAAGAGCACCCACCCACCCAGCTGGGATCACAAGGTCTCCTGGGGCAGCTGGGGGAGGGGCGTGGCACCCACACAGAATGGCCACAGCGCTCCCACATACTGTACCAGATTACTTTGTCTCCACATTCCCAGCTAGTGACTATACACAAGCCTCTCCTTGTGCTTACTTAACCAAGCAGCCCCAAACAGTTACAACCATCTCCCTTTACTTATTGTTCTCCTAGTCTCGTTATGTCACATGCGCCCATGCGTGCGCGCGCGCGCACACATACATGATAATGTTGCCTCCTGGAGGCCCTGCTCTTTTGCCCCGCTCTCTGGAGACAATGCCTCCACTTACCCTGGATCTCCTACGGGGTTTCCCCAGCCCTCACCCAGCACAGGGGCCTGTGGACGTCCTCTGCCTGGGCAGCCCTTAGCCTTCCGCGCTGACCTTGAGCTCTTCTGAGAGGTTCTGCCAGACAACTCTATCTTCTGCTCTCCAGCCCTAATGCCCCTTTCTAACTGGTCACTGCAGGGCCGACCCACCTCCGGAGGCAGAATGCCAACACTACAAAGGTTGCCTGCCCGCTAGCCGGCTAAGCCAAGAACAGGGTATCTGTGTCTCCTCTCTTACCATCCCTTCCCACCATGACCACCAGGATCTACTCCCTGAAAATGACAACTTAACTCCACAGCCAAGGAGGAAGTGTCCAGTAACATGGCTCCATGCACACCCCCCACTCACCCTCAGAAAGAGCTGCCCAAATTCAGAGTGGAGGCCCCAGGACAGCAGGGTCCTTTATTAAAAGCACTGGCTGAAACTTTGGCAAACTAGACTGTGACTTGTTGCTGGACCAGGAAATCAAGTTGGTGGGTCACAATCAGCATTGAGAGAGAGAGAGAGAGAAAAGATATCCAAGAGTGCCACATGGACTGAGGGAGGGAGGCTGTTATTTCCTGAAATTTGTGTTTTGTTGTTCGCTGAGTCATGAAGCATTTGTTTTCTTTACTTTTGGTGTTAGGGACCAAGTCCAGAACCCTGCCCATGCTAAGCCACACCCCCAGGCGTCACAATTCAATTCTTTGGGCGGGTCACAATCAAGCAGTCACCAACCCCCCTAACCCCCGCATTGTCCACTGAGGGAAGCTAGAACTGAGTCACAATAGAATAGAATAGTAAGGAGTCAAATTCCAGAAGAACTGATGGAAGACGGGATTAAGTATATTTTTGTAGTGTTTTTAGTGCTAGGAATTGAACTCAGGGCCATGCACATGCCAAGCAAGCATTTTCTCACTGACCACCGGCTGACTCAGGCCTCTCCAAAGGCCTCTGAGAGGCCTTTGTTCTGAGTATGCTGATGTGAGAGGTGTTGAGTTGGGGGGGGGGGCTGTAACCCCTCTGTGTGCTACCCTTTTGATACTGAGCCAACGTTTATTTATTTTTGTGAGGAGGAGCTGAGAACTGAACCAGGGCCTCAAATGTGCTAAGCATGGGCTCTAGGCTGAGCAACTCCAAGACTGGAGCAAACTTTTGATAAGGCATTTCAAATAGTACAGAAAGGAGGACCAAACACTTGACTCTGTGTTTACACTTTCATTATTCGTGTTCCACAGTGCTCGTGCTGAGGTCAGAGGACAACTTTTAGGAATCCCTTCTCTCCTTCCATGACGTGGGTCTTGAGGATTGAACTCAGGTCGTCAGGCTTGGCAGCAAGCACCTTCACTCACTGAGCCATCTTGCCAGCCATATACATATATATGATAGACTATATTATTTTATAATATATATACTTTTATGCATACCTACTCACTGTATAGTCTATTTAGATGACATTCTGTAAAAGACTAAATTTTGGTGGAAGAAAATGTCGACAATTGCCTAGGATTGAAGCTTTAGAGAATTTAATGACAAAGCAGCATAAGGAGACTTTGTAAGACATTAGAACTGCTTGGTGGCATACACCTGCAATCCCAGCACTCTGGGAGGCAGAGGCAGGCGGATCTCTGTGAGTTTGAGGCCAGCCTGGTCTACAAAGTGAGTCCAGGACAGCCAGGGCTACACAGAGAAACTCTGTCTCAAAAAAAAAAAAAAAAAAAAAAAAAAAAAAAAAAAAGACCCTGCTTGTTTGTCTTTTAGACAGGGTTTCTCTGTGTAGTCTAGCTGTCCTAGAACTCTCTGTGTAGACCAGGCTAGACTTGAATTCACAGAGATCCTCCTGCTTCTGCCTCCTGAGGAATAGGACTAAAGGTATGTACCACCATGCCTGGCTCATGAAGAGTTTTTTAAAAACATTAACAGGAAGTTGAAGGAAGAGTATTGACACAAGTTTGAGTTCAGCCTAGGCTACAGACTGACTGAAAGCCTGTCTCAAAAACAAAAACAAAATATATCAAAACCAACCAACCAACCAACCAAACAAACAAACAAAACCCAAACACACAATGCTATGGCGTTTCAGGGTAAAACTATCTCATCGATTCTGGGATTCTTTCTTCACTGGTGCAGTCTGGAGAGGGCGCAACATGCTAATACATAGGGAAAGCCTGGGGTACATCCAGAGATGGGATTTCAAAGAAACAAAAATGAAGCCAAAGCTGGATGGTTGATGGCTCGTGCATGTAACTCCAGTCCTCGGCGGGGGACTGAAGTAGGAGAATTGTTTGAGTTCATGACAGTGTGAGCTTCTTAGTAAGTGGGAGGCCAGCCTGGGCTGCAAAGTAAGACCTAGTCTCACAAAGAGAAAAAGCAAATAGATAATAATAATAATAATAATAATAATAATAATAATAATAATAATAACAACAACAATAATAATATAATGCAACAGAGGAGAAGGTAGGGAGATGACAAGGCTGAGAGTGGAGCTCAGTGGTTAGAGCACTTGCCTAGCAAACCAGGAGAACCTGGGTTCCACAGGAAACGTGTGTGTGTGTGTGTGTGTGTGTGTGTGTGTGTGTGTAGAGTATTTTATATAAGTCATACCTCAGGGTTAAGTCAATGACCAGAGCCTGGGAAAGCCTGTCTTGTAAATCCTAACATGGATGGTGAGATAATCAAGTAGAAAAGCCAAAAGGAGGAAGAAGGTGGAACAGGAATAAAAGCTGCCTGAGAAACCTGTTCTCTTTTTCCAGGTTCTACAGCCTCGCCACCAGTGCCCATCCCAGAGTTCCCAGGTTCTGCTTAGCCTGTGGCTTGCTACGCAGCCTCAGCCGAGCCTCAGAGAGAGCTCTGAATAAACAGGGCGGCGTCTCCGCGCCTGGCTCTATTTCTTCTGCAAAGGCAGGCACTGGAGATTTAGAGTGAGTATTTATGTCTGCCCCATGCTCTTCCCCCTCCCCCCAAGGGCATCTGAATTTCCTGGTCGGCATTTCATAGACTAAACATGAAGAAATGTCCAGGTTTTAAAACCTGATATGGGAACCACTGAGATGACTCATTGGGTAAAGGCTCCTGCGGCTCGAGCTGACAACCTGAGTTTGACTCCTGAGACCTACATGGTTTAGGGAGAGATTGTCCTTTGACCTCCAAGTGTGTGTGTGTGTGTGTGTGTGTGTGTGTGTGTTGTGAGAGAGATGGGCAGAGAGCATTTGAGATTCTATCTGAATCTACACAGAAGCAGCAATCTTTGGACTAGAGCAGGTGTCAGTTACTGTTTCCTTCACTATGTGTGTGTAATTTGTACTCTTAGGGCAGCCAAACTGTCAGCCCTTCGGGTTATGGTACCCCAGAGACCTCAGAGAAGGCAGCGTTGCTGTTCCCGATTTTTTCTCGTTTAGAGTCATTTGCAGTTCTGACAATAACATGGCTGGGGTTTTCTGTCGAACATAGGCAGGCAAACCTTTGAACTCAGCTTGGTTGTGTAACAAACCATCACTCCCACGAGCCGGCCTTTTAACCAAAACTTGGGTTCAAATTCTGACCGTGATGCTCATTAGTTGTGTAATTTTGGGAAAGTATATTAATGTCTCTGTAGCTCAATTACCTTATGATACTTATGGTACTTTATAGCCAAGTTAGAGGTGGCAATGACATAGGTGAGGTTAGTGGGAGGCAGCAGTTGTCGGGGGCAGGTTGCAAGCAACAGAAGAAGACTCTTGAGCTAACTTTTGGAAGAATGAGGAAAGTTAGGGAGAGAAGCTGAATTTACTTCATGAAACGGTAGTTCCCAGGTGTCAGGAAAGATGAGAACCAGGCAGCTAAGCGGATCCAAACGAGAAGGTGACTAGCTTGCCCGCTCAACATATTCTTGATTGGAAGAACTCATTCTCGTTTTTTCATGGTTTTCTGCTTCCTGCTCGTGTTCCAGGAAGAACGGTCAGAGCGTCTTAAGCTGGGCTACTTGCCACCAGCTCACACACGAAACAACAAGATCTTGAGCTGAATTGCCCACCTCGAGGCATTCAAGTCCTGTTCCTGATGAGTGGTGCATCCTGGGTGGGCAAAAGCTGCAAGCTTCCAGCCTGAAGCCAATGCCAACAAATGCCCCAGCCCAGGAGCCAAAAGGGAATGGCCTTGTGAAATCCTAGGTCCATGTGTCATCTTTCAGCACACATAGAAGATATTTGGACAGCACTCTAGGGTGAGCTGGCAAGGAGACCCAAGGGGAGGAGCCTGGCAGGGAGGTTTTGGCCGACTCTTGCCTTACTGCCTGGGGCCTGAAGGCAACACTGTAGGGTAGAGTTAGCAACCAACCAGGTGGAAGCTTGAGCTTACGTGGTAAAACTTCAGGCCTTGTGACCCCCGCTTTTCTTTTTCAAAGGTTTTTTTTTTTTTTTTTAAGTTGTTGTTTTAAGTTGTTGAGTCGAGTAATGATGATGCCTACCTTTACTTCAGCACTGGGGCAGCAGAGGCAGGTGGATCTCTGTGAGTTCGAGGACTGCCTGGTCTACAGAATGAGTTCCAGGGCAGACAGGACTACACAGAGAAACCCTGTCTCCCAAAACCAAGTTGTTGTTGTTTATGCTAGAGATAGAACCTATGGTGTTTTTTTTTTTTTTTTTAACGCTAAGTTTAAATTTATTTATTTGTTTATTTGTTTATTTGGTGGTGCCTGTGGGTTTATGCTTCTGTGTCGTGGTTCACAAGAGGAAGTCAGGGGACAGCTCGTAAGAATTAGTTCTCTCCTTCCACCTTATAGGTCCTGGAGATTGAACCCAGGTCCTCAAGCTTGGTGACAAGTGCCTTGAGCCATTTCATTAGAGCTGACGCCAAGTTTAAAAAGGGGCCTTCTTCAGGCCAGGCTAAGAGTCAGAAGTGGTGACTGGCCTTGGCCCTGCTGAAGGGCTTCTCTCCTGTGTACTCTTGCCTCAGGCTTTTCACAGTCGGCCGTCTGTTTTCAGAGCATCTAGGCAGATTCTCAGAGAAGTAAGGAAGGCTTAGGCCTAGAGGGCAGGTGAGCCTCATGCTCTCCTCTCTTCATGTTCCCGGGATGACGGTACAAGGGTGAAGGTCCGTGGTCTGGCTGCAGCATGCAGGGTTTGGGGTGTTCATGGATGCTCTCCACGCAAACAGGGCTCTCTAAGCAAGGGGGAGGAAGCTACTGAAGACTTATAACCAGTGACGGGGTTTGAGGACTGAAGAGGCCATAAAATGTGGACAGACAGGACATTTTTCCTCAATTCTTTTCTGTCTCGAATCCCCCACCCCACAAAAAAAATACTCTTTTCTGTCATTTGGGGGGGGGGTAGGTAGCTGCTCTGAAATTGTATCTATTTTATTTTATTTTGTTATAAAAGTATGCTCAGTACTCAAAACCTCTCCCCAAATGGAAAAGCACAATAAAAGATGATTTCCTTAATTATAGCCCTGCACACATCACACACACACACACACACTACTGTGCTGGGGATGAAACTCAGGGCCTCTGGCAAGGCTGGCACTCACTGTACCTCTAAAGCCACACCTCCAGCCCAAGAAGATGATTTCTGAATACTCAGGTCCTGCCCACTCCACTGTTCACCCATCCCAGCATTCCTATGTTCTGGTTCTTCCTTTGAAGCTGTCTCCTGACCCTCCAGCCTGCCCTCCCCAGGGTATTTCTGACCTTCTTTCAAAAAGCCTTGGTCACCGTATGAGCCCAGCTCTTCTCTCCAAGCTGGAACAAGGTAAAGGGAATCCCAGTTCCTAGATTACCTTTTTCTACGTACATTTTTTTTTTTTGGGGGGGGGGGTTCACATCTACCCTCATCCACACAGTCTTTCAGATCTCAAGTACACCTCCTCAGCCTTGGGAGCAGTGCCCTTCACCTGACTCTTCTCCTGTCTGTTAGGAGACTTCCAGTGTAAAGATAGAAGTGATAAAGTGGGCGTGTGACTTCAGAGAGAGAGATCTAAGCACCAGATCTACCTAAGTGAGAATTGATATAGCTACAGAGATGCCTCAGCCGTTAAAGGCTAGGCCCACACCAAGATATAAGAAACGGACTAAAGCAAGACAGAGGGTATAGTGAGATATTTTGCTCATATTATTTATAGGATATTTGAATAGTTTTTTTTTTTTTTTTGGTACTTTTCTTTAGCCTCCTAGTAAATCTTATAAGACCATCTTAATTCTCATCAGTATTGCTCTAAGTGTGAAGTGAAAGGAGAGAAAACATATGAACAGACTCTTGAAGTTTCTCACATCTGTTTGTTACCTAGTTGTCTTCTTCATACTGTCAGTTAGCTTCCATCTTTTAAATTATTTATTTATCTATTTATTGTATGTGAATGTGTGTTTTGCTTGCAGAGATGTTAATGCGTGCCTGGTACCTGCTGAGGCCGCAAGAGTTTTAGAATCCCCCCGAAATGGAGTTAGAGATGGTGTAAACCGTCACGTGGGCTCTGGGAATCGAACCTGGGTCCTCTGGAAGAACAACCAGTACTCTTAACTGCTTGACCATGTGTGGTCCTTTGGAACAGCAGTAAGTGCTCTTAACTGCTGAGCCACCACTCCAGACCCAGTTGACTTCATTTTTTTTATATTTTGTTATTATGTAAAATGTATCTTTTGGTGGTTTGAATTTTTTTATTTTTTGAAATAGGGACTTTTCTGGCTGACTTAGTTTTATTTGGTTTTATTTTTAGATTTGAACTTGTTTCAAAGAAATCATTCTGAGTTCTGTCAAATGCCACGAAAAACATTTATAACCAACTCCTTGTGACTTAAAAAAAAAAAAAGAAACCACATCATCTTCAAATTTAATGTGTCAAAGGACAAGTTTAGGGCCAGTGAGAGGGCTCAGTGGGGAAGGGGTGCTTGCCAGTGAGCCTGCTGGCAATTCCAAGAATCCACATAGTGGAGGGAAGAGAACTGACTCCCACAAGTTGCCCTCTGACCTCTACTTGAGCACTATGGCATGCTTCCCCTTCCTCTAGCAAAATAAATAAATGAAAAAAAAAAAACATTAAAAGGAACGAATTCAGCCCAGCCAGTCTGTATTTTAATGACTTATATCAAATTGAAGCCCTAGCTGGCCTTGAACTCACAGACACCCACCTGTCTCTGCCTCTCCAGTGCTGAGATTAAAGGTGTGTGTCGCCATGTCTAGCCTTGAAAGCTTTTTAGATCAGGAACTTGTCTACCTAATTACACACACACACACACACACACACACACACACACACACACACACGGAAAGGTACTGCTGAACCAAGAATGTTCTCCAGCTCCTCGGAGCCCATGGGGAGTGGTGTTCACCTTTGGTAGGTCATATTCTTCACTAGTTTGACATTGCTGAAGAATGTCCTTGTTGAGATTCTTCAGAGCTTCTGGCGAGCGAGCCAAGGATAACACGTCTTCATTTGGCAGCGTCTGTACTTGGAATTCCTCATTGGGAGCATAAGCACACATAACTACATTTGAGGCAGAAGGTAACAATGGGACCAGGTTGGAAAGTGAGATGGACGCGCTCCTCGTAATCATGAGCTCTAAAGGGGCTCCTTGTCATTGAAACAGCTCGTGACAGAAAGCAGTGGAAGGAGGGCCTCTGCATGAGCAAACCAGAGGGTAACTGCAGAAGAAACCGGCTGAGACCTTTCCATCTGTGCTATCCTGAGACAGGATGCATTGGCTATTAATCGTATGCCCATACCTTCTTTTTCAATATTGTTTCAGATCACTCAACTATTCCAATATCTTTGTGTTGTCTTTGGCAAAACAGCATACTAAGGAAATTTTTAAAGGTTTACTAATTTTTTTCCTAGAAGGTTCATTAATTTTATTATGTACATACTATATACATACATACATATGCATATACACACAGACTGCTTCCTCCCACATAGATATGTGCACCAGCCCATCCAGACCAGAAGAGGGCGTTGGATCTCCTAAAATAGGAGTTACAGGTTGTTGTGAGCTGCCTCATGGGTGCCAGAAACTGAATGTATCCAGGTCCTCTGGAAGAGTAGCATTGACAGTAGCCATTGAGCCATCTCTCCAGCCCTAGACAACAAGATTTAACACTTTTAATTTCTGGGTCGAATAAGTAGGTGGAAAAAAAACGACCTAAGTTGAATCTGCATTTGTTTACTGGAATTTGGGAATAATAGTAATAACAATGACAACAACAATAATAATATAATAATAAACCCTTTTCAAAAGCTTTCTGAGTTTTAGATTCAGGTTTGAAGGCTTATACGTGCTAAAGGGCCTCAGAACTGCTTCCAACTTCGGTCCCACAATGGCCAAAGAATCTCATTAATCTGTCAATCGTTCTTGGAAGGTGTCCCACCTTGTATCTGCGACCTCAGAGGCCGCAGCTCCCAGTGGCAGTGCGGCCACAGCCCCAGCAGGAAGGGGGCGCTGCTGTCTGCACAGCAGTGCTTGGAGCTGGTGCAGGGGAAGGCCACAGTACTCCCACAGCTGTGGTCCACTGGGCCAGCATCGCTCCCTGGCCATTGCAGGGACCTCGGGCCTGCAGCCCCCTCTACACACAGACCCTCAGGGCCACAGGGTAGCCGATGTTGTGGCACACCAGTGACCAGCAACCCAGGCTTAGGGTTGACACTGTAGAGAGTTCCTGCTGAGCCCCGAGGCCTTGGGGTGTGAACCAAGCAAAGCAGCCAGGGCCCCAACTGGATACCAGGGAACCCCTTCATGTGTTTTTGTTGTTGTTTCTTGAATTTTGTTTGTTTTTGAGACAGGGTCTCTGGTGGCCTAGGCTAGCTTTGACTCTGATTCTCCTGCCTCAGCCTTTGAGTGCTGAGATTAACGCTCTATGCCACTATGTTTTACTAACGTGCTTAGTTGTTTTAAGATTTATTTATTGTTTACACAACATTCTGCCTGCACACTAGCTCTTGCTATAGATGGTTGTGAGCCACTACGAAGGTTGCTGGGAATTGAACTCAGGATCTCTGGAAGTACAGCGAGTGTTCCCAACCTTTGAGCTGTCTCTCCAGGGTCCAGGTGCTTAGATTTTATCCAAAAGGTAGACAGGCAATGTGTTTGTTTTTATATTTTTATTACACTTATTTTGTACGTATGCGTGGGTATACTTGTAGGGCTGAGAAGAGAGCTTGTGGGAGTTGGTTGTCCCTTCCACCATACGTGTTCAGAGGGACCAAACTCAGGTCCTTGGGGCTCCTGCCTCTACTCACTCTGCCATCTCTCCAACCCTTAATGTTTTCATTTAAAGAACACTATCCTAAGCAAGTAGAATTGGAAGGCCTTAATGGATCCTCCCCCTCCTCACTAGGCTAGGTTTACTTGTGGTTTCTATATGTACACAATATTTAGTCTGGACTGATGCAGAGACTCAAAGGACCCAGGCACATGTGTACCTACAAGCCTTTGTGCATACACAGCTATAGAACAATGCTCTGATGTGCAACTTCACATGAAGGGCTGAGGCTGTATGTAGCTCAAACCCTTGCCTAGCATGTGCAAAACTACTGGTTCTGTTCTCAGCACCACTAAAAGGAAAACAAAGATGTAAGCCAAGGAAAACCAAAAACCCTGTTGGCAAAAGTTACTGAATTTCTGGAGGTTATCAGAACGTGCTGGAGCTGGTTTGGGGAAGTCTTTCTCAGAGGCCAGAGGGACTCTAGCATTCGGTAGTGGTAAGTGAGGTGATGGCTCTAGATGGCACAGTGGCTTTGGTGACTAATGATTTCCACTACAAGGTCCCATCTTGGTTTTACCCGCTGTTGGTATATAGAACTCCTGACTATTGCAAAGAAGAACACAGGCTGCTGAGTTTGAGGAAGGCTTTCTCACCTTTGGGGTTATTATTCCAGACATAGACACATGATTTTGTCAAGTTGTATTTTAATTCCCTTTCTGCTGGCAGAGTTAAAAAAAAACTCGTGTATTGGGAATTAGAAAGGAAAAGGTAGGTCGGGCATGGTGGTGCAGCATTTGAGAGGCAGAGGCAGGTGGATCTCTGTGAGTCCTAGGCCAACCTGGTCTACAAAGCAAATCCAGGCTGCACAGAGAAACTGTCTCAGAAACAAAACAAACAAACAGAAAAGGTTGTATTCTAAATGCCAGTAGGGCAGGATATTTTACTAAGCATCTTAGTTCAGAGGCAACGCCCACAGCCCTTCCTTGTGAACACAGAGCTGTAAGCTAGGGATAGAACACTTTTCCTTTACTTACTGAACAAGCCCACATGGCAGAGATAGAAGCTCACTTCTGATACCACTGCCCAGAACCTTCCAGCAGACACTTTGCTATTCTGTATTTCTTTTCTTGTTGCTTACAATTGTTGCCCAGTTGTTAAAGTTGTAAAAGGATTGTTAGGGAGTGGGAGACGGAGGTGGAGAGAATGCACACTTTTGGAAACCAGGATCCATTTATCTATTTTGGAGGCCTCAGGAACCCACAGCAGTGTGCATGCTAGGTGAGTTACCCTGAGCCTATGGAGAGGAGTTACAGCCCAAAGCTCTGGTTTTTCTCAGACAGGATCTCAGAATGTACATCATGGTGGCCTGGAACTTGCAATCCTCCTGCCTCTGCCTCCCAAGTTCAGGCACCACTATTTAGCAGCCTTCTTAACCTTGGCCAAGTTGGTCCACTTTGTCAGCTGTAGTTTTCTTCCTTGTATAGACAAAGTTCTGCCTGCGCTCCACACCGTCTTGCTTTGAGATTCAAATGGTATTACAAGCACAGAAACCTAATTTGTGAAAATATCTCCCCTTTGACCCCACCCTTCTTTCTTTTCTCTCCCTTTCCCTCTCTGGCTGGAGAGCAAATCTGGGGCTTTAAGCAAGTGTCAGGGCAGGAGCTGACGCAGAGGCCGTGAAGGAGCGCTGCCTCCTGGCTTGTCCCTCATGTTGTTCAGCCTGCTTCCTTACACACCCAGGGCACACCTGCCCAGGGGTGGTAGCACCGCCCACCGTTGGCTGGGTCTTCCTATATCAATCATTAATCAAGAAAATGCCCCACCAAGTTGCCTAGAGTCCAATCTAATGGAAGCAATTCCTTACTTCAGAGTCCCTCTTCCCAAATAACCCTGGAATGTATCAAATCAACAAGCAAAACAACCCCACCCCACCCCCTAAAGTCAGGCCTCTCTATGTCCTTGTACAGGTTAGCTTCTCCACACCTTGCCTTTTTTATTTTTATTTTTCCTTCCAGGAGGAATAACGGTACGAATAGAAATAATGTACTTCATAGCATTGATGTGAGCTTGGAATGAAATGACGCGCATAACCCTCTCCCAACAGTCCCCAGCATGCAAGATATACTGTGTTTAGTCAGTTTCTTCACAGGGCAAAAACACCTGACATAAAGCTTAAGGGAGAAATTCTTTTCATTCACCATGTCCATCTTTGGTTCCTGGGCTCTGTGGACTTGGGGGTTCCCTGCCCACAAGGCAGACTGGCACGGCCGTGGGAACACGTGCACCTCGCGTCGCTTAGGAAGCAGAGAGTCAGGAAGAGGCCAGGGACAAGATAACTCCAAGGACTGGCTCCTAATGACCTACTTCAGGCAGATAGGCCCCACCTCCTAGAGTTCCCAGCACCTCCCAAAATAGCATGCCAGCTGGGGGCCGGGCATCAAATACACGAGCCTTTCTGAAGGACACTACTTATCTAGACCATAACAGTTAATAAACACAAGCAGTAGCAGCTGTGGGTAGGAGGGAACGAGGGGATTCCATTTGGGGGCTGCAAACACCGAAAATCAGGGTCAAGGGGGCACAAGGTAGAAATGGGAATTCTTCTGCGGCAGTAATTAGAGTTGGCCCATCCAGGAAGGCTACACAGCAGAATTGGATTTTTCTAGGTGTCTTTGGAATCTTGCACAGTCCAGCAAGAGGGTGAAGAATTAACTGAAGCTTTCATCTGACTGTGGGAGCACAGACTTCAGGAGGCACAGACGTTCCACACACCCGGGTACGGAGAATGCTCTTTCTTAACATAGGACAGGGACTCCAAAGAATATTCAACGTGCCTTCAAGAAATAAGAGACTATCTGCTCTAGTGTCTGTAAAGATGTGGTTGGTGTCAGAAGGTCTACTCACTCTCAACCGAAGTTCTTTTTTAAGATGTCCGGAATTGAAGAGATTAATTTCGGGCAGGGGATGAGGAAATAAGGAGAAAAAAAAATGCTTTCTAGAGGTCAAGTGTGGTCTAGCATCCTCATCGGGTTGAAAAAGGAAACTGAGGTAGGGAGACAGCGTTGTGCACTCAAAGTCAAATAGATACATAGATTCAAGTCTCGGAACTTTTCTATAGCTTTTCCCCCTGAAAACCCGAGACTTCCCTACTTTGGCTCATCTGGATGAGATCAGGAAGAAAATTCTAGTTTTTGTTTGGTGGCGGCTTCTGGGCGCAATAAACAGGTCCCCTTTAAGGGCGTCCTCCCGTCCGGGGTCTGGCCGGCTTTGATATGCCCCCGGAGTGCTCCCGTTGGCCGTTTTGTGTGGCTTCTCGCCCCTTCCAAGATTCCCAGCCAATCATCTCTTTCCTCTCCTACACCATTGGGGCTTTCAGGAATGTACCATATGGTCGGTGCCGAGTGGGGGAGAGAGCAAGAGGGAGGGAGTGGCAGCCATGCCTTCCTTTACCTTCTGCTCGTGACCTGTGATTTACTCATGGATCCCCATCCTGGGGGTAGCCGGCGGGTCTCCGAGAAAGAGAGGCCTGAGCGGACTGCGGGAGCACGGAGCGCGCGCGCCCCCGTTGGGGTTGGTGGTCCAGCCTCGAGGGCCGCAGCCCCCGCCCTCCCATGTGCTGGCCCCGCCCCGGCGGCGCCGCTCCTGCCGCCGCCGCCGCCGCCGCCGCTGCCCCGCCGGACGCTGCGGGCTAGCGCGCTGGGGCTGCGGCTGCGTGTCCCGGCGCGCAGCCGGGTGGCCCCGCCGGCCACGAAGACGCAGCAGCATGAAGCAGAGGTGAGCGCCGCGCTCCCGGGGAGCGGCTGCATCCCGCCCACGCTGCGCCTCGGCGTGCCGGGGGTGGGCGGCTGGCCCACCGGCGGCTTGGGCGCGGGTGGCCGCGGCGCCCGGATGAGTGGGTCGGAGACGTCCCTCCGGGGCAGCCCCGGGGCCCCGACCCGCCCTGTGACCCGGCGCCTCCCTCTGGCGGACGCGTGCGTCCGGAGCGCTGGCGGAGCTCCGGCTCCGGCGAGGAAGCTCCTCTGCGCTTCCCGCGCTGCAGGGCCCGCGTCCGGGTCCCTGACCTCCAGGAGTCGGGTGCTAGGTCAGGTCGCGTCCCGGGGGCGGGGGGGGGGGGGGCTCAAAAGAGCCACCTCGATTGTAGGCGCGGGACTGAGCGGCTCGGACTGGGTGTGCCCAAGGAGGCTTTGTAGGGGAGAAGACCCAGCCTGGGAGCAGGGCTGCGCTCCCCGATGTCCCTAGGCTGGAGCCCAGCCGGCGCAGTGTGTAGGTTCGTTATGGCAGGTGGCCATGAGAGAACTCTTGACATTCCCGTCTGGGGTAGACTGAGTGGGCTGCAGGCAGCCACCGAGGCCTCTTATCTCCGCGCCGCCCCCCTCCCTAACTGCCTTACAAAGTGACAACACTGTTGGAGGTCCCCGTGGCACACTAGACACCCCTAGCTTAAGAATAACCTTGGAGGGCCCTACCCAGATAGGGGCTTGTCTGGGTTTTCAGACAGCAGGCGTGATGGCCCATTGCAGGTTTCTGGCTCCTCTGCTTGGCAGGCGGCGCATCATCCAGCTCTTTCACAATTGTTGCTGGGAAGAAGGGGTCCTTCAGGCGCCTCAGCGCAATCGGGGGCTTGGGTCAGCCTTGTATCTTGGCTGATTTTTCTCCTGAGTCTGGAGACAAAGTTATTTCCAAGAATACACATACCACGTCTGTATTGCTTTGATTTTGGTGCTTAGTTCAGGCATAATTACAGCCTGTGTGAAACGGGTTAATGCAGAGCAATGGAGATTCATTATGGACGGTGGTATTTTTTGTTTGTTTGTTTGTTTGTTTAAAGTGTGCCGAGGATGGAGAGAATAGCATTTAAATGGCAGGACATCCGTGTGTGTTTGGGCCCCATTTGTTTGTCCCATACACAGGCGTTTAGGTTGATGGTGAGAGAGTGAGGTTTTATGATGAGAAAGACATCTTCCAGATTGCTGCTGCCAGCAGGAATAAGTTCACTCATGACCCGGCCACAAAGGATGCTGTTCACTGTAGCCGCCTTCTGTGAGCACGACTCCCAAGGGCCCTCGAGAGGTTAGCTTGAGTTCCATATTTGCCACATGCACTTTCAAGTCAGTTATTTTAGCCTTCCAGCGAGCTTTTCTTATGCTTGAGGTTGTAAAAGTCTTAAACTGTCTCTTAGTGGTGTACTAAGTAGTGTGTGTTGATTTGCAGAATTATAGCTGAGGCGGTTTGGTTGGTTCTGCAAAGAATCGTTTAGAACTTGGACCGTGCTCCTCAGCTGGAGCTCCTTTCTGTGTTTAGTGCAGCGCTAACTTAAAATGCCTAAAACTTGACTGCCAACCGGTTGGGGTTTTCCTCCTACCAGAATGTTTGTATTGTGTGGTTTCTAGGTGTCGGAAAGAAAGTGGGCCTTGGAAATAATGTAGGAAGTGGGCGTTGCACCGTGCTGAGCACGTAGTAGGTGTTCAGTTAAAAAAAAAATAGACCTTTCTTTCCCCTTTGATTGGAAGGCCTGGGTGGGTGTGGAGTTCCTCCTCGAGACCCCCCAAACTAGGAGATCAGCGCTCCTTTCCTCCCTCTCCCACTTCTTAGCTTTCTAGACATTTTAGTAGGCGGCTGTACATGGGAGACATCTGGATTGGGAGAAATCAAACAAGTAACACTGAGGTTTTTCATCTGCCTCATGCATTTTTCTTGTTATTACTGTTTTGTTTTGGTTTTGGTTTTTCAAGACAGGGTTTCTCTGTATAGCCTTGGCTGTCTTGGAACTCACTCTGTAGAGTAGGCTGGCTTCGAACTCACAGAGAGCCACCTGCCTCTGCCTCCCCAGGTCCTGCACCACTGCCCAGCTTTTTGGTTGTTTTTCTAGGGTTCCTTTATGTGTATTTCAATCTGGTCTTAACTTGCCAGCTAACTCAGGCTGGCTCCCCCCCCCCCCCCTTTTTTTTTTTTTTTACTAGGGTCTTGTATAGTTTGGGCTAACCTTGAACTCCCTATATAGACAAGAGTGACCTACCTGATCCTGCTTTGTGGCAAGAGAGCTCCTGATCCTCCTACCTCTACATCACGACCGCAGAGATGACAGATGTGACCTGCTATACCCAGCAGTTTGTTGCATTTTACCTATTTACTTTTATTTACAGGGACATGTGTGTGTTTGTGTGTGTGCCACATGTGTGCAGGTGTTCTCGGGCGCCGGAAGAGGTTGTTAGGTCCTCTTGAGCTGGAGTTACAGATGGCTGGGAGCTGCTGCCTGACAGGGTGCAGGGAGCTGAACTTCAGTGTTTTGGAGGAGCAGTAAATGCTGCTAAACGCCGAGGAATCTCTCCAGATCAATGTTGCCCCGTGAAAGAAAGAACGGTGCATGGTCTGGAGCAGATCCCGAGGACCGCTCAGTAGGAAGGCTGACCCTTTCTTTGATCTGTTGGTCACTCCTGCAGGTGAGGGTTTTACTCCGAGGATTGACATGCCCAAATGGAACTAGAATCATTACTTAGTTTTTCCCAGGCACTGACATTGGAGAAATGACCAGGGTGGCCAAAGCTGGACCAGCAGGCGGGAGTAGCCATTTAGCTTCTGTGGACTCTGCTCTGGGCTCGGCAAGGAGCGGACAGTTTGCCTCCTCCTTTCTTGCCACTGATCGAATGAGCAGATTAAAAGGCTATCAGAGCTAATGTGCTTGGGAAAATAAGAACCATCACTGGTTTGTTTATGTTGAGTGATATTGGGTGTGATGTTTTTACAGAAGCCAGACTCTGGCTTCCCTTACTGCTTTTTCCTTGAAGACTTCTTTTTCTTCCTGGTTGGTCCTCTTTGGAGGCAGGTGTGTGGGCCTCCCTCAGCTTGGCAAGTGCTCCACCCCTGAGCCACACCCCCAGCCCCTTGTCTTTGAGTCTCACTCGCCTGTAATGCAGTCAGGTTACAGTACAGTGTTTTCCTAATTTATAGAGGAAGAAACGGAAGTGATGTGATTGGCTCTGAGTACAAATCCATTGATTCTTGAGTTGGATTTTTTTTTGTGTGTGTCTTATATTCCGTTGATGCCTTTGGAGGAAAACGTTGTCCACAGCCTTCTTGTTTGTAAGCGCTGAAAGGTCGGTTTATGGCAGACCACTGTACCTTTCTGAGTGCTGGTGAGCAGTGTCTGTCAATGAGCAATGTCAGCCATTGCCTGTCAGTGCCTGTGCTAGGCCACATCAACTATCTACTGCTCATAGCTGTCTGTAACTTTTAAAAAAATATTTGTTTATTTTTATTTTATTTTATGGTGTTTTGACTGCATGCAAATCTGTGCAAGGGTGTCAGATCCCCTGGAGTTACAGGCAGTTGTGAGCTGCCATGTGGGTGCTGGGAATTGAACCCGGGTCCTCTTGAAGAGCAACAAGGGGAGCCAGTGGTCTCTACCGATGAGCCATCTCTCCGGCCCACTGTGTATAGCATATTCTAGGTAAGAGCCCTGCTTCATCGATGACAGACTAGGGTCTAATGAGATCCCAGGGTGAAGGAGAGACAGAAAGCTGTAGCTGAGAGCGAGGCTGTGGTCAGACCTACAGTTGATTACCGAGCAATTTTGGAGTCCTGGCACCTGTTATCTCTCCTTAAACCCTACTGGACAGTCATTGCTTTGGTGGGGGGAGAGAGGACCAAAACAACCAGAACTGAATAAACTTGAAGAGAGTGCGTGTTTAATAAAATCAGACAGGACAATTAGGAGTAGAAAGAGTGGAAATGGTTCAAGGATGCGGAAGTGATACTCTGGGTTTTGGAGACAGGGTTTCTCTGTATAGCCTTGGCTGTCCAGGGCTCTTTGTAGACCAGGCTGTCCTCGAATTCACAGAGGTTGGCCTGCCTCTGCCTCCCTTAGTGCTGGGATTACAGGCATGCACCACTTTACCGAGTTTAGAAGTGATACTCTGACCTGCAGCCTGTCCTTAGTGCTCAGGCTTTTGTTGTCGTTGTTTTGTTTTGTTTGTTTGTTTGGTTTTTCGAGACAAGGTTTCTCTGTGTACTCCTGGCTTTACTGGAACCTGCTCTGTAGACCAGGCTGGGCTTGAACTCACAGAGCTCCTCCTGCCTCCGCCCCCTGAGCACTGGGATCAAAGGCGGGTGTTACCGACTAGTGCTCAGGCTTTTTCATTGGAGGGCTGGCCTTTTTTTCCCCTCAGATCTGCAGTAAGGCAGATGCTTCTTTTCTGCTTTAGCTAGGAAGTTGGACACCTGCTTCACTTTCGGTGTTTAACTTTCACAGATAATACAGGACATTATGGGAGTTTTGTGGGGATTGTGGGGGACATTGTTCGGAAATCCCCTGCCCTTCCAGTCAACCCCTCTGTCAATCTTTGGCTCCATTTTCCAGAGTCCTCTGGTGCGATGGGATTGGGTGGGAGTGGGTGGATATCACACACGGAGGTGCTTTGGCACACTGTGGGGCTGGATGATGTTGCTGTGCCCGTGAGGCTCAGCCGTACAGTCGTATGTGGTCCATCATCTGTTTTCTTCCGGTGGTTCGTCTGTCTGAAGGCTGAGTTGATGTGACCGGTGAAGGCAGGAAAGCAGTGTTGGTCACCCCTGCTGTTGAATGACTTTAGATGAGGACAGAGGATGGCTGTGGCTGAAGAAATGAAAGGAAGGGATCATTAGTGTAGAGATGGGAGAAGAGAAAGGGGGGTGTGGGTTCTGCCTCCGTGAAAGCTGGGAGGATTGAAGTTTCTGCTGAGCAGTATGAGCCGCCAGTGAGAGCAGAGTTTTGAGTCTGTCAGAGCTGCTTCCCTCTGGAGTGTCTAGCTCTGGCTGAAGAGGAGGGGATGATGGCTAAAGAGGGGCTTTCTGTCCTGGGAGGGGCTGCGGGTGCTGTTACACTGTATATGCAGTGAAAAGACTCATTCTGGGAACTCTGGGAAGGGGGCACTGCCATTGACTTTACAGCTTTAAAATAAGTGGTCAGGGCTGTGGGCGGGGCCTGTGGTAGTGCCTTTGAACCCCCTAGCACCATTTGAACTGAAAGTTCTACTTTGTTTGGTCCAGCTTGCCCTCTCTTTCTTGCCTCTGCCTCTGGAGCCTGGGGAGGAGGAGGAGAGGGGAAGAGTACCCTACTTGTGCTCCCCTGTGATTGGGGATTTCAGGGTTCTGGGATGGGAAAGGGAGAGGTGCTGGAGCTATTGGGCTAATATCGGGTCACGTGATCATGGTGGAAGACACTGGAGAGCCCTGACTGCAGACTCTGTCCTCAGTGCTCTGCAAATTCCTTGGCCAGCCTGGGTGAGGAGGGTGGTGGTCTCAGGATTCCCATGCAGGCCTGTGGCTCTGTACCTGTGACTCTCCATAATCACGCTTCTCCCTTTCCCCTGGAGTCACAAGACTGAAAAGCCCTTGGGAGATGGGATATGCAGCATCAGATGACCTGTCTGTCTATCTGTGTGTGTGTGTCTGTCTGTATATCTATGTCTTTGAGACATGATCTCGCTATGTCACTCTGGGCCTGGAATTGGCTATGTAGATAGGGTTGGCCTTGAACTCAAAGACCCTCCTGCCTCTGTAGGTGGCAGAGGTGTGTCCCACCGTGCCTGGCCAGATTTCCCTCAGCTGTTCCATTCTGGAGCATCTGTAGGACCGGCACAGACCCTGGTGTGAATCCCAAAGGGCAGCCCAGGGCAGTAGAAAGGTCTTCAGGGGTCATGGGTCTGTGCTGTGGGATCCGGGTGGTGATGAATGCAGCCCTGTTGATACCTTTTCCTTCCTCTACTTTTTTGACTCGGGGAATTTTTCTCTCTTTTAAATTTTCAGTGATTTTATTTTCTGCGACTTTGGATGTATACGATGGTTAGTGGAGTAGTGTGTGTGTGTGTGTGTGTGTGTGTGTGTGTGTGTGTACATGCGTGTGCTGTGGCACACAAGTGAGGATGAGAATTGGGAGTTGGCTCTCCCAGGCCATCACACTGTGGTGCTCACACACCAAGCGCTTCCATCCGCTGGGCCACCTCACCGCCTCTGGCGTGGGTTTGTCGTTCTCAAGGCTCAAGCCCAAATCACTGTCTTAGTTTCTTTGTGGCTAAGAGGTAGTCTGGGTAACCCAGCCACTGCGTCTAATTAACTGTCAAGCGGGCTTTTCGAGTTGAGCCCTTTACTCGAAGGGTAAAGTTAGGCCTGGACCAGTTGGACTCATTTATTTCCCTGTGAAAATGGAAAAAGGAAGTATTTAACCAGACCCTTGAATTCTGTCAGGTTGTTTCCAAAACAGATAGGCTATTCTCAAACCCAGTCTGCAGAGGTAGGGGATGGTGGTGGTCAACTTTATGTCTTTGCTATTTGCCTCTGACCAAGTGGACCCGATGGTCAGTGATAGGAGAGTAGCCACCACAGTCACTGCTTACCAGAATGACCACACATACTCTGGGTTAGCTGTTTCATGTACACACGCCAGCCATTTCCTCCTTCCCCCCCTGTTTTACAGTCAGGACACTCACTGTTCCAGAAAGGTCATAGCCATAAACCCAGTAACTTGTATACGCTGAGCCTACAATTACCGTCATTTAAGATGGACCAGTGAGGACGCAAAGGAAGGAGGGTCGAGGAGGAAATAGACAGTGGTAAGTTGAGCCAGTCCCTCAGGATTCACTGAACACCTGTGCCCAACCCTGGGAGAGAAGACGGGATAA
This sequence comes from Psammomys obesus, assembly GCF_907164565.1. NCBI lineage: Eukaryota > Metazoa > Chordata > Mammalia > Rodentia > Muridae > Psammomys > Psammomys obesus. The sequence goes on along the minus strand of NW_026588368.1, from coordinate 5,916,674 downwards.
GGAGAGCTCCTGGCCTTTGTCAGGAGCCAGAGAACAAAGAGGAGAATGGAAATTCCCTCGGGGCTTCAGGTGGTACTCACACATATGATGGAGGCTGTAGGAAGTTACCATGTTTGTATGGGGGGGGCAGCTCAGTGCCCCTCCAAGGCTGGCTTGCCTGTCTCTTTGCACATTACAGGGAGCTATTCTGCACTCCACCTACCCCCTGTGGCTGTGGCTGTGGCTGTGGCTGTGGCTGGGATGTCTGTTTTGCCAGCAGGGTTGAGTGGTTTTGTAGCTCTTCCCCCAGGACCTTGACTGCAGGAAGGGCTGGGCCACCGCCCCTTCCTGAAGACTGCCATCGGGTCCATCACCACTGGGGAATCTGTTGGTTGGTGCTCTTGTCCTTGCCTGGCCACTCTGGTAGCCGCCCAGGCCTTCCTAGAAGAGATGCTGCCGGCCACACCCCGTCCCAGGTGTGCTGGCCACTTTGGCGTTTAGAGCCATGTTAGAACTGCCAAGGCGTCTTTGCAGCCACGACTGTGGCGCCTGTGCCTGCTACGACCGAGGAGCCCAGGTGGAGCCTGGTGGTGATGTTTCAGGCCCCTCCCCTAAGCCTCCACCTTTGTTCTCCTGAAGTCACTCGCTGCATTCGGAGGCTGATTCGGATGAAGGCCTGCTTGGACCACTTAGGCTGAGTGTGCTCAGTGAAACACAGTTCTGCTTGTGGTTTGGTCTTCTGTCTTCTAAGACCTTTGGGCCACTTTAGGTCCATTCCAGTGGAAATTGCTTGTCCCTCCTGGAAACAAGTCAAGTGTCTTCCAGCCTCTGCTCCTTGCGTAATGGCTTGATCCCAGTTGGTGACCATGTTTGGTCCACACCACTTATGAAGAGTTTTCTCTGATCAGTGATCCCAGAGAAGTGCTCAGGGACTCAAAGGTGACGTATGGAAACGTGCCCCCTCCAGTAAGATAGTCCCTGTCCGTACTTCTTGGCTTACGTGGACTTCGTCACAGTAAAGGAATGTTTTGACGTAATTCCTTCTCTAGGAATATGACGTTTCATCTGCCTGTGACCTTCAAGCATTTTGATCTTTCACCATCGGTACAAAGGATGGCCTACCCTTTTGTTTTTGGTTTTGGCCTTTGAAACAGGGTCTTGCTATGTGGCCAGGCTGGCCTTGAACTCTTCCAGAAGCCTGGGGTTATCATGTGAGCCACCTCCCCTGCTCACCTGTCACGTTTACCTGCCTTTACCTCTTTATCCTATTACTTACTGCATATTGCAGCCTTCCCGGGCACAGAGGCCACTGGTCTTGGCCTTGGTAGCGTCCCTTGGTACCGGCCCGTCATCTTGGCCGTTGCGGAGCTAGGTGCCATCGTGGGCTGTCAGTCGGGGTGTGTGCTGTGTTGTCAGGGGCTGGCTGGCCCAGCTTGCGCTCATCCGCACGCCCGAAGTCATCTGTATCTTCTCCAGCTGTCCCCGTGTGTTCCCCGTACGGTCGCCTGCCTTTTCTGTTTGTTTTCAGGTTATTTTGCCACCACTTGTGGGCTGGTTGAGCATATGCAACAGGCGGGGTAGTCAGGGTGCAGGGCAGCCGGGAAGAGGTAGGTCCCCCTCAGTAAAGGAGGCCGAGGGATTTTGCAAAGTGTTAGGCTGTGGGTTGGAAAGAGATCCCATCTCCCGGTGTCTATTTATGCTGAGGTCGTCTTCTCCTTACGCTAAGCACACTAGTTATGCGATGCCTGCCGAGTAGGTTGGGAGTGTAAGGCCTGAAGAGGGTGGTGGCTTGCCTGAGCTCTCTCGGCGGATACAGGGTGGTTCTCGCTCGAGAGTAGAGGCGCCAGCTTATGTGGTGGTTAAGAGTGTGGGTTCTGGAACCAGACCGGAGTGTCCGGCCGCGTGTCTGTTCCTTACCCTCTCTGGGCTCAGGTTCCTTGTCAGGATCATGGGGTAGCCGATGGCATGCCCAGCCGACAGCCCTGCTTCCCAGTCACAGGCAGGCAGACTTCCACCAGGCACAGGGCGAGCACACGGTGGTCTTGGTTGTGTGTCTGAGGCTTGCAGTGCAGGCCCGGGGCTCTGGGCTTCCTTTCAGGGAGGGAGCAGCCTCCAGACAGCATGACTGTGAGTGTGTTCGGACTGTTCAGTGAGCCAAGCCGGGCTTCTGTGCAGAATCTTGGAGAGAGGAAGCTTGCTTGAGCAGCGCTGGCTGCAGGGGGAACTCACCTGTCCCTGGACCCTCCATTTCCGCCCCATGGGGTCCACTCTCACCTGCTCCCTTCTAATGGCCCCTGCTTCTGCTCACTCTCTGGTTACTGCTGTCCGCCTCATTCCCTGCTGCTCAGCACTCTGTCCTCCTACTAACCTTTTGAACTTCCTGCAGTGATGTATTCAGGAACTTAACTGATCGAAGCTCTTGACCTGCTTCACTGTACTGGGTTTTAGGGCCAAGGGCAAGCTCTTAGAAACGTGTGTTGTCTCCACATGTGTACCTGCCTGCTTCAGAAGGTATGGTACTGACATAGGCTTTCTGTGTGCACGCGCCTGTGTGTGTGTGATTGTGAGCGTTCATGTATGTATGTGTGAGTGTGTAAGTATGATTGTGAGTATATGTGTGTATGTATGAGTGTGTGTATGTGTGTGCTTGTGTGTGTGTGCTTGTGTGAGTGTTGTCTATGTGCGTGTGAGTGAGTGTGTATATATATGTCTGTGTGTGTGAGCAGATGTGTAAATGCAAAAAAGGTCTGGTCCATTGCTTGGGGAAAACAGGCATGCTGACAGCTGTACCCTCTGAGAGTCAGTCGTGTGCCCAGTGCTTGCTTAGGTGTTCCATGCATGGCCAGTTGTGCGTCATCTGAACCTCACAGGCGAGGACATAGAAATGCCAGCGTGTGTCTAAGGACACTTAGTACACCTTGGGTACTAAGGAGAGACACCTTGGGTTTGAACCTGGTCCACCCTGGCCTACCAGGAGGTATGATTCATATGTATCCTAGGTCACTGATAAGATTGGTTAGGTGAGAATGAGGGATTTTCTTCCTTTCAAAGCTTCAATATTTTTTTATATAAATGTTTGCTCATTTAGTAATTTCAGCTTTTTTCCCACTTTATTTTTTTAAAATTTGCTTTTTGAGAATTTTGTACTGTGTTTTGGCCATATCCACTCGTACCCCGACTCCTCCCACATCCGCACCCCCTTCTCTTCCCGCCCAAGTTGGTGTCCTTTTGTCTTTCCTACTCATCAGGAGTGTCTGTACCGCACCCCGCTTCTCCCAAGGCTCGGGGATCGCTGCTGAGGGAGGGGTGGAAAGAGCGTAAGAGCCGGAGGCTGTGGTGAATGCAAGGAAACGGGTTTTCCACATACACAGCGTGGCGGCCTGCAGGAGTCCCGTGCAAGCTCAAGCCAGACCAAGCATATCGAAGGGGTGGGTGTGAAATCCCCCACCCCCACCCAGGAGCCATTGGCAATTGCTAGTTCCTGGGAGAAGGACAATTTTAAGGGTGTTGCCCCAGGTGGGTTTAAGGGCACCTATCCATTTGAGTGTGGGCAGCACAGAGGAGAGGATGCGTGACATAAGCAGCAGCTTAGAGCCGAGAGCAAGCCCAGGACGTCGTGGCCCCGAGAGGCAGCCCTGCTCCCTGGGCGCTTGGCTTAGTGCTCGTGAGCGAGAACCACTGTGCTAGGCTCTGCCTGGGCGCTTGGGGTTAAGATGCATTCTTCTCCCCATGGACTCTTGGCGTAGCCAGGGAGACAGGCACACAAACAGATGACTCCCCCAAAGTGTGGCTGCAATGAGAGGTGCAGTGGGAGCTGAGCAGAAGGATCCAGGAATTCCTCCCAGAGCCTTGAAAGGCAGACCAGTGTTCAGATGCAGAGGGCTTCCCGAAAGATGAGAGCAGCCACAAGCAAGCACGTGGAGCCTGTCTGTCCCCAGGGTCTGCGCATGCCTCGGCACACTTGAGAGCCAGTGGGTTTATGGAGGTGTGGTGTGCCCAGAGAAACAGCCTGGAAGTCATGTTGGAAGTCAGGTAGCCAGGTAGGGGAGATGGGAGAACGGGATTGTTGTGGAGGGGTCGTCAAGAGAGTGAGCTTTCTCAGTTCTGGGGCCTCTCGGATGCAGCTCCTCAGTTCTGCCTTCGTGACCCCTGACCTTTCCCAGCAGGCTTTGTGTCCAGATAGATAGGCTACTGCCAATTGAAAGAAACTTCGTCCGTGCTCATCTTGGGAATACACTGGGCTTACTGGAATTTTCATCAAAGTTCCACTTGAGTAGGGGTGATGGCCTTCCCCAAAGCTGTGTCAGTGAAGTCCTCACCCCGGTCAGCCTTCCACTTCTGTGCTGAAGTGGTCTCCCACCGCACACAGATGGGGCAGGGTTCCATGCGGCTGGGAATCCCCCGATTCCACAAGGGAATATTAATAGGCCCGACCTTGTGAGGGTCTCATGATGGCAGTGCTTTTGCCCACACCCCCAGGAGCCTTCGAGGAATATTTTGAAGATGGTGCAGGGCAGATTGGTGTGGCTACAGGCCCTGGAAGCTGTAGTTTATGAAATATGAATTTCATGTACCTTTTCTCTATTATAGAATGAATCTTGATCTTCCCTCAGTCATTTAAATGCATAAAAAACATTGTTTAATCGGAGGTTGGACTTGGCCACAGGTTGCCGTTTGCCCACCCCCAGGATTTGGAAATAGTTCAGATAGCCCATGGTTGGTGCACACCTTTAATCCCAGCTTTCGGGAAGCAGAGGCAGGCGGGTCTTTTGACTTCCGAGGCCAGCCTGGCCTCCGGACTGAGTTCTAGGACAGCCATCGGTACACAGAGAAGCCCCGCCTTGGAAAACCAAATAAATAAATTGAGATGTGAGGCGACTAGGATGTTGGCCTTGAACATAAAGAGGAAGGGATCCGATGCCAGAGACCTTTTGGAAAGAGGATTCTGATTAGGTAGCAGTGAGGAGAGGGAGGAGCCCCAGGCAAAGAGGAAGCTTCTGCTTAGGTGTGCTTCCTGGCCCCTTTCGGTAAGGCTGGCTCTATTTCCATGTGCCAGGAGCATGTGTCAGTGCTGGGGAAGGCCCAGGGTAGCTTCCAGGTGCTTGTCGGTGTATGAATGGCCTGATGGCTCTCCCTTGTGCTTCCTGGTCTGTCAGCATCTTTTGCTACCTTGGTTTCAGGTGCACTGGGCAGGTGTGACTGTTTGTTGGGGCTGTTGGGGAAGCTTTCGGGGAGGGGGGCAGGTATTCCGGCAAAATTTCCTATTTAGGAGAAGCCACAAGAGCAACACCAGAGTGAGTCCCTGCTGCCTGCCAGCGACCTGCATGTGTGAGATTTCATTGTTCACATTTCGCCCCAGTCGCTTTACCATTGCGCCTCCCTAGTCAGAAGGCCTCAGCAGCAGATTTATCAGAAGTGAGATTCGGTGCACTTAACGTCCACTCAGAACTGTGGTCTGCTTGTTTTTGAAGCTGGTGCCCCGTAGCTGTTACCCCTAGGTGACGGCCGTATTCGGCCGTACTCGTCACAGGAATGCCTGCCAGTGGTCCTAACGGCCAGGATTCTTCTGTCCTGGGGCTACTCACTCAGTGGGCCCCTAGGACAAGCAGTGGCCTGGAGGGAGGGCAGTGTGGGGCCAGCGAGTCACCCCCTAGCACTGTGCCAAACTTGAGCTGTCATTCTCAGCCTTCCTAATGCTGGTGACCTCCCCCCATCATGAAATTATTTCGTTGCTACTTCATAACTGTAATTTTGCTACTGTTAGGAATTGTAGTGTAAGTATCTGACATGTTACCCCTGTGGGGGTTGTGACCCTCCCCCCCAGGTTGAGAACCATTGAACCTGAGGGTCAGTACTTTGCCTTTGCTCACGTAGCTCCTGCTCTCCCTGCCAGCTTCGGGAGGATTCCAGCCTAGAGAGAGCTACGGACACGGCACCTGAGACCTGTTGTAGTTGGAACACATCTTCCCTTTTACTATCCCCTCTTTCATTGCATCTCAGTCTCTGGCACATGATTTCTTCTAAGATGTACCCTCATCCCAGGCTTTATCTGAAAAATGAAATGAGATTAAATTCCAGTAATTTACTTTGGAAATGAGGTGTATGTGTGTGTGGGGGGGGGGAATCCTGACATTTCTGACTTGGGCCAGAATGATTTTCTTTTCACTGCTATAAAAAAACTGAAACTAAGCCGGGCGAGGTGGCTCATGCCTGTAATCCCAGCACTCAGAGAGACAGAGACAGGCTGATCTTTGTGAGTTCAAGGCCAGCCTGGTCTACAGCCAAGGCTACACAGAGAAACCCTGTTCTGGAGGGGAAAAGGAGTTCTGATTTGCTGTTGATGAATGCTTGGGACAGCATCCAGAACGGAGCCTGTCCTGTGTAGGTGTTTGGTCAAGAGAGCTTTTTGTGTGTATGTTTCTTCCCGTTAAGATGGGAGCTTCATGAGGTCAGCTTGTCATCTGTCCTTTGCAGATCCTTGCCTGTCCTGGAGAACAGCCATAGAGCAGGCAGAGAGGACACACGGAGTGAGTGAATGGGCTGTGGGGCACATTGGCCTGTGAAGTATCTGAGAGTGTCAGCATGGACAGTGTGTACACAGCAGAACCTGCCTTCCGACCCCATGCCCTGTCACTCTGCCTGTCTTACGGTAGGGCCGGGTGAGTTGCCTGCAGAATGGGAGAAGAGCCTGTGGCAGCCATGTGCACACAGGCCTGGCTGGAGCAGCTTCAGCGTGTTGCTTCCTTTCCTTCCTTAGCATCTCTGGATGGAGTGAGTCAGGCAAGTCTCCAGTCCTGGGTTCACAGAAGGGAAGAACAAGGTGTTGGGTAGACAGGCGTGATGCCACAGACCAGCCTGGAGCGGCTCTTGAGGCGCCGGGTGTTGTTAAACTTTTATGCCAAGTGGCAGGCTTGGCCTTGGGTGTATGATATAACTTAATTTTATTCTGAATTTAGGGATATTCAGGGCTGGAGGGACTCCTGTGTACTCCGAACTAAGAGACAGAATGACCCATTTGCTTTTGCATGTTGTTTTGTTTTTTTTTACTGTTTTTGAAATTTGATTTTTTTCCCCCACCATCACCTGTAAGCCACATGTTGCATCCCTAGACTTCCAAGTGCTTCAGTGAGTGTTTTTGAAAATAGGAATATTTTCTATGATGGCTATTCTTGGTTGTCAACTTGACTACATCTGGAATTAACTAAAACCCAAGCATCTGGGCACACCTGGGAGGAGGCTGTTTTTTTTTTTTTTTTGTTTGTTTGTTTTTCCTTAATTAAACAGTTTGAAATGAGAAGACCCATCTTTAATCCAACGATGCACCTTCACCTTCACAGAAGGAGGCCACACCTTCTGTTGGCCTCCTGTCTACTAAAGGGACATAGAAGGAAACTCTTGTTTTTTCTACCTGCTTGCTTTCCCTGTCCCGGGCAAGTCTATTCCTTTTCCAGCATGAGAGCCTACTTTTCAGAATTCTGGCATATACTCAAGACCAGTTGACACATCCAGCTTGTGACCAACTACTGGATTCTTGAACCTTCCATTGGTGGGCAGCCATTGCTGGACTAGCAGGAGCAGCCTGTGAGCCCTGCTAAGAACCCTATGTATGTTCTAATAATTCTAACAGTCCTATATATGTATATTAAAGTTTTATTTCCCTAGAAAACACTGATGAATACCTTCTCCCAGGATGATTTTCCCCCCAGTGTGGGGATGGGGGGATGGGGGGGAGGACTGCAAGGCCTCACACTTGCTTAGTAAGCATTCCACTACCAGGCCACACACAGCCCTGTAGCCATTCTTAAATAAGAAAGTTAACAGGGTGTGAAGAATTTGGGGAAGGTGGGCCTGGAGGGGGTTGGGGGCAGGAAGGCAGACGTGGCATCCTGACAGCTGGGTCAGGGAGGCATCTTTGCCTGCTGTAGACCGAGGCATGGAAGAAAATTTGACAGTGGTGCTCCACCTTCCCAGCGAAAGCTGGAGTACTCTAAGGACCCCACATACGGTCCCCCTCCCCAGAAGACATTGAAGCT